>NW_004949103.1:9169201-9188724 GCF_000317375.1 Microtus ochrogaster
TTATATTTAAGTAAAATTAAAATATTTTGGCCTTTTTTAAAAATTTGAAAGTAGTTCATTTTCATAGATTATATTCTGATCTTTCTTTGGTTTAGTCTTTCCTGGATACCCTCTGGGCCCCTCCCTTTTGGAATAGGAATAGTACCCTGTGCCACTGAATACTGGATGCTTATAAATTTTAATTTTACAGGCATACACAGCTAAGATATTGGCATGAGTTTTAGCAGATACTTTAGACTTTAGACCTTGAACAGTACTATTGGCTAAAACTATGGTAGTTTTTAAGGTTATACAAATGCCATTTTGCAGCGTGAAATGGCCAGAAATCTTTGTGGAGCAGAGCTACAATATTATGGTTTGAATCAGACGTGTCTCCATATCCTTGTGTTTTGAGTGTTTATTCCCCAGCCTGTGGCACTGCTTTGGACTCATGTGGAGTCTTTAGGAGGAAGGGTCCATGTGCCAGAAGAAGGCCACTAGACGTGGGTTTTTGAGGATTGGAAACAACCCTGGTTTTTTTTCAAGGACTGGAAACAACCACAATCTCTCCTTCCTGGTCTGCCAAGGCACAACCAGCTCCACCACTCACCCCTGCCACCGTCTATCCTTATCAGACAGAAATCCCAGTGATGCTATGAACCAGAGGCATTCTGTTACTTCTTTGGCAATGGTGGCATACAAGTAGATACTGTATCACCACAGTCACTTTCTCCTTCCTCTACCAACAGCTTTATGGCTGACTGGGATAATTTCTTCCCAGTATTTGCTGCAGCTACTGCCCTAGCTAAAATGTTTCATAAAACTTTGCGAGGTTATCTACAACTTCATAAAATGTACCTAAAATTATTTGAATCCCCAAGTACCCATTGATGTGGGATTTCCCTCTGTATGCTGTGAATACCATTGGTTAATAAAGAAACTACTTTGGGCCTATCACAGTGCAGAATAGGGCAAGGCAAGAATTCCAAGCAGATAGAGGAGGGGAGAGTAGGCAGAGTCAGAGAGACACCATGTAGCTACTGCAAGAGACAGAATCTTACCAGTGGGCCACAACTACAGGGCAATACACAGATAAATAGAAATGGGTTAATTTAAGATATAAGAGCTAGCTAGAAATACACTTAAGCTATTAGCCAAGCAGTATTGCAAATAATATAGTTTCTGTGTAATGATTTTGGGTCTGGGTGGCGGGGAAAAAACAAGCAGCCTTCACCAACAACCCATAGGCAGTGTTCAGAGTACATAACTGTCTCACTCCTCCCCATCGACCTCCATTGGTACCAGATTTCTGTGTGTGCCAAATCCCCCATGAATGACTTTTAACAAGTAATAAAAAGTTACACCATCAGAGTAGAACTAATGCTTATGTGAGGAAAGGACACAACTCAAAAACTGCACAGAAATCCTGCAATTTAAGAAAATTGGGGTGGGGGGAGAGCAGAATGTCAGTCTACCCACATTTACATTCTAGAACCCTCTGGAAGAATCTGGGTCACAAGGAAGTGAACTGTCCAAGATCACATGCCACCATACCCACTTAAATGAAGCAAGAGGAAGCTGATTCACTTTCCTGGTGATGCGACATACAGAATTGCCTCACTTTCCCAGCAAGGGCATTTGTTGTTGTTTTCCCCTAACTTGCTCATTTAATAGAAACCTTTTCTGTTGGTTTGACTGCTCCAATTTTAAAGCTGCAAATGTTGTCTTAATGATGGTTGCTGCTACTTATATTATGCTGTTTTTATGAAACTCTTGATTATTGGGGAATAAAGCACTAATAGATAAAATTCATCCACTTCTTACTTTATTGTTACTTTAAACAATGACAGTGTTTTAATCTGTTATTAAGTGAGTTTCATTTAGAAATAAATTGCTATAAGACAAGCACAGGAATGCAAATAATGCATGATCATATTTACATATAGATTCTAAAAGGACACTTAACTGGAAGTAGAAGGTTGGAGGGGGAAGAAGATGAAAAGCTGTTGACCAAACACAAAATTTCATACAGAATAAAGAACAGATCAGATGCTTCATAGAATTGTGACTATGGTCAGCAATAATGTATTTCAAATAAATAAGAGTCAATGTCAAATGGCTCACTGTAAGAAATAAGAGGGAAGTGAGTTATTTTATTAACTGATGTAATAATTCTACATTGTGTATATACATGAAAAGTCTTTATTACACTCCATAAATGTACATACTTATGAAATGCTGATAAAAATAATAGAAATAAACCAGTTGTTGAATATTTGCAAGTTTAATGAAATTATAAAGCATGTTGGTAATTTTAGAAATTATACCTCATACATAACCTTAAACTTTTATTCCACTCCTACTGCCTGGAATCATGAGTTGTACGAATGCACTTGGAGGAATGTCACAGTCCTTGGGTTCTGGTACTACTCCTTCACTACACAAGGTCTTTTAGACTCTATGGCAGTCCAGAGAAAACATGTGACATGTCTAGCACGACATTTGACATTCACTTCACAGTTATTAAAACAGAAGCTTTAAATCACACTCAACGAATCACTGTCATGTGAGTTACATAGCCATAGTACTCTCTGTTTGTCATAAAGATCTGTGAACAGCTTAAACATCAAGTTAGACCGTTTAAGATGCTGTATTCCAAAACCTCTGCTCACAAGCGAAATGTGGATTGGAAGCAGTAATCCTCCCCAAGCACGCTGAGAGCAGAGGTGGACATTATCAGCGACCTGCTCTATCTCCACTTTATTCACTTGAGACAGGCTCTTTGAACCTAGGGCTAGGCAGGTAGTCAGTAAATACCAGCAATCCCAGTGTATCTGCCCTCCAAAGCACTGAGGTGACAGGCACCTTTATTTATGTGAATGCTAGTGATTTGAGCTCGGGGCTCCATGTTTATGCTGAAAGTGTTCCTACCCACTGGGCAATATCCCCAGCCCAGAAACTAACAATTTTTTATAACAGAAACTCAGCAGAACAATTTGCTTGAGGTTTTAGCAAGGACTCCATTCTGACAAATATCGTAGCCACCTACAGCCACACTGGGAAACCATTAATGAAGAGGACATGTTAAATGAAATGTGAGTTGGCGGGATATTTCGATTGCTATCTTCTCTGCGGAGCTTTTGTATGTCAGTATAATTACACCTTAATGAAAGCACTAACAGCTGTACAATCACATTTTTAGTTAGCATAATCTAAATAGTTGCAACAATATCTGAAGGAAATTTCATTGCTGCTAACCAGAGTCTCAACCACATTCTCTTGATACTGAGTCTCTCACTGAACCTCAAGTTAGGCTGCCAGCCAAAAAACCCATCAATTCTCCTGTTTCTGGCCAAGAGAGTCCAGGGTTGTTCAGGGTCCAGCCTCAATAGGGTTCACATGTTCCAGGGTAGGGGTGTGTGAATTAGAAAATTAGGTATGAGGAACAGAGAAACGAAAAACATACAGAGACATAGAATAGAACCAGGAGGGCAACCCAGTGAAGACTAAGCACACCCATGTTTATTTTCCATCTGCTTATATACGTCAATCATGAAGGGAGGCGGAGACTAAACACAGCCATGTTTCTTTTCCATCTGCTTATATACCTCAATCATAAAGGGAGGCGGAGACTAAACACACCCATGTTTCTTTTCCATCTGCTTATATACCTCAATCATAAATGGAGGCGGAGAGGGAGGCAAAAGACTACAGAGTGAGTTCCAGGACAGCGAGAGCAGTTACACAGAGAAACCCTGTCTCAAAACACCAAAAAAGAAAAATAAGATATTATAATAAAGATAATTTAATCCGTGTGTTCAAGCATGTCAATGGTATTTTTGAAATAAAGGTTAAATATTAAACATTAAAAGGCTATTTAGGAATTGGGGGTTGTAGTTTACTGCTAGAGCACTTGCCTAATGTGTGCAAGGCCCTACATAATCTCTAGCACTGAAGAGGAAAGGGAGAAAAAGTTATTTAATAAAGAACTAGAAAAGCAATCTTCAAGAGTCCCACCTAATGTCTTAGTTTTCTACCACTGTTACTAAAAAAAAATCTTACTTTCATCAAATGCCCACTATTGAACAGAAAGCAGCTCATGTATTCTCTTACATGTTTGTAGATGTATGTAAACCTTAATATATAAGCAAGTTAATCAAAAGTTATGCAGGGTAATGGACAACCTAGCTCATTCACGTTTTCTTTTTTAAAACTATGTGCTGGAAATCAAACCCTGGGCATTGCACAACTAGGAAACCATCCTATCACTGAACTGCAGCCCCAAAATAATCATTATTATTTATTTTAGCATTGCAGAACATTTAAAAGCAGCACTTGCAAGCTGTAAGATTTCATAATCCAGCTTTTGAGAACAAGTTACATAACACTTGGTTAGACATATGTAGAAAGAACGTTGTAAAGAACATTATGTTGTTTACACATGACACACAAATTTGAATTAGATATAACTAAATACTGTTAGTTGATGCAAAATTTTAAGATCTAAACGACTAATTAAAAGACAAGTTATATGAATATATAACCCAAAATCTGTGGTACTGGTTTTTCTCTAGTTCAAAGGAATACAGTCTGAAAGGGTCACAGGAGATTTAAAAAGTTGCCTTAACATTCTAGTTCTTAACTAGAATCACACATGACAGCCCAGACTGGCCACTAACTCATGAAAATCCTGCTACCTCAGCCTCACAAATGCTGGGATTGCAGGCATGAGGCACCACTACGTCTTGATTTCTTTCTTTCTTTCTTTTTTTTTTTCGGTTTTTCGAGACAGGGTTTCTCTGTGGCTGGTCTCGAACTCACAGAGATCCGCCTGCCTCTGCCTCCAGAGTGCTGGGATTAAAGGCGTGCGCCACCACCACCTGGCTAACTTCACTAATTTTTGAAAGGGTTTTTTATGCCTATATTGTGTGACTGTGTTTAATTGTGTGCACCTGTGCAGGTACCTTCTGGAGGTCAGAAGAGGAGATCAGATGCCCAGGAGCTGGAACTATGGGTGATTATGGGCCACTGGATGATTGTGAGCCAACTCACCTGAGTGCTAGGGGCCCAACTCTAGTCCTCTGTAAGAGCAGCAAGTGATCTCAACTGTGGAACCATCACTCTAGTTAACTATTAGTGTACGAAGAAACAAGTTTCAATATGGCATTTTCATGTCTGTACTCTTTGCTCTCTGTGACGGACAAGTGTCAATAGTATCACATTTACAAGTACATCTCTTTTTTGATCCAGCAGTTCTAAGAGTTGGCATCTATACTTGCAAATTTAAGAAATAATGCATTCAACAAAGTATTGTTTTTAATATCCACAGACTAGAAACTATATAAGTGCCCATATATAGGGCTTTCATTGTATTGACTTGTAGGGAGTTCTAGCCCATGAGACCATCTCAACAAGAAAATAGCCAAAAAGAGTATATATTCTCTTTTGCTTGTATCCACAGGAAGAATGGAATAAATAAATAAGATATTAATTAAAAAATGGTTACCTGTAGAAAACTAGCAGGAATAGTATTGGATGTTTGACTACGTGATCCTCAGTTGGTGAAACTGCTTGGGAAGGATTACAGGGTGCGGCCTTGTGGGAGGAGGTGTGTCACCCAAGATGGGTTTTGAAGTTTCAAAAGTCGATGCCATTCTGAGTTAGCGCTCTCTCTCTCTCTCTCTCTCTCTCTCTCTCTCTCTCTCTCTCTCTCTCTCTCTCTCTCTCTCTCTCTCTCTCTCTCTCTCTGACTAGTGCTTGTGGATCAGATGTAAACTCTCAGCTACTGCTCCATGACAGCCTGCTGCCACGCTCCCCACCATGATGGTCATGGACATATCCTCTGTAAGCAAGTCCTTAAATAAACTCTTATATGTTGCCTTGGTCACAGTATTTTGTAAAGGCATTTTTTATAAAAGTAACTAAGGTAAAAGTGGATTAGAGGAGGTTGAGCCTTCTCGGTGATTTTTTGTTTACATAGTTTGAGGTATGTAAAAATAAATATTTGCTAGTCAAGAAATGGTTTTAAAATCAAGAGTATTTTGTCTCTTAATTTGACACATAATGGGTATGTATTTGCAGAGTCCACGCAACATCTCAACATGTGTACACAACGTGCGATGCCGAATAAATTGGGGTTTCCTGGTGTCCCCTCACAGTAAACACTCACTATTTGTGTTGGGAATGTTTGAAGTCTTCTCTATGAGATATTGCAAAATATGCAAACATTGTCAACCATAGCAACCTAAAGAACTTTAGAACATTGGAAGCTTTTAAAATCTCTGCAGTGAACTGCTCAAATTAAGAAATTAGCAGTTCAAAAAAGAGAAACACTGTGAAGGTCATATGAAGGTTGAGCTGAGATTCAAACTTCTGTGCCCAACTTTTTTCCATTTTTAAGTGTGTGAAAAAAAAAAGTGTGAGTGAGTGTGTGTGTGTGTGTGTACACGCCTGGAGGCCAGAAGAGAGTGTTGGTGGATCCCTTAGAATTGGAGTTACAGGTGATTGTGAGCCACTGGATGGTCATGCTGGCACCCAACTCAGCTCTTCTGCAAGATCAGTACATGCTTTTAATCGCTGAGCCAGCTCTCCAGCCCCTCTACTTTTTAAAAATCAATTAATGTTTCACATACCAATCCCAATTCCCCCTTTCTCCTCTCCTCCTGCTCCCTCCATCTTCTCCCTACCCCACTCCCCTTTTCCTCAAAAGTGAAGATAAGACCTCCCCTGGGGAAGTCAGCTAAGTCTGTCCCCTCATCTCATTGAGGGAGGACCAACCCCACTCCTCACCCCACCTAGGCTGAGCAAGACCTCTCTCCGTAATTCATGCATTAGAGTTAGATCCTGGTCCCACTGCCAGTGCTTCTAAACTGTAGTAAAAGCCTTCGAACAAGTCAACCAGAAGATAATACGGGTTGCGACGAAGACGCATTCATTTGTACTGACTTGTTCGTGATTAAGAAATGTGTTTTATTAAAATCATTACAGGGGAAAATACGTTTGTATGTCTTGTGGATGAATTTATGCTTTATTTTAAAAATCAGTGGTCGGCTTAACCTAAAGGAGCATGCAAGGCTACTGTGGTTATTAAAAACACTACAGCACTCTGGAAAAGTTAACAAGATAAACCGGATTTCAATGTCAAAAATCTCGACGATACTTGCACAAGGACTGAGGGTTACTCTGGGATTTGTCACCCGGAAGCAGAGCAGGGTCCAGCAAGCGCTGCCATCAGCCTGCGTGGCTCCGGCACGGCACTAGCGGAAAAGCCTCCTTCACGGGCAGCAGCGTCTCCGCCACAGCGAGCGACCGCCTCGTACTCCAGTTCCCCAGTCTCCTCAGACTCAGAGCTTAAAATCTCCATTACCGCCAGGGCTTTCAAAGAGCTCTCGCGAGAGGAGGAGATATCGCGATAACATTGCCAGAGCCTCTGGATCCGCTGGGAACCGGATCCTGCTCTGCTGTCTGAGTCGCAAATACGCAGAGCGCTAGTCCCGGTTCACCCCAAAGGTGGCATTTCGGGATGAGGCAGGGCTTTGGGTTAATTGTAAGGTCTGCAGCCGGGGGAGTGAAGGAAGGAGAAAGGCAGCTTATAATGAGGATCGACCAAAAAGAGTGACATTCCGGATTTACGCAGGGATCACCAAGTTCTGCTGCAGTTGGTATCCCAGGGGACCTACACACACAGATCGGCTCCTTTAAGGAGGCTGAAGTTCTCTGCAGTCCTAACTGGGTCCCTGGCGGCAACCTGTCAGGAGTCTCTTGAGAAGAGGGTGACATTCTAATACACTTACAGCTGGTGCCTGGAAGTTACTGTCTCTAAGGTTTCGTGTACAAGGCCAGTATAGGAAGGTGGAGGGGAACGCAAGTGATGGAGAACAGTTTTAAGTTAGTGGTTATATGAGAGATTCGTATTGCCTTTAGGAAGGCACCAAGTCTTACGAATGCTTTAAAACATTTTAAGACCATTCTAGAAAAAAGACAGAAACAAAGCTGTGTGTACTCACCCAAGGGGAGAAACAAATGTTACATAAACAACTGACATCCGTTGTCATTTCCACCCCATCCCCTTATTTTGCACATGAACCTCTTATCATAGTAATTACTTTTCACACACCTTTATGCTTAAATTCTTAAGTTACATATCCTGTGTGGATTTTTTTGCATAATTTTAGATCAGGGATTTTTATTCTCTTTACAACTATTTTGTTCACATAGCATTATTTTAAAGATTTGTCACTTTGTAGTTCACACTAACAGCTGAGCATATGTTTATTGACATAACAGTATCAATTTTGTTTAGTGTCTGTAGTGCCCAACACTCTTAAGTACTTACTTGTTGAAATCTATAGCATTTCAGCTAATACTCCATGACAGCCTGCTGCCTGTCATGAAAAGGATTTCAAATTGTCAAGAAAGAAAACAAAACAAAACAAAACAAAAGTCAGGGATAGTGGTGCACACCTGGTGGAATCCAAGTCACTCAGCAGGTTGAGGCAGAAGGCTCATTATGAAACACGTCTGGAAGAAGACAAGAAAAGTATTGCACGCGAAACGATACACTGGTCAGAACAAGACTGGCAATAATATCACTTCTTTCTTATCGTGTCTGTGGTCTTACACAATTCAAGCATGCATTCCAGAAAGTTCTGTGAAAATACATCACTAACTCCAACATGCTAATTGACCTGACCATGGAAAACCTCACCATATTTTTCACTAGACTGTAACAAGCATTCTTTTTTTTAAATTTATTTATTTATTAAGGATTTCTGCCTTCTCCCCACCACCGCCTCCCATTTACCTCCCCCTCCCCCGATCAAGTCCCTCTCCCTCATCAGCTTGAAGAGCAATCAGGGTTCCCTGACCTGGGGGAAGTCCAAGGACCGCCCACCTCCATCCAGGTTTAGTAAGTTGAGCATCCAAACTGCCTAGGCTCCCACAAAGCCAGTATGTGCAGTAGGATCAAAAACCCATTGCCATTGTTCTTGAGTTCTCAGTAGTCCTCATTGTCTGCTATGTAAGTCCGGTTTTATCCCATGCTTTTTCAGACCCAAACTAGCTGGTCTTGGTGAATTCCCGAAAGATCATCCCCATTGTCTCACTCTTGGGAATATACCCAAGAGAGGCCCCATCATACAACAAAAGTATATGCTCAACTATGTTCATAGCAGCATTGTTTGTAATAGCCAGAACCTAGAAACAACCTAGATGCCCTTCAATAGAAGAATGGATGAAGAAAGTATGGAATATATACATATTAGGGTACTACTCAGCAGTAAAAAACAAGGACTTCTTGAAGTTTGCGAACAAGCATTCTTAAAACTGTCAGCAAAAGACATCAGCAGTGGAAATCGAGGATCTACTCCAGCCACTTCAAGAAGTTCCTAAGCAGTCGGGCGATGGTGGCGCACGCCTTTAATCCCAGCACTCGGGAGGCAGAGGCAGGCGGATCTCTGGGAGTTCGAGACCAGCCTGGTCTACAGAGCTAGATCCAGGACAGGCTCCAAAAGCCACAGAGAAACCCTGTCTTGAAAAACCAAAAAAAAAAAAAAAAAAAAAAAAGAAGTTCCTAAGCAAGTCTGCAGTGTCTGGCAGATTGGTCAATCTCTCATCATCAGACAGACACTCAGGTAGCGGATATCACACAATGTCTTTGTATCAGTGTTTACCACAGTATGTCTTTGACCCATTCTCGAGTCATTAAATCTGTTATTAGCTATATGACAAACTTTTAAAGAATAAAATAAAACACTGTAGGGGAAGCCCTGGTTATTACACCTCATCAAAACACTAAGTATGGGAAGGTTTTGCACAAATCCTCTGCCTGAATTTTGCACATGCCCAGGATTATTGGGGTCAATTTTAGTATAATAGAAAAGAATGAGAGATGAGGACTATATTGGCAAAGAAACTGTTTTCAATGACTTTCCTGTGGATGTTTTTTGGTGTTCATGATAGCAAGAGTAATGTTGTGCAGTCTGATTTTCTGTTCCATGACTTGCACGTAGCAGTGAAGTCTGAGGTACTCGACAGATTCAGTTATAAATCTTTTTTCTTTTTTTCCTTCACCAGTTTCACATAGCATCAGTTGTAAATCTTAAGTGCATTTTTAGAATTGTTATTTAGGCTGTTTTGTTTGTTTTTATTCATGGCAACTATGACATTTCAATTAAAGTGGAAAATTACTTTTAAAATGTGTCATTTCTTTATGAAAATAAAAGGGAATACATACACATGCTTAAGCTCACCTTTTGGAACTGGTAGTGTGACTGCTGGCAATAATGGAGAAAAGTACTCATTCTAATGTTCTATCTTCAACTTCAGTTGAGACACATTTCAGAAAGAAAAAGTGAACATAAAACATTACAGTGAAGATTACTTAAAATAGGTCTTTATTGAATGTTCAGAACCTTTTGAAAAATGAAAGACTTCCTCATATTGTTTGTAATAATATTCTTTTTTTAAAGATTTATTTATTTATTTATTTATTTATTTATTTATTTATTTATTTATTTATTTATTATGTGTACTGCATTCTTTCCATGTGTGTCCGCAGGCCAGAAGGGGGCGCTGGGTCTCATTACAGATGGCTGTGAGCCACCATGTGGTTGTTGGGAATTGAACTCAGGACCTCTGGAAGAGCAGTCAGTGCTCTTAACCTCTGAGCCATTTCTCCAGCCCCTGTAATAATATTCTTGAAAATGAAAGCTTAAAAACTTCCACACTAGAAGGCACTCAGAAACTTAGAATGCTGAACTTCATGGTGAACCTCTCAAATATTTCCAAAGAAAGAAGAAGGACAAAAAAGCTATCAACACAGTTGCCCTCCCTCTGATAGTGAGAAGGCCTTGCTATCAACACACTGGCTGTGTATCTTGCATACATGCTAGAGGAATTCTCCCAGCATGCTTGGGTCTGGTGTGTACAATTTCTGGTGATGAGTCAGCAGATAAGCAGAATGTCTTCTTAGTGATAACACAACAGCTCCTCAAATTTGTACTATTGCAGAACATTTAGTGTTTATGATTTCATTACAATCCAGGATAGATCCACTGGGAAGCTTTTGTATCCAGAGAAATTCCACAGGTACTCATGGAAGCATTGCAAGTGCAGCAAAAATGGTTTAGCTTATTAAAGGAAGCTCACTGAATAGCCGATTTCCTGAAATATTTGGTTCAGAAATTGGAATTATTCAGACTCTAGCACATCACAGTTTGTTGGTTTTCCCCAAGGGAAAATACTAAGGAGAACTTATGAATGCAAGAATGAGATTCACATTTCTCTCTCTCTCTGTCTCTCTCTGTCTCTCTCTGTCTCTCTCTCTGTCTCTGTCTCTCTCTCTGTCTCTGTCTCTCTCTCTGTCTCTGTCTCTCTCTCTCTCTCTCTCACACACACACACACACATCTCATTTAGTGTGGTAGTTTGAAAGGAAAAGGCCTCCAAAAAATGTGGCACTATTAGGGGGTGTGGCCTTGATGGAGGAAATGTGTCACTGTGGGGGCAGGCTTCGAGGTCTCATTTTCTCAAGCTTCCCTCAGTGTGATTAGTTAGTCAACTTCTGTTGCCTGCAAGATGTAGCACTCTCAGCTCCAGCACCACTTCTGCCTGCATCCAGCCATGGTGCCCACCAGGATGAATGGACTGAACCTCTGAAACTATAAGCAAGCCACCCCCAATTACATGTTTTACTTTATAAGAGCTGCCATGGTCATGGTGTGTCTTCACAACAATAGAAACCCTAAGCAAGACAGTTAGGAAATAGTTTTTAAAATGATGTTTGTGTAACAAGGTTGGCATATTATACTGCCATTTTAGGTAGTTCTTAATGAATTGTTACGGCAACAAGCAAGGATAGATGAGAATCATAGTTAGTGTGTTTCCAGCATATATATGTGTGTGTGTGTGTGTGTGTGTGTGTGTGTATCATATTGAACAGAATATTGCTCATGAAAACACTTTGAGAGAAGTAAAGTCAAAAATATGCTATATCTCTCTACTCTGGCTCAAACTTCTAAGCATTTCTTTCCAGAAGAGAAATTTCAGTGCTTAGGGTTAAGAAACCAGTTGCATAAAAGATCCATTTGCTTTCGAAAACCAGAAATCAAGACTCGAACTAAGCCTGAAGAAGACAGTGACTTGCAACTTCTTCCTATTCTCTGGAGCTGATTACTAGCCCTGGGGTCTGTGGGCACTGTGTTAGCACAGACTAGGACTTTCCTTTGCTAAGTAGGAAGAGGTTCCTGCTGTTTCTACCACTTACAGCTGGCCTGGGTGAAGCGGAGTTTTCAGTCTTAACCCAGTTAATATTAAAGGAAAAAAATAGATCAAATGACACAGCAAACACATGAATAATAAGTTTCCTGTGGTCTAGATTGGAACAAGTTTGTGAGCAGATGCATATATCATGTTACCTAAGATCTTACCCACCTTTTGTACCATTTCATAATGTTTAATGTTATTTTGTTACTATTTTTGTTATACTGATATTGATAAAGTGTGATAGCTTTTCTTGTTTAATTTTTGTCAAATTTCAATATTAGTAAAATCAACTGATTTTGTCTTGATTGAACAACAACCAACAATAAAAACTAATGAAGTTAAAGTTAAAGGACAGAAGCTTTTCTGGAAACATTTGGGGGACACAAGTAACTGGGTGTTCAATATGTATTTGACACAGAAGAAATGAACCAGTGCTTCCTAATGCCTGTGCTTTACAAAGTAAATCTGTGCAAATTCTAGACTTTTGTTAAAAATATGACCCCAGCCTCAGTGTAGCTCTAGCATGTCCAAGGCCCTAGATTTGGCCTACATTACCAGAACAAACAAACAGAATAACTATCTGATTTTACCCAATAACCACTATAAGAATCTAAAATGGCAACGCCTACTGTTGTAGTCCCATGATGCGGCTGATTAAGCAAATTGTATTACATAGTATGTCTTTCCCAAGTGAATTCTAACTTTCTGCTTCTCCCTCATCTAGCCTTATTGCAATGTTGGATTTTGCAGACCTTATATTCTACTGAAAATAAGAATAACACACACACACACACACACACACACACACACCTACCTGTTGCTGCTTTAAATATAGTATTAGAAAATAACTATCTGTGAGTGGCTGGCATTCATGGACAGTTCAGGTCCTCTGAATGGAGGTATTTTCACTCATGTTAAGAATGTTCCTGTAAGGAGACAACCAAAGTAATGAATAAGAGATGTCTTCCCTAGAGTCATCCCAGGAAAATAACGGCCTGGGGAGACCACTCAATGGGTAAAGCATTGCTGTGTAGTTATGAGGACATGAGTTTGGATCTCTAGTACTCTGGTAAAATCCAGGTGTGCCGATGTGTCTGTAGCCCAGCTCTGGGGACACGTGGGACGCATGGGATGGATGTGAACTGTCTAAATTACAAACGGATGTAGCTCTGATCATACTGTATTCTGAGCCAAGGTTTCCTGTGCGCTTGTAAAACTAAAGAACAAGACCTGTGCTCAGGAATGAATGAGGCAGGTGTCAGGTGATGTCCATGGACTCTGTCCGCCACAAAGGAAGAAAATGGAAGGCAAGCCAGTCACCAGACAGTCATTCATGTCCAAAGTCTACCCAGACAAACTCCGTCATGCTCAAAGTCTAGGAATAGCCTGTGCTTCTTATCTGTGCCCTCTATACCTGTGGCTTCATTAGAAGCCATCAGTTTTTATGAAGGGTAACACATAACTGTCCTGGAATGAACTTAATAGTCTGTTTCCCGCTTGTAGAGTTTTGATAGCACAACTGCCTTCCTCCCTGCTTGCCCCCGCCCCCCTTTCAGGTCTATTTTTAAAACAGTTTCTTTCTCTTTGTTTCTTCAGTCCTACTTCGTGTTTCTCAGCCTAACAGCCGTAAACACTCTATGGGTCACAATGATTCACTCCGCTGCAAGGAGAGCCGCTTCCATAGATCTTCCCGAAACCACCCTGCACTGTCTTTGTTTTCTGAGATGTGGGAGGGATCTATGAATCATACCACTCTTCAAAACATCCACTGTTAGGACTAGACTTTTGGAAACTTTTTTATTGATTTTTTTGCAAATTTCATATCATACACCCCAACCCCACTCATCTCCCTATCCCTCCATATCTACCCTGTGCCCTTGCAACTTCCCCCAAAGAAAAAAATTAAAATTAAAAAAATGGAAGAAAGCAAAACAATATCTCACCACGGAAGTTGTGGTGTACCATGGTGTCAAGGTGTGTCACTCAGTCTGCCCTTTTGCCCCAAAAGTTTTACTTGCAACTCTTCATTGCAATGAGTCACTGGTGTGGTTTGAGGGCTCTGACTTCTGCTATACTAGCAATACTGCATTCTTGGACTCCTCTCAGATGTCCTGTTGTTGTCCTGGGTTATGGAGATCCAGCCGCTTTGATTCTGCAGGACGGGCCCCTTCACATGCTCCAGCAGTTCTTAGAAGGGGTAGATGCTGGCATGGGACAACTCAAAGCCCTGAATCTGGAACTGATGGTAACTGAGTTGGACGCCCCACCCGCTCTCCTACACCCACACCACCAGGGCCAGCTCTCCTGCTCCGCTAAGGTGAGGGGTGGGGCCAGCTCTCCTGCTCTGCTAAGGTGAGGGGTGGGGCCAGCTCTCCCACATTGACCAGGCAAGGGATGGAGTCAGCTTTCCCAAAGGCCAGCCTGTAAGTGGTGGGGCTGGCTCTGCACAGCTCTCAGACATCAACATGGCCCCAGGTGGAAGGTATCCCAGACTAGGGACTGCACCATGGCCTTCGGTGGAAACAGGGGCCACAGAATCGACCCAGACCTCTGTTGCTGCAGGACCACAGACCCAGACATGGCTCTTGGTGGTAGTATGGGCCACGGCAACTCTGTGGCCTCAGGTGGCAGCATAAGCTGCTCACATCAGGCTGTACCTCACCACCCTCGCATATCCATTATGCACAAGTTGTTCCGTTTCTCTTTCTCTACCATTTCTCCATGTACGTGCTCAACAAAGTGGCGCCCACCCCACCTGCTGCATGGCTACAGGCAGGGGTATCTCGGGTGTCTTCTGCCCTACCTGCGCTGCGTGACTGTGGGTGGGGCCTCTTCAGTGTCTCTCCTGCTGAGAGCCCACACCTCAGGGCTGTGGAAGGGAGCATCTCAGGTGTCCTCTACCTCTCTAGTCTTTGCAGAGCCAGGCGGGCCTGTGGGTATCTCCATCCACCCAGGCCCAGCAGAACCCAGTGAACCAGTGGATATCCTCTGCCTACCCAGGCCTGGTGGTGCCAGATGGGCCTATGTGGGTCAGGTTTCTTTTTTTTTCTTTTTACTTCCTGTCTTAGTTAGGGTTTCTATTGCTGGGAAGAGACACCATGAACAACTCTTATAAAGGAAAACATTTAATTGGAATTGGCTTACAGGCTTACGGTAGTTTCAGAGGTTTAGCTCATTATCATCATGGTATGACATGGCAGCATGAAAGCAGACATGGTGCTGGAGTAGGAGCTGCGAGTTCTATACCTTGATCCACAGGCAACAGAAAGTGAACTGAAACACTGGCTATGGCTTCAGCATATATGAGATCATAAAGCCCACCTCCACAGTGACACCAACAAGGATGCACCTACTCCAAAGAAGGCCACATTTCCTAATCACGCCTCTCCTTATGGGCCAAGCACCAAACACATGAGTCAGTGGAGGTCGTATCTATTCATGCTATCACACTTACCAAGCACTAAGATAATGATGCTCATACTTAAAGATAGCTAAAAAGATGAATTCTATGTATATCTTAGCACAGTTTAAAATGTTTTAAATATATATTTCCAAATAAGAATGCCCAGCCACACAACTGTCTTCTTTTTGCTCCCTGAAGTGTGTATTCCTCATGGTAGACCTCAATTTCAGCATCTTTCACAGTCCGGGCAGGCTTAAAATCCCCTAAATCATCAGTCCTGATTCTGCTTTTAGTAGTTTTTTTTCTTTTTCATTTTACACTTTATTAAGGCAGCAAGGAACCATACCTTCAGTGCTTGTCTTGGAAATCTAAAGTAAGTGCACAAATTTTTTAAATACAAAGTGTTTTCTGTATAATTGTAGAAAAAAATCCATCTCAATTTTCTGTCACCATATAACAAGAACCTCTTGTCTTCCAGGGTCCAAAATTATGTTCCTCAGTTTATTTGGGGCCCTCCCTCATAGTACTTTTAATATTTGCATTTCTACAGTTTATGATAACTTAGATATAGCCAAGATGTTATAGTTTGTTATGTTCTTTACTTCTTGTTGAGCCTTTATCTTTGATATCCATATTTTTATTAATATTGAAGGCAATTTAAGCCTTTTTTTCCTCTCTCATGTTCTTGAAAAGTCTTCCTGACTGTATAACAGTTACTCAAATATTTTCAGTATTTGTTAGTACAGTTTGGGGCCAGGAAAAATATTTTTGAAGGACTAAATTGTTCTCTAATGTCATGTCAGCTGGAGAGGGGGTTCTTCATGGTCTGACTGAGACCATGTAAGTGGAATAGCCTTGTTTCATTCTGAAGGGCAAAGGGACAGAAAGATAGTTTGGGGTGCAAAATCTGTATGTAATCTCTATTGGTGGTGCATTAGTGGGATGCACACATACACACACCACAAACACCCTCCATTTTTTATGTCTGAAGTCCAGAGTGAGTCTTACTCAGCTAAAGATCTGAGAGCCTTTTATTTATGGTTGCTCTGGAGAAGTATCTGTTTCCTTCCTTTCCAAGCCTGAGAAGTCCCTGTGCATCTGCCAAGCTAGTTTGGGACCTACCCAGGCTACACAGTGCTTTGAAGGCCAGCGGAGGTAACCTTGTGAGACTGTGTCTCAAAATAAAAAGCAAAAAGAAGGTTAGGAATATAGCTCAAGGTTAGAGTACTTGTCTAGTATGAATGGTGCCTAAGGTTCAATTCCATTAGTACCGTAAATTAATAATAAATAGCCAAGTGATTAACTAAATAATAAGCAAAGTAGTGAATGGCTCCACTGGTTACAAAGACACTGAGTAAAAGCCATCCCCCAAATTCACCTCTGAAAATTCAAACTCCACATGATAAAAAAAAAAAAAAATCCCCCAAACTACTGGGGCAGGAGATGGCAAGTAAATAAAAGGAAAATGGTTTTCAAACTTCGAAGGGAAATTATTTCTAATTTAAAATTCTACAGATTCAATTCTCAATCAGATGCGTAAAATTGTAATATTTTCTGTTATGCAAAAATCGTGGAGACTTCCTAGTATCTCCTCAAGAAGCCATGAGAAATTGTGTTTCCTAAAGGGACCTAGAGAGGAGAGTCCATGCCACAGCCGAGAGGGAGGGCTCACTGGGAAGACAGTCACACAGCCTAAAGCAGCACACTCATCTTGGAACAGGAAGCAAGATATTCCCAAAAAAAAAAAAATGATGACTGTTGGCTTTGAGTGAGAAAATTTGCATGACTTACAGAGTGTGGACTGCGACCTTCCCTGCACATGGAAGCATAGAATACCCACCCAGGGTAGGGAAAAATGAGTCCAGAAAAAGTCATTCTCTACCTCTTGGCACTAAGGAAATAAAATACTATACACTCGGCCATGAATAATGTTCACAAGTTTATAATAATGCGATATGACAGAACTGGGATAGTACCTTGCTGGGAGGATGAAAGGTAAAAAAGAATGGATGGGACAAGGGATGGGGAAGGAGGGAGGTGATACAACCTACTTTTCCACAGTAGAAAGTCAGAAGATGATATCCAAAGCAAAACCACATAGAGACAACCCAAACACCTGTTTAGAACTAGGGGAGCGAACCGGAAGGAGAGAACAGATGGACGGACGCTGGAGAACCGAAAATACCTGTCATTGGACTGTGTGACCTTCTGCTTAAGGAAAAGCTAGGCGGGAGAATATAGGGCTTGGGTACCACAAAAAGGGATTCAAATAAAATTACACACACACACACACACACGCGCGCGCGCGCGCACACACACACAATCTCTCATGTGTATTCAGTACTGCTCAGCGGTCTGAGTTCGCAGCTGTTTTTGAAGTAAGGTCAGAGGACTTGGCACTCCACGTGGAAATTTCTTCTCTCCAGCTCTCCAGACTGTTTTTAGAGTTACCTGGGAGTGAAACTGAGCTGGCCGAGAAGTTAACTTTCCCACGTTTTCTCATCTAGAAACCGAAGGTAATTATAAACCCAGCTAGGAAGGATAGTGTGAACAGGAACTGAGTTTAAGTTGCTCGGTGCTTACATATGGGTGGTTGCGCTCTCTCTCTCTCTCTCTCTCTCTCTCTCTCTCTCTCTCTCTCTCTCTTTCTCTCTCTCTGTGTGTGTGTGTGTGTGTGTGTGTGTGCGTGTGTGTCCTGGAAACAAACAAAATTCACCCATGTTTGGCCCTTGGGAAAGAGGACATCTGTCAAGGGTGTTGCCATGTAAACCAGAAAAGTTTTTTCCTCTTATGTGTGAAACCTGCACGCCCTTCAAACCCCCGTCTCCTTTGGGATCCCTCCTGGAGGTGCCTCATGTTTAGTGTCTGTCGGAACAGAAGAGGAAAGGGAATGGGGTTGGGGGGCGGAGGACGGGACTGCAGCGGTGTTAGGATGAGCTTCCAGGAAGCTAGTAGTCATCTAAGGGGAACCGCCTCCGCCGCAGAGACAAAATGGGAGGAGCTCAGGAGGTCGCCTACTGGTGGAATCAGTCTGCTCGATGGCTGCCCAGGGATGGCCTTTGTCTCTGTGGTTGTGGCTGTCCCTGCTGCTGTCACTACTTCTGGGGGCGAGAGCTGCCGCAGCGCGATGGAGCGGGGCCGGCACCACGCCGCATTTGCAAAGCATCTTCCTGGGTCGCTGTGCAGAGTACACCACACTGCTGAGTCTCCAGCCCGGGTGAGCGCTAAGTTAGAAAGTGAAAAGGGAGATAGAGGGGCTTTGGAAAGTCAGGCAGGGGAACTTGTGGGTCTCTATGCAAGTAATCTCAGAGATAGGGGCCTGAGTGGATGGGATCTCCAGGCCCAGGAGGAGAGTGCAGATGAGACTGTCCCGCGGGTGTAGAGATGAGAGAGGTATGCGCGGCAGCACAAACACCAGTCTAGAGGTGAATTTGAGTGTCTGTGCCTCGCCAGCTAACAGAGGTCTCTAGCAACTGCTGATGTCCGCGCCCTTTGGGAACTTCAGGTCCTCTCTATATTAGAGGACCTGAAGTTTTTTCTCCTTGTGCCTGAAACCCTCACGTCCTTCAAACTCCCATCTCCTTTAGGGCCCCTCCAAGAGGTGTCTTTTGCCAGAGGACGCCCCAAGTTTAGTGTCTGTCTGAACTGAAGAAGAAAGGGGATGGAGAGGGAGCCGCTGAGTGTCATTAGGATGAGCGGCTAGAGGACTCTGGTTTTCTCTGTCTTGCGTCCTACTGAA
This sequence comes from Microtus ochrogaster, assembly GCF_000317375.1. NCBI lineage: Eukaryota > Metazoa > Chordata > Mammalia > Rodentia > Cricetidae > Microtus > Microtus ochrogaster. The sequence continues at coordinate 9,188,585 of NW_004949103.1, forward strand.
ATGTTTTCTTCCTTTGGACGCACTTTTGAAGTTGATATAATGTCCCTTTCTAGTGCTAGTTGTATTTCATCGTTAAGCATTTCAGTGGAGAGGGAGGACGAGTGGGGAGGGAGAAAGGGAGAGGGAGGGAGAGAGAAAGA
>NW_004949103.1:9188824-9190793 GCF_000317375.1 Microtus ochrogaster
AAAAAAAAGACCATTGTGTAGGAAGTGATTTCGAAAGGTGGTTTGTACCCCAGGAGCAAAATAGTCCCTGGAGGACCTTCTGCTGAGGCAGAAGAAGCCACTCCCAGCTCTTGTCTTCCATGCACTTCTGTCTTCCTTTTGACCTGGCCTCCTGGATCCAGAGACCCACCCTCAAGGACCTGAACAATGGGCACCCCTCTTGTGTCTAAAAGAATAGACAAAAGCAAGAGATGTGGCTCAGTGGTAGAACACCTGACAGCATGACCCTTGATCCATGCCCAGTACAACCACAACACACACACACACACACACACACACACACACACACACACACCTGAAAACTAGAGGCTGCACAGTTTATTGAAATTGTCACCTTCTACCTTTAATCCCAGCCCTCAGGAGGCAGAGTCAGGCAGAGCTCTGAGTTCAGGGCTAGCCTGGTCTACAGAGTGAGTTCTAGGATAGGCAAGGCTACTCAGAGAAACCCTGTCTCAAAAACACAAAGCAGCAACAACAACCCCCCCCCAGAACCAAACAAACAAAAACACAAAACAAAAAAGAAAAGGAAAGAAATTGTCAGTTTATAGCTATGCTTCCCTCTGTGCCTTTTTCTTCCTATGCTGTGAGCCTGGGAAAAAAATATAAACTACTTAGAACTGGAGAACTCTGCTTTTCCTCTCAGAGAGGAAATGCTTCACAGTGCATTGTTGTGCCCTTTGGGTTTTCTCTTTGTAACTTGCAGTGTGTGTTTGTGTGTGTGTGTGTGTGTGTGTGTGTGTGTGTGTGAGAGAGAGAGAGAGAGAGAGAGAGAGAGAGAGAGAGAGAGCTCCCTGTGCCCACACAGAAGCCAGAGGGGACACTGGGTGTCCTGCTCTGTAATTTTCTGACTCTATCAGCGTCTAGTCCCAAAGCTAGAGCTAGCCTGGCAGACAGCAAGCCCCGGTCATCCTCCTGTTTCTGCTTCATGCAAAGCTGGGGTTAGAGGTACAGGCAACCACACATGGACAGGAGGGGGTGGGGGTTGGGGTCGTTGAGTTCAGGTGCCCATGCTCCCACCACAAGAGCCTTACCTTCTGAAGTGTCTCCGCAGTCCTGACTGGCACTTTTTTTTTTTAATTTTCTTCCATTTATTTTTTTCTTTTTTTTATTGAGAAAAGAAAAGAAAAAGAAATTTCCCCCTCCTCCCAGCCTCCCATTTCCCTCCCCCTCCTCCCATCCTTCTCCCCCTCCCCCCACTCCTTTCCCCCTCCCTCTCTGACTGGCACTTTTGCACAGGCACCAAAACTGCACAGCCATCTGGGAGGCCTTCAAGGCGGTGCTAGACAAGGACCCCTGCTCTGTGCTTCCCTCTGACTACGACCTCTTCATCAACCTCTCCAGGCACTCCCTTCCTAGAGACAAGGTAAGGACAACCACCTCAGATATGACCAAGAACTAATGTTTTAGTTTATGCTGCATTTTCTGCTTCTTTGTTGATAAAAAGCAGATGTATAATTTAAAATTGTACATCTCTCTGAGGTTTAGTGAGCTAGTTGATAAACTCAATAAATCTGCATTCCTGGTGTTGTATTAAGGGTTAGAGATACCAAGTAAAAAGACAGTTCTTATAGCCCATCCAGTCTATGAAGAGACTGGACTATTGAGGGCCAGATGAGACAGCCGCCAGGAATCTTGTTACCTCTGCTGGAGGAACATGTGATTTGCCCTGGAAGGAGCCCACTGTGCTCTAAATAGTGAGGTGCTTAGAGGCACTGTACATTCTAGGGAGGGCATCCCACGACTGCATGCCGTCTTAACCACAGCTACAGCACGAGGCTAAAGCTTCTGCTTTTTATTTTCCCTTATTTTTTTTTAAAACCTCAGGGAGGGGTAGGGCCCAATGAGCCCCTCCCCCAAATCAATTCTTTTTTTTTAATATTTATTTATTATGTATACAATATTCTGTCTGTATGCCTGAAGGCCAGAAGAG
>NW_004949103.1:9190952-9216815 GCF_000317375.1 Microtus ochrogaster
AGGTAAAATGCCGCGGTCAAAATCACACAACTAGCACGGGTCAAAGCTAGGCTTCCAACCCTGGTCTCTTAATCCTTTTCAATGCAGGGATCTTACCAGTGGTACACGTATTTCAGACTACTGGGAAAATATGTCATTACTGTCTATGACAGTGGTTTTCAACTGTGGGTTGCAACCCGTTTCAAAAACTCCTGTCTCCAAAATTTATTTACATTACGATTCCTAACAGTAGTGAAATTACAGTTACAAAGCAGCAATGAAATTAATTTTACGCATGGGGATCGCTATAACATGTGGAACTATATTAAAGGGCAGCAGCATTGGGAAGGTTGAGAAGCACTGGTCTACGTGTGTGTGCAATACAGGGAGGAGAGAGGCAGCACTCTTCAAACAGGCAGTAGCGACAAGGAGAAAGAAAGCAGAGGCTGGCAGCAGGTCCCAGTTCCATGAGGAATGGGTGCTGATTTGTCTTGGTGACAACTGCAACGTGTTTTCATTTTCTTTCCCATTTTCGCTCCTGGTTCGGTCTCACCAGTCGCTATTCTGGGAGAATAACCACCTACTGGTTACCAGCTTTGCAGAGAACGCACGTCGCCTTATGCCCCTCTGCGATGTTCTGTACGGCAAGGTTGGAGATTTCCTGAGCTGGTGTCGACAGGAAAATGCCTCTGGTAAGACTTTTGCATACATTGCCAGAAAGTAATGGCCCCTCCACCTGCAAATTTACCTTTGATGCTGTTTCTTTTTTTTCTTTTTAAAGGCATATTTTTTAATTTTATTGATTTTTATTGAGCTCTACATTTTTCTCTGTTTATTTTCATATATGTTCATCTCATGTAATCCTTCCCAAATCCTCTGAGGTAGGTGACATCTATAGTAATGGATAATAATGATGGGCAGAGTGTCCTTACCTTTGCTGTAGACTGTTACATGTATTTAGACACATTGATTCCAGAATTCACGCATTATCCTCTATGATCCTATCATTATCCCTAATTTGGCAGGTGTGGAAACCGAGGCGTGGCTTGATTAAGGAAATGGCTTAGGAATGTACAATCCAGTAAACCGTGTAGTCTCACAATCTGACCTCAGAATTTATGAGTCTAATCCAGCAGGACTCTCATTTCTTTATTTCCCAGAGTGGAAAATGAGGCTTGAGACAGTAAGTGCATTGTGCACATTGTTCTGAACCTATCCCGAATATGGAATTAGCAAATACTTCACATTAATGCATTTCCAATATGAAATGCATTTGTGTACTTTCCCCCCAGGACTTGATTATCAGTCCTGCCCCACGTCGGAAGACTGTGAAAACAATGCCGTGGACTCCTACTGGAAAAGGGCATCCATGCAGGTAATCCTGGGAAGGGCGAGCGAGGGTGGAGCTTGCATGGATTCTATGAACTGGATCCCAGGCTGCTACCTCATCTCGGCGAGTCTCCCTTTCCACTGTCATGCTTTCTCTGACTCCTTTTCCCTGCCCCACAAAGATGTGAGGGATTAAGGAGATAAAATACTTAATGCAGTGGCTGGTACAGAAAAAAACGTTTGGCAAGCATTAGCTATACATGGGGATAGTGCGTTGTCAGCATTCCTGGCACACTGTGATTGTGTGCAGTGCTTCAAAGTCATGGCACTTCATAGTGCTGTGTAAAATGGGAGCAATCTCTACTTTACAGAAGAGCCTGGGGCACATAGACTTAGATGTGGGTATCAGAGATGTTCACAGAGTATCATTAATGGCAGAAGAGCCGGTAGGTTCTCAATAAGCTGGCGACACAGAAATGTTTCTAAGGTATTTCAGAGGATATTGCCACAGTTGATGGTGGCTGTCAGTAGTTATAAAAAATGATGTCATATATAGCTCACATTCCCTGTCTCAAGCATTGGAATAAAGATAAGAAATAATGAGAGTTAAGTCTATAGCTAAGTGCTGATGATTAACTGTCAATCACGCTGATCAAGAAGTAAATAAAGGACAGGGTACTTCTGCTACTCCTCTTTTAGAAGTGATATGTCCTTGCTTCCCATCACCACTGTCTACTTTGCTCTCCCGGTGTTCAGTGGGTCCACTGATTGGGTGGACCTTCCACCAGGGCTAAGCAAAGGACCCCCTGCAAGCACAAGGCCTCATAGGGAGCACTGTGTGCTCCTGCCAGCTCCAGTGGGAGCAGGGTTTGTTCCTGCTTTCCCAGGGCTTCATCTGAAATACAGGCTCCAGTAGCTGCCCAAGTTTCTTATTGGAGACTGGAAGGCTTAACTCCCCTATAGAGGTGTCATACTGACACTGTCTGTAAAAGAACTGTAAGGGGCTAGAGAGATGGCTCAGCAGTTAAGAGCACTGGCAACTTTCCCAGAGGACCCACGCTCAAGTCCCAGCACCCTCGTGGCAGCTCACAACTGTCTGTAACTCCAGCTCTCATCAATCTGACACCCTCACATATACATGCAGGCAAAACACCCAAAACACACATAAAACAAAATGAAACACATAAAACAAAAATAAATAAATCATTAGAAAAGAGGGAGAACCCTGCAAATAGGTACTAAAGCTGTATTTGAGGTGGATAGATCTCTGTGAGTTGGAGCCAGCCTGGTCGACAGAGCTAGTTCCAGGACAGTCAAGGCTACACAAAGAAACCCTGTCTCAAAAGCAAGCAAGCAAACAAACAAAACACACATAGAAAAAAAGAATCGTAATACATGCCACTGTGAACCTGCTTAACTTTAAAGTGCATACTCCAATTGGGTTTTATTATTGGAAACTAGTATCAGTGCCTCTAATTTTTAAGCCCTTAGAAAATACTAGGTGGTTGAAGTAGGAGCAAAGCCAATCCAGTATAGTAACAACACGGCTTGAACCTCATAAGTAGTCAATAAATATTGTTGTTAATATTATTATTTGTGGTGCTGGGGATCAAACTTAGGGCTTGGCACATATCCAGCAAAGGTCCTACCATGAGCTACACCTCCAGGCTAAATGTTGCTATGACTTTAAGCATTTCATCTTTACAATCCTTTGAGGTAGCTGTTTATTCAGACTTGGAACATTGATTACAAAGACTGCAACAGACTTTGCAACAGTTTAAAATCGTAATAAGCAGATGAACCAGGATTAGCAAACAGTCTCTCCAGCTTCAGAGACTGCATCTTCAGCCACTGTTGGCTATACCTTTGCTGCATGCATTCCCACACTCTTGCAGGTTTTCCCCACTGTCAGTGCTGTCCCTGCTCATGATAGAGAATGACAAGGCAGAGGAAGACAAGCGAGATCACCCGTGATGTTCCTGCCACCCAAATGTTACCTACCCTTTAACACAGAGGTTACAGATGTCAGCCTCTGGAGACCTAACTCCTACTGTTCATACCTTTCGGAAGCAGCTGGAGACAAATGGCACAAAAATGTGCCTCTGCTTTGAAGCTCATGGTATCAGGTGTCCTCTTATTAGTGAGCAAACCTGTCCTGTGAAGCTCAGTGACACGGAATCCGCCACCACCTACCCTTTATTCTAGAACCATCATTTAAGAGGGAAATTACGTGCGCTGAACTAGAGCTCTGGGAACAAGGCTACCTAGACACCCACTTATTTAATTGTTTATTGATACCAGAAACTGAACTCAAGACCAATTACGTGCCAGCACGTCTGAGCTACACCCTCAGCCGTGCTCAATTATATTATAGCAAAGCACATCTTCTGTTCATGTAATCTTGCACTTTGCTTGAATGCAAACACTGCCTATGATATTGCATATCCTCTGTAGATTCTTGCTAGTGACATGTTAATAACCCAGACTTTGGTTTTATGTTGGTACGTAATGGGAACTGTTCACCAAACCCTTGCAGTGCCAAGCTGGTGAGCATGTTTTGGTCTTGCGAACCAAGCCACACTGTGCTTGCTTGTGTGCAGTGCTTGCGGTGGGACTCTGTATTGTTTGTCAAAGACAGCTGGCTTGCTTTCTGCACCTGTGGCTTGTACTGCTCCATGCAGTTATTTTTCATGCAGTTATTTACATGTGACTTGCATGGGCCAATGAGAAGCGAGTGAGAGTGACGTTTGTGACTCGTAGTCCAGGCCACCAGCTCTTCCCTCTCCCTGGCAGTTAACAACTTTGCAGGTGTGGAGGCTTCCTCATAGTGAGAACATCAAGTGCTAAGTCACCAAGAGCCTGTGGTGAATGTCCAGTGGGAGTATATAGTGAATCTTTCTGTGAAGCCACTGCAGTGTGGAGTCTGTGTGTCATGTCAGCTCAGCCTAGTTTAATCTAGCTGACAGGATGCTACGCATTCCGTATCATATCCTTAGCCCAAGGTACCAAACGTGGGACTACTGAGTGGGGGACTACAAGTAGGGACTTCCAAGGTGATTTGCTTCTCCAAATGAAACCATCTGCATCTCTACTAGCCTTGTGAAATGCCAATGCCCCCCCCCCACTGAAAACTTCAATTTTAAAAGAAAATCTAAAGCTTCTTTAAAAGCACACACACACACTAGTTCCAGGACAGGCTCCAAAGCCACAGAGAAACCCTGTCTCGACAAACCAAAAAAAAAAAAAAAAAAAAAAAAAAAAAAAGCACACACACACACACACGAGACATCACTTCATTTCCTCAAAAGTGTATTTCCTCTTGCAGTATTCAAGAGACAGTTCTGGGGTGATCAATGTCATGCTGAATGGCTCAGAGCCCACAGGAGCCTATCCCGTGAAAGGGTAAGAACTGCAAGACCCCAGGACTAATTTAACGCTTGCTTTTGTAAAGTTCGGTAAAGAAAAACAGTCGAGTGATGTGGCAGATGTGGTGATTAGAGCTGGGTCTCTACACTTGAGGCATTAATTAAGAGCTGCAAAGTCATGAGCGGGGATCCAAATGCAGAGGTGAGAAGAGCAGCCGGAGGGATATAGGTCAGCCGGAGGGATATAGCTTGCCTGGCAAACACGAGGGCCTCTGTCTGATCCCTAGAATCCAGGTGAAAAATGACAAGAGGATCTCTGGGACTCTGTTCCAGCCTAGTCATCTTGACCAGTTCCAGGCCGGAGAGACTGGACAGCCCCCAATTTTGTCCTCTGGCTTACATATGCACATACACACATGCATGTGCTCCCTCACACACATAAACATGGGCATGTACACAAAATGTAAAAGGAACCCTAGATACTTTTTTGGAGGGAGGGAAGATAAGGTCTCTCTGAATAGCCCTGGTTGTCCTGGAATTCACTAAGTAGACCAGACTGGCCTCAAACTCAAAAAGATCCACTCATCTTTACTTCACTAATGCTGGGTTCAAAGGTGTGTGCCACCACACCCAACTTTCCTAGAAATTTTTAAAATAACTAATATCTAAATAAACTAACAGCCCAAATGGAGAGCGATCAGGCGGTGTTAAGACTTAAAATGATCTCCTAGACTGAAGACAGGGCTGGATGTCAGAGAGCTTGCCTAGCATGTACACATTTAACCCTGTGGAAGAACAAAGAAAAAAATCAATGTCCTCCCTGTCTTCCAGGTTTTTTGCAGATTTTGAAATCCCATATTTACAAAAGGATAAAATCACAAGAATTGAGATCTGGGTTATGCATGAAGTTGGGGGACCCATTGTGTAAGTTATGGGGCTTGGGGTGGTAGCTGTGCGGTCTTGCTTTGCTTGGCTATGATCTAATCAGGGCCCCTTCGCATTTAGCTTTAGGGACCTGCCAGCTTTCTGTCTCTAATGTGGCTGGGAGCGAAGGCTGACTGTCGGGAATTCCTAGCCAGATGCCATGCTGATCTTTATGAGTGGCGTGGGAGCTTCGGGTAAATGAGTTTCTTACGCATCCGTGAAGGTCAACGCCAGTTTCTCTTTTTGTATCTCTTGAATGCTCAATACCCTCATCAGAGTTTTCAAAATCAGCACAGTGCTCTGTGACGAAGCCTTTGCTCTGCACAGAGCAACCACTTCTGCAACAGGTGCTGGCTAAGCGGTGAGGACCAAAACTTTGCGGAGCTCCATCTTCGCAGAAACTACCTGAGTTTATATATAAGCAAGGGTGGAACTCTTTTTTGTTCATGAATGAACGCCACTGCCAAGCACCCTAAGATAACTTCCTCATTTTCTTGGCTCCTGGTTTGCAAACCGTTCTACCCCGTGGCTTAAATAGTGCCATTTTCTTCAGAAGCTTGGCGATGAGACCACAGCCAGTTTTAGGCCATTGCGGAAGTTTTAGAGGGGAGCTAGGCCAGATTCTTCAGAGTCCTGATACTGCAAGGATGAGAATATTGCCAAACCCTGCGGCTTCATCGCTCTGCTTGACTGTGTAGGTTTCCCAGAAGCCACAGCTCCTGAACCAGAAGATTTTCCGCGTTCCCTTTGAAAGAAGAACATTAGGAAGTGGTCGAAAGATCACTGAAACAGATTTTACTACGTTTTCTTACTTCTTTAATCTGTTTATTTAAAAGATACATTGGTCTGTGTTTTAGAGAATCCTGTGGCGAAGGCAGTGTGAAAATTCTGGAAGACAGACTGGAGGCCCTGGGGTTCCAGCACAATTGTATCGATGATTACCGGTAGGTGGCGCTATGTATAACCACTTTGAAAGAGTAAAGCGATTCAAAGGGTTGGTTTCGCAGGAATCCGCTCCAAAGGCCAGGCTTGCCACTTCTGGGTTGCCTATGGATGTGTGGGCAGGGAGAACCTTTCTGAGTCCCTTTTAAGGACAGTTGGGGGATGCTAAAAGCAGAAATTTGTCATTTACTTATTATCCAGCCTCGGTGGATGCGTGATGGAATTGGAAATCAAGGGCTGTGGTTTCCGTATCTTAGAACACAGGACAGAAACTACTGAGATGAGCGCTTGATAGATGGGTCTTGGCCATAGACAGTATGAAAAATCATAACAGCTACTGTTTGTTGAGACACTGTGACCCACACTTTGTATGCTTTCCTCAGGTGTCATTAAGGGCCTTCCTACACAGGCATTAGCAAATCTTGGCTCTAAGCCTGGGGTAGGTGTGATCCTCCCCTGAACTCAGAATCCCTGTCTCCATTCCTCTCTAACCCATCTCCCCCCTCCCTCTCTCTCTAAGACGGGGTTTCTCTATATAGCCCTGGCTGTCCTGGAACTCACTTTGTAGACCAGGGTGACCTTGAACTCCACCTGCCTCTGCCTCCTGGGTGCTGAGAGTAAGTGTGTGCACCACCAACCTCAGCTCTTAAGCGTTCAAGCCTAATGGTTTTTCAGGGGCTCAAGCTCAACCTTGACAAGCTTTCTTAGACACTAATGGGTGTGCTGGGTGGAGATGGCACCAGGAGCAGAGAGTTGTATGAGCACTGTCTTTCTCCTAAGAGCCTGAAACCTCTGGTCATGCCATCCCTGTTCCAGGCCCTTTTGCTCATTGTTGCTCATGCTCACACAAATGCAAAGTTTAGGCGCTATCCATCATCCACTTTCAAAAGTAAAACTAAGCAAATACACTCTTCTGGACATCTGGCCCACATACAGGAAAATTACAGATTTACATACAACGTTGCATGATCAAGTTCAGTCTGCTGCAGCCCTCAGGGATGAAGTAGAAGAATGCAACTGGTACCTGGGTGTCCGCCAGACTCCCTGTTGGCACAGGTGTCTGCTTCTGTGATAATCACTGGCTAGGTTTGTAGTGTCGTGAGCTAGTTTATCTGTCTTCGGGCTATAAGACTTGTCTGTTTTTAGATGAGCCACAGAGGCTAAATGACTGGTCCAAGGTCAATACGCAAGGTCAAAGTTGGGTTTTGAACCCAACTTGGTGTAGCCTTGAAGCATATATCCTCCAGCACCCCCTAGTAATGTTCCTTCCTGAGTCAAAGCACTGTTATTAGAAACACATGTAAATAGACAATTCTTACTGTATTACAGCTCAGGGATAGGGACAGCTGTGGCTACAGATTTCAGAGTTACCACCTCTTTTCTCTGGCTCAAGAACTCTCTAGAAAGTCTCTTTCTCCAATCACCAGGCCATGCTGTGCCAGTCAGGCCAGGCCCAGAAGCCTCCTCCCCATCACAGCTGTTCTGGGTCCCAGCCTTGTTCTTTCTCTCTCCTGTGATCCTCACTTCAGCTCACTGCTGGTTCTTGGGCTCCAAGCTTCCCTTAGCTCCTGCTGGCTGCTATTCTGTTAAGGTTTTTCTATTGCTCCTGGGTAGCAAAGAAGCAAAATTGCAAAGGCTAACCACACAAAGGTCAACATAAATGTAGGGAGGGGTCTCCCAACCCCCAGAATTCAGGGGAGTCACCTTTTGTCCTGTGTCAGCTGGAGTTCACATCAGGGTTCTTGGTGGAGCCTTATCAACCCACCGAGACTCACTCCTCCTGGTTGGACCTGCTAATACCACACTGGATCAGACTTGATGAGATCCAATGCCTGTCTTTGGTAAAAGACAATAACAACTATTAGCTGGAGCCAGAGCATGGCCATCGTCCCTCATGTGTTTTAGGTCCAACCTTCTGTCCAAAGCACACATAGGAAAGGTTTTCCTAATGAAGAAGGATGTGCAGGCGGAAAGGGTCTGGATGACCTAAAAGGTTCAAGGTTAGCGTGCTAACTCACTATGTTTCCCATGTTGTGAGAATGTGGGAGAATCACTGTGGGCAGTTTTAGCTGCAACAAATTGCAGTTGAAAATAAGATCAACTCCATTGGATGGTTGAATGGTTGAACAACACAATCTGAATAAAACACACAATCAAAATTTCTGATACTTAGTAAGAGCTTGATAAATGCTAGCTTTTGTGAGAAGGGTGTTGAGACAGGGTCTCACCGTGCAGCCCTGCCTGTCCTGGGACTCTCTGTGTAGACTAGGCTGACCTCAGATTTATAGAGATCTCTCTGACTCTGCCTTCCTCCCTAATGTTGGGATTGAAAGGTGCACACCACTCCCAGCCTACCTAGTATTGTTTATAAAGGAGTTGCTTGTGCGATCTTCAGAGATGCATTTTGTGTTTCCAGCGCTTTTCAGACAAACCATGAATGTTTAGTGGGTGAATGTTATTTGGGAAATCTCTTAAGGACTGTTTTCCACCTTTAGACCTGTGAAGTTCTTAATGTGTGTGGACCACAGCACTCATCCGGACTGTGTCATGAGCTTGTAAGTAAAGGGTGTCAGTCAAACTCAGGTGAACTGCAGCGTGTTCTCCGTGCATCTTTTAAGTCGCTCACTTAAAAGATTAAAAGATTAAAAGAAGGTTGTTTCTTCACTGTAGCCTTCCCCCCATCTCTGAGTTAGGTGGGTGCAAGTTCCACACACATTTACAAGCTGAGCCAGCTCTCCCCAGACAGCTCAATGCCATGCTTTGCCTAGCAACACTTCAGCAAGCATTCCTTCTTCATCCTAGCTTTTCAAAGTTGATATACATCCTTGAAGCAAAATTTGCAATTATCGAAAGGGTCCAGGAGGTGAACACTGTTTTTTCTTGATTCCTATGCTACTTAGTTTCCTTACTCAAAGTAGATAGACCACTGTTTCTGTATTCTCGTGTGTTCTTATAGATTATGACATTCCTGTCCTGGTCCATGTGTGCATCAGTACATGTTCATGGACGTGCACACACACACAACAGACATAGATCTCTTAGATTACTTATAGTAAATAATGCTATAAATGTGACTCTGGGATTTGTTCTTTTGCCACTTAACAACATGTCTTGGAGATGCTTCTGGTATTTTTTAAGAAAATAAAATTTAGGGCTAGAGAGATGGCTCCGTGGTTAAGAGTACCAGCTGCTGTTCCGAAGGACTGGTGTTTGTTTCCCAGCACCCACATGGTGTTTTACAGCCATCTTTAACTTCAAAATATGCCAGACCAACACTCTAGCATAGACACAGAAATATAGTGCAAAGAGACTAACGCTGCATGTTTAGTTTGTGGCTGGTAATGGAGCATACAGAAGACAGGGGTCTGAGGAGATGAACTCCAAAGCACCAATCATAACTTCTCGATAAAAAAGTAAAAAGTGCAGAAAGATGAGGGGAGGCCCTCATATGCCACGCCTGCACAGCCTGGATAGCCGAGACTGGCGGGTGGTGCCGGGATTGAGACATGGAGGCTTCTTTTCAGGTGGAAGAATAGCAAGCTTTATTTTGCCTCAGCTAAAACCTTTTTATACCTCTACTGCTTCTGTGGAAAACTACCGGTCAGAAAGAACACAAACATCCTTGTCAATTACAGACCACAAGGAAGTTTCACTGTAGGTTAGGGGGAGTGAGGGCAGCTGGATCACAACACTCATACTTTCTTGCATTTTGCTCTGTTATTTCATTTTGTTGAAAATAAATGGAATATATCCAGATATTAACTAGTTAATTATTTTAAGGCAAAAAAAATAGAGAGAAAAGTTGGAAGGACCAATTTTGAATGAATCTAACATGGACAGGCACTGAATCAGAAATACGCTGTAGTGAATGTCCAGCAGAGGGAGCCATTCATTGGCTAATTAAAAAAAGGGACGCGCGCGTTAGTAAATGTCCAGCAGAGGGAGCCATTCATTGGCTAATTAAAAAAAGGGACTGGCGAGTCCTAAGGAAGTTGTCTGGCCTCCAGCCCAGAGCAGTGGGATTGGTTTCTTTTCTTTTTTTTTTTTTTTTTTTTTGGTTTTTCGAGACAGGGTTTCTCTGTGGCTTTGGAGTCTGTCCTGGAACTAGCTCTGTAGACCAGGCTGGTCTCGAACTCACAGAGATCCGCCTGCCTCTGCCTCCCGAGTGCTGGGATTAAAGGCGTGCGCCACCACCGCCCGGCTGGGATTGGTTTCTGAACCAAGATAAGATGGTTTTATAATTTTTAATTGGTTGAAAGGAATTTAGTAATTTCGGTTTCAAAAACTGTGAAGATCAGACCTTCTTTAGTTTAAATGCGATTTGGCCAGGCCTCTGCTGGGTATTTTAAAGTCAGAACAGGGTTTTCTTAATCAGTTAAACTCTAATGTTACACTATTCACAACAAGGAACTTGGCTAACACTCTTGAACATCGGTACAATAATGATTCATACACAAGGAAAAATGAATTGACTCCGTGTGAACCAGCATGAACTATGTCCAAGAGGTGGAGTCAGGCAAAGGAAGAAAATTGCATTCCGTGTTTTTACATAGAGGGATGTGTGAGAATGTGTGTGTGTGTGTGTGTGTGTGTGTGTGTGTGTGTGTGGCTTTCTTGACAACTGAATGACAACTGAAATTGTTAGCTGTGATTCTCTGGAAACAGGGAAATTAATAATTTTTACTTCTGGCTTTATGAACTTTCTGTTCTATTTAAACATTTCTGTAGTGTGCTTGCGTGATTTTGAAAGCAGATGCCACACGCTAACACTGTCTGTGTTTCCTCATTCCTTTCAGAGCGTCAGCCTCTCTGCGGAGGGGGAGCCCAGCTCTTTCCACAACAAGGGATGCCAGCCTTGTCATTTCTCTCTTAGTAGCTTGGACTTCAAGTTCTCAAGTGTGACTACAAATTCACCAGAGTTCTAACGGAACTCAGCCTTGCATCCACCCTGCCTAGGCCAAGGGCTCCCACTGTCTAAAGACACTTTCTTCAAGGAAAACAATGTAGCCAGGCGGTAATCCTGTTAGACTTATGCTCCTGATGCAAAGAACAAGGCATTTAGCTAGTCTTGCTTACCAGGCAGAATTTGCCACAGAATTAAAGTTATTGTTTCTTATTTTGATATAATACAAAACACTGAGACCTGGAGTGTGGTATAATCTCATATAATTAAATATATTTTTGGAAGCAGCTGTATTTTCTATTTTCTGTATGTTCCTGTTTTAAAAGACACCATACGGGCTGGAGAGATGGCTCAGAGGTTAAGAGCATTGCCTGCTCTTCCAAAGGTCCTGAGTTCAATTCCCAGCAGCCACATGGTGGCTCACAACCATCTGCAATGAGGTCTGGTGCCCTCTTCTGGACAGCAGGCATACACACAGACAGAATATTGTATACATAATAAATAAATAAATAAATAAATGACACAATACATGCTTGCTAAGAGCTTCAGATACATGTACAGCATATAAAGATATAAATACATATATAGATGCTATACAAAGATATGTATATAAAGATGTCTATTTAACAGCTACTTATGATAAAGGAACAACCTAAAATGTTAAACACACGTGTATGCGTGCGTGCACACACACACAGAACTGTTGAGGCCACCTACCAGAGGTTTTGGATATCCATAGAATGGAATATTCATTTAGCAAGTAGAAGTCATGTGCATCACCTGACTGATGAATAGTTAGAATAACTGACTCATCTGTACTGGGAAATGCCACTCAGAGATCCAAAGGGGCTAGTGTTGATGTATGCAATCATACACATGGTGTTGTGCTAAGGGAAAGAAGCCAGACCAAAAGGTTACACGCTGAAAGATAAGCATACAGAGCCTCCCCAAAGCTATGAGGACAGAGAGGAATGCAGTGGATTCCAGGGTGGCTGGGAGGGATGTATGAGGAATGGGGGTGGGGGCCAAATTAAAGAAGCAGTGGGAAGGACCAAGGTCCAAGGTTCCCAACTCAGTCTCCTGATGATGCACTAAAGAGGGTAACCTCAGACCCTCCCTAGGCTGTCTCTACCCCTTTCTCCCTCCCTCTTCCTTTCCCCTTCCCTCTCTTCCCCATCTCTTTATCTCTCTCTTCCTCCCCCATTATGTGTGTGTGTGTGTGTGTGTGTGTATTATATAATCACTTTCTGACTTCCTCTGCCTTTCATCTCTGACTCTTGGTTACTCCTCAATCTCTACCTAACTCTGTCCCTTTGGAATCCACACACAAATTTGTTTCATAAGGCTCCATCAGGGGTGTCCCCTCCAAAGTCAGGAGATAACAGGCCACTTGATCATTTTCTCTGTGGACTCACGCAAGAATTTAAGATTCAAAATTTTATGTTAGTATATTAAGAGAAGGGAAATGAATCCAACTATTGTGCTCAGACTTATGGCCCTTGGAAAGCAGAGCAGAGCAGGTCATTGATGACTAAACCCTGGTGACTCTCTAAGGGAAGAGAGAAAGGCCATGTGGTGGTTTGAATGAGAACGACCTCCATAGATCCATGTATGGATGGAAGATGTTATCCACATTTGGTCATCAGTTGTTGGAACTGTTTGGGAAGGATTAGGGGGGTATGAATTTTTGGAGGAGGTGTGTCACTGGGTGTGGGCTTTGAGCTTGTAAAAGCCCGTGTTACTGCCATGCCTAGTTAGCTCTGTCTGCCTTCTACTTGTGCAAGGATGTAAGTTCTCAGCTGCTGCTCCAGGGCCATACCTGCCTGCCTGCTGCCACGCTCCCCACCATGATGGTCACAGACTCTGAAACTGTAAACCCCCTCAAAATTGGTCCTTCAATAAGTTGCCTTGGACATGGTATTTTGTTACAGCAGTTGAAAAATGACTAAGACAGCTCACATAGAAATATAGATTCATGCATGTTCCCCCATGATAGAATGTATACTTAGGGACTCTCAGGAGAATTTGTATCATGATGCTAGGATCTGACACCCCCAGTGCTTTGAGCCCAAATAAAATTTGTTTCTTTATGAAGTTGCTCCCTGAGTCATGTTGCAGTAGTCAAAAGATGGGTACCTCTACAGTCACCTTCATCCTCATCACTACCGTCATGACTATAGCTAGCATTTGTTGAGTTATGTGCATGCAAGCATGCCTTTCAGCTTTTATACCCAGCACACACACAGGCACCTGGTAGGTCTATGAATCCCTCCTTCTATACTAGGACACTCTGGGACTGAGTCACAGTCCAGATAGAAGTGGCAAGCATGGTCAGATTCAGGAGGATGAAGAGAACGGTAAGCAAGGCAGTGTAGAGGAACCGGGACTTGTTGCATGGCAGAAGTTCCATGTGATACAGTCACCGTGGCTTATTGTAAAATGCTTCTTAGAGAAGCCATGCCCAGAGTGACATCACTTAATTCACTTCATTGCCATAGCCCAGATTTGCCCTGCTTTTCCTTCTTCTGGGTTTTTGAACGTGCTTCTCTCTCTGCATTCATTTTCTTTCCTGCGCTGTCATCTCTGACTGATATTATGCCCTGTTTATGTATTAGGCATCACTTCTCACCTAAAACCTCTTTTATTTTTAGAAAAACTATAATGCCATTTTCTCTCATTCCATTAGAGCCTTCTTATTCTTCACTCTCTTTGTTTGTTTGTTTAATTTTTTGGTTTTCTGTTTGTTTGTTTTTGTTTTTCAATTCAGGGTTTCTCTGTGTAACTCTGGCTGTCCTGGAACTCACTATGCAGACGATGCTGCCCTCGAACTCAGCTCCCTCTATCTCTGTCTTCTGGGTTATAGAATTAAAAGTGTGTGCCACCACCATCCAGCGTACTCTTCACTCTTTCTCTTCCCTCCTCTCCCTTCAAGAAATCCATTAACTGGGTCCCTTACTATTGCTTATGTCTTTGCCTGACTTTACTGCATACTGGGTCTTCACGGAGGACTTACCCATCTTTGCAGTCCTGGCTTAGCTGTGCCTGAGAGCTGTAGACAACCTGTAAGTGTTTGCATGAAAGAATGGCTACATATGTGAGCTAAACTTTGAGAAAAAGCACATGGCGTGAGTCTCCCTTGTTGGAAGAGACCGAGAATGGGAGGAGACAGATTTAAAAGCATGGTGAGTCACACTCTTCTTTATTTATTTTGTATTTCAATAAAACGTTTGAAGTGTGTGGTATTTCTTGTGTGTGTGAAAGAAGGAGAGAGAGAGAGAGAGAGGATGATGATGATGATGATGATGAGGAGGAGGAGGAGGAGGAGGAAGAGGAGGAGGAGGAGGAAGAGGAGGAGGAGGAGGAAGAGGAGGAGGAGGAGGAAGAGGAGGAGGAGGAGGAAGACGAGGAGGAAGAGGAGGACTACTGGGCCTCAGGCAAAAGGGGAAGAAAGGGCTCAATTTACTTTGGGACCAAACAGCTCCTCAGAATGATGTCAGGGGTGGAGCAGCCAAGGGGTGTGTCTCTTAGGCTGCTTTGGAGAACATAGTGCCCGATCGTTCAGGTTGCCTGGGTTACAGGGGGCCTTGCACAGTCCCCCACAGCACACTAACCTGTGACTTAATTAGATGCTGTCTTTTGGAATTCTGTGGGGGAAAAAAGGCTTTTTGTTTTCGAAAAATAAAAGCAGGGGAACATGAAGTTCACTGCCCGCTTGAAAAAAAAAATCCAATATAGAAAAATTGGAGAAAAGACAAAAAAATGTTATTATCTGTTATCCTGTGCAATATATCACTTTCTCCTGTGTGTGTTCATATGTGCTTGTGTTTTTAAATGTCTGCAACCCTAGCATCATGATGACAGCCCTAACACAGACTCAGTTTCTGGCTCTTGCATAACCTACAAGTCTACCGCTGAGCTACATACCAGCCAGAAGGTCATACTTTGTTTTTTGTTTTTGTTGCTGCTGTTTGTTTTTTCAAGACAGGGTTTCTCTGTTTAGCACCTCTGGCTGTCCTGGAACTTGATTTGCAGACGAGGCTGGCCTCGAACTCACAGAGGTCCGCCTGTCTCTGCCTCCCTGGAGCTGGGATTAAAGGCGCACGCCACCACCACCCTTAAACCACGCCTGTCCCTTGCCTGCCTTTCCTCAGTACCCCATTCTTGACACAACTTGCTGTCCATCCGTTATCTGGCAAGGCCTTTCACTCAGCACTCACAACGAAGAAGTCAGATCAGAAAAAAAAACAGTTAAAAAATGGGCAAATCTCACAGTCCAGAGAGAGTGGGAGATGGTGGGGTCTCAAGGGTATAGTGGTACTCTGGGCTGGGCAGTGTGGATTTTCAGGAAGTCTTAGGATAATTTATGAGGTGAGTGGTGTATTTATAAGGTAAGGTGGCCTCTCCTCCTCCACCTATGAATAAGGGATAGACTGGATATGGCTACTGGGGAAATTCTTCCCATGATCCTCTGGGAAAACCCACAAGGGAAGGGCTCAAAACCACATGTAAATGTCCCTATAAGGAAGCTGCAGCTCCCTGAGCATGCAGATGTTCTGTTTGTGCAGCCACTGGGAAGTGCTCGTGCACCAGTCTCTGATACAGACCCTAGTTTAGCTTTGAGGTTGTTTAACCACAAAAGAGCAAACCTGTCAGTAGACACAGAGCCCATGATGGTCTCTTTGGTTACCTCCTATTTAACCCCTTCCTCTCCAGTGCACACCAGGCAGTTCTGTCTCTCTTGTTTTAAGTACTGATTGTAAGAACTCATGACGAGGCAGCACGCAGAGTGGACCCAGAAAAGTATGAGGCGTGTGTGCCTTCAGCACTGTGTAAGCGCTGGGGGTTGGTTTTATCATTACAGATCTAATTGCTTCGTAGTTGTCTAGACATTGCCTGTCAGAAGAGCACACAGGTAGGTGAAGCCTCTTCACACATGGTCTTCGTTACTCCTTTCTTAACCCTCTGAAATCCTTGCAATTAGGATGCTATTTTGCAGAGGAACATACAGCACCACACACACAAGAAAAACTATTACTTGGTCAAGGACACCTCCCGTGGCCTCTGCTTTTCCCTTCCCAGGGCAGAAGGCAGCAAGCCTCAGTAGGAGGGACCCATCCCCGTGTTTCTTTGCTAATGCCCCAGCACCACCCTGATACACAGAGGATATATAATACAGACTATATTAATTATATATAATATACATTATATATAATTCAGACTCATGCTGAATGAGTGAATGAATGACAAGCATTCGGCCCAAGGAGAAATGCTTATGGAAGTCCCCAGAGCACAAGGTGTGGAGAGGAGACTGTTGGACACCTCATCGAATTAAGTTCTTGTTTTGTTCTTATTCTGGACACCAGGTTCCCTTCCTGGGCTACCTACATGTGACTGCCTTCCCTCAAACACAACAGACTTGATAGCAAGAGAATCCCAGGACTCAAAGAGGAAAATGTGGGGGCCGTGATGGTGAAGATACTGAGCACGTGAAAATGCCTTCAGCTCGCCGGGAGCCCTTCAGAGGTTCTGGTAGGAGGGTACTCAGCTGCATGCCTTCCTACCATCGTCTGACCCATGTACTGCAGGCTTGATCATCAGTCTGTTAGCACCACTGAGAGGTGATGGAGTGCAGCCTAGTGGAGGGAGATGGGCTATGCCTTGGAGGGGATGTTCTGAGATTTGACCTCTTCTCTTTTGCTTCCTGGTGGCCATGGGATGAGCAGTCTCTTCTACCACAGTGCTCATTGGCTCTAAAGAGAAGGTTCAGACAACAGTGGATGGAAGCCCCTGAAACCTTTTCTCTGATTGAAGCTGATCGTCTACAGCACTTTGTCATAGCGACACTTCACTAACAAACACAATCTTCCCTCACCTCCATATATGACTGTAGCTGCCTTAGCAAACAAGCAAAATGGTGAATGTTCCCACTGTGAGGACAGGGTCACACCTACGCTACAGTGACCTGTGAGGACAGGGTCATGCCTGCGCTACAGTGACCCCTTTCTCCATTCCGAGTGACATCAAGATTTGCAGAGGGTATGGAATATGGATGTGAATGGCCAAACATCACTTTGGAAAGTAGTCACGTTCCACTCCAAAGCAAGCTGAACTGAGCTGGTTTTCCCACTGACAGAGGCTATTCAAAACTCTTCAAGGCAGAAAGCAGGACCCATGAAAATGAATCTTGGTTGAAGACTTTGCAGTTGCTGGAACTCCATAAACAGGCTTGCTTTGAAAGCAAGATCTCAGACTTTTCCTTCTCAGGAGACTTTTGGCACCAAGGAAGGGCAAACTGAAAGAGCTCTGGCGGCAGGACGGAAGGATTGTTGAGACTGGCAAACTGCTTTTCAAGACCTGGCGAGGGCTCTGAAGAGTCACATTAATAATCAGCAAGGCAGGTTGTGCTAATTCCAACACAATCACAATGCCTTGAAGCCTTAGTGGGTTTCTGTTTTCTTGGTAAAGCCAGTGAGAGGTTATCCCAGTAGTAGGAAGTATGTATTGTTAAATTCTTGGTATTTTGCAGTTTGTCTTTTCCCTCAAAGATTCAAAAGTGCATCATTTTGTTCTGATGTGTATTTATTCATGATTTCATGATTCTGTCCTTGGGAAGTTTTGTCACATGGCAGCTGCTAAAATTACCCACATTCTCCAGGAGAATGGCTTATTTATTTGGGGAAAATGTATATTGAAAAGTTGATCAGGTATGTGTACCTTCCCCACACAAAAGCAGGGTGGTTTATTTTGGCTTCTCCCAACCTAACCTGCATGATTTCGCACATTTTAGAAAATTTGGCACATTAATTCTATCTAAATGGTGTTTTAAAACTTAACAATTGCTGTGCAGTGGTGGCACATGCCTTTAATCCCAGCACTCGGGATGCAGAAGCAGGCTGTGAGTTCGAGGCCAATCTGATCTACAGTGCGAGTTCCAGGACTTGCTCCACAGCTACTGAGAACTCTGTCTAAAATAAAACAAAACAAAAAGATAAATAATAGATAGATAGACAGATAAATAAATCTTAATGACTTGAGACAAAGCTCACACTTACAAGCTTTTAGAGCACATTAAGCTTGTTTGGGCTTTGTGAAATACAAATTTACAAAAAAGTGTAACCACAGAAACCCTATTTTTTTATAGTTATAGTTATCAATGTAATTCAGGGGCAGATTGAGCAGGGAAGCAGGTGGGGGGGTAGGTAGGGCAAACATCCACTAATGGATAAATAACCTCACAATTAACATCTCTTTGTGTAAGCGAAGAAGATGTCCCAGGGATCCTTGGGATTCCGAGTGGAAGACTCAACCCAGCCTAACATCCATGAGAGGAAAGCATTGCATAAAAAGTGATGGAGCCTGGCGAGGTGAGGGTGACACGACCAGAGGACAGATCAGATGAACGGAGTGCATGGGACACTAATGTGAACAAAGGTTTGTGGTCTCAAATGCTGAGTCTGCAGGGAACCTTTTTACACTAACAGATTTACTCAGCCCTAATCTGCTTACTTTTTTGATTAGAAATTCTGTGAAGGGTATGCAGTGGTATGGTAGTATTATATCCAAGGACATGGCATTGAATCTGGTCTGCCATTCATCCCTTCTTCAGTGGAGTTGCCTAATAAGGTTGCTGTAGACTAAGAAAATTGCTGACTAGAATTCGGTTATCATTAGTTCTATAATTTGATTCTGAATGCCCCCTCCAATGTCCCCCTAAAAGGCCCCTGTGTTAAGAGCTTGAACCTCAGGGTGACCCGCGGAGAATTTTGAAGAACTTTTTAAGCAGTGAGGCCAAGCGGGAGGCCTTTAGGTTACTGGAGGACTGGCCTTGAGTGTGACTGTGAGACACTAGCCTTCTCCTATTCTCCTTTGCTTCTTGAACACAAGTGAAGTGAGCGGCTCTCTTCTGCAGCATCCTCCATGATGCCCTGTCCTGCCATGGGCACAAAATCATAAGAACAATCAACCATGGATGACACCTCCTCAACTCTTATACAAAATAGCCCCCCCAAGCTAATTATTCCAAGTGTTTTACCACAGCAATGGAAAGCTAGCATGATTGTCTAATGGCTAGATATTTTAACTTTGCACTAGGGCCTGCTCCTAGTTGAAGTGGCTAGGCCAGGGATGACATTACACTTACAGCATGACACCTTGCCCAGGTGTAAAAGAGATCTTGGTCCTTAGAATGCTATTAGGTGCTCTTCTTAATAGGCACAGCTACTGAAAGAAAAAGAGCTGAGGTGCTTAACCAGGGTCAAGCTACTGAAATATCCTGTTTACACCTTTGACATCCTCATGAAAAACCACTGTGTTGGGTGCTGTGAAGTGGCTTATAATGCCATGTTGAGGGGAAAAAATGACTGACAACATTATCTATACACTATCTATAGAGTGTACTCTATACACTATGTATAGAGTGTCAATGGCTCTTGTAGTGGTTTGAGTAAAAACAACCTCCATAGGTTTGTACGTCTGAATGCTTGGTGTGCAGTTGGTGAGACTGCTTTGGAAAGGGCTAGGAGACATAGTCTTGTTGGAGAAGGCAACACTGGGGATGGACTTTGGAGTTTCAAAGGACCATGCCAGACAGGCTAAGGCTGCCTTTCTCTGTCTCTCTGTTTGCATCTCTCTGCCTCTGTCTCTGTCTCTCTTTGTCTGCCTCACGCCTGTGGATCATGAGTTGACTCTCAGTTACTGCTCCAGCATCATGCTTGTCTGCTTGCTGCCATGCTCCCCACCATGATATCAATAGACTCTGTCTGGATCCATGAGCCCCAGATTAAACGCTTTCTTTTATAAGCTGTGTTGGGTCACGGTGTTTTGTCATGGTAATAAAAAAGTGACAAGACAGCCTGCAATGGGCAGAATCTACTTCTTTCTTGCTTTTGTATGCCTAGAGGCTGTGAATGAGGTCCATTTTCTTTCATTATTTTAAAATTACATTTAATTAATTAATTCAGTGCATGCGATGCATGTATGTGATGCGTGTGTGTGTGTGTGTGTGTGACATGCTTGTGGAGGTCTGAGGACAATGTTCAGGAGTCTGTTCTCTTATTCCAGTAGGCTTGGTTACTAGCATCTTTACCCAGTGAGGCATCTTTTCAGCCTATAAGTGGGTTTTACATTTTGAAATGACTGAAAAAAAAAAAACGTAGAAAGAACACCATTCTGTGCCTTTTCGAGTCCACTAGCACAGTTTGATTGAAGTGCAGACACACTCCTTCCTCTTGCGTCATCTAATGCTTCCTGCTAAGACGGCAATATTGACAAGATGCATAGAGATTGGGAAGCTGTCAAAGCTGAAAGTACTCATTTCCTGCCCAGAAAGTGGTTGCTGACCTGCGGCCTAAAAGAAGCAGGAGCTTAAGCGCTCCTGTCCCGTTTTCTACATGTGGAAAGTAAGGAGACTCCAATACAGGCACAAGGGCTCCCTGCAGCTGTGGTGTCCCTCCAAGCGACACACAGCCAATTATTATTTCAATGCCCTCAGGCTCGGGGGCTGCCATCACTGAGGAGAGCCAGAGAGCAGTATCCCTAGGCTTAAAGATGCCCTTCCCCCATGCTGATCATCGGGAAGTCCCCTTTAGTCCTTAAGTAAGAAGAGGTTGAGATCAGTTGCATTTCTTCAGAAACAGACCCTGTGACAGACAGTAAGTCCACCGTGGGAAAGGAGAGGGGAGTGAATCACTTAGAGCAGGAAGCCAGCGCTGCCCGTGGAACCTGCATCACAAAACAGCTGAACCTACTCCTGCTGCAAAGTTCTATAGGCAGTGGAGGCCACACCTGACAGTTGCGGCTTCTGAGACAGGAAGAGCCTGAGAGAGGTCAGAGGACCAGCCACCAGGGCATCTGCATGTCAGTGGGGCATCTGACTCCAGAGCCCAGATGAGGTAGACACAAAAGAAACAGACTTTACATAAGGAGTTTCTTGTGAACCAATTATTAACAAGGAAGGTGAGTTCTAAATACACCAGTCTTTGTAGTTCAAGTTACAGACAAAGAGTGCATCAAGAAGCCTTTCAGAATACATACGGGTCACAGAGCACAGAGATTTGTGCTTTCTACTGCGTAAACCCCTACAAATGATAGTGTCTAAGCAGGTAGCAGTGCTATTATACACTTAAAATCACATCCAGTC
Source organism: Microtus ochrogaster (assembly GCF_000317375.1). NCBI lineage: Eukaryota > Metazoa > Chordata > Mammalia > Rodentia > Cricetidae > Microtus > Microtus ochrogaster. The sequence goes on from NW_004949103.1 coordinate 9,212,533, forward strand.
TTAGCAAGTCGTCTGTATGCAGTCAAGTGCTCTTAGAAAACTTGTTTTTGAGCCATTGGTTCTAGAAGCACAAAAATTTGCCTCAAGACCCACCAGATTTATCCCAGTGCTATAACCTATGCTTACATTACCAGTAACACTTGTATTAGCAGAAAATCCTCTTGGAATTTTTAAATTATTAAACATATTTGCACTTTTGTTGAGTGTCACTTCCAAGATTATGGTGGTTTAGATGAGAGATGTCCCCCATAGTTCAGGTATTTGGACACTTGCTGCACAGTTGGTGGCCCTGTTTGGGGAAGTCATACAGCCTTGTAAGAGATGTCTGCACCATCTCTCTCCTGCTGGGTTCTGGCATGGGGTTATGGAGTGGCCTTAAAAGCATGAACCCCAACAGAAAGGAAGCTGCTATCACTGTGTTGTGAATGCCAGAAAGGGATAGCCCTTGATCCAGAGGGATCCACTCTTCTGTAGGGACAACACTCAGTCCAGAGGGATCTGCTCTTCTGTAGGTCTCTCTATGTTTATAAGCTTGCCTGGTGACAGGAAACACAGTTATTTTTCAAAGGCCCATTGTTATTGTCTAGTACAAATAGGTTTGTTTAGATTACATCTGATGATTTTTTAATGCTAATTTTGGAAAGCCAATATGTACATATATTTAAAAGACAAAAACCTTTATAAAAACACATTTCATCTATCTTGATCTCATTTTTGTGGCTGTAGAAGAATGCCACACTTACAATCTTATTGGTCAAAAGGCTGAGGCAGGAGGATTACTGGAAGTTAAAAGCCCAATTTGGCTACATAGAAAGTTCCAAAATAGCTCATACTACAGATTGAGACTTGGTTACAAATATACAAATGAAAAAACTAGCATACCAAAAGAATAATTTACCTGGCTCGTGTTTCTGGTGGCTGGGAATGTCAGGAACATAGTATCAGCTTCCAGTGGTGACTTCTGTTGTGCCATGACATAGCAGAAGGGACTGACCAGTATATACAGACAGAGAGAGGAATCAAGATCTCTCTTATCAGGAGCACAGTGGACGGTAGCTCACTCCCACAGTAACAGCCTCCACTGACTCCCATGACATCACTACACCCTACAAGTCACCCGAAATCATTTCAGTGGCAAGTAAACTTCAGCATGAGGTGGGGAGGCCACAGCCAACCTGGAGCCTCACTTTCATTACCTCTTCTGATCTGTACTTGGGCCCCCATTGTTTAAAGATTCACACGCACCATCAGGGGGTTCTTTGTGAAAAATATCAGCAGATATGAACACCCATTATTGCTCTTCACCTTTTCCTACATAAAGAAGAAGGCATTCAGCACAGACCTCTGCACCTTGCTTTTCCTCCCATTAATGGATCTTAGAGATTATTCTGCACTGACACAGACATTTCTCACAATATTTATGTCAGGAGTCAAACAACCGTACAAACGGGAGTGATTCTTTGTTGGAACTCTCTGTAAGTGGTGAGTTGAGTCACAATGGAGGGCTGTGCACCAGCTTCAGCCACTGCTGAGGGCTACATACCACTCAAGCTGACTGTCTCCATTTTTATGCAAGTCTGTGTGTGCTTGTGTGTGCACCTTGTAAATCCACCTGACTATTATTATGAACAAATGCCCTGCCCCACAGAAGGTAGTTTCTTAATTACAACATAGACTGAACTCTGTGGACCGTGGCCTACCAATTCTTTTTTCCACAATGCTCAGTGACTGGGGATCAGGACACCTCACTCTTAAGTATGATCATAGCAGACAAAAATATGATACCCCAAAATATACTTGGTATATTTGGAGCTGGTTTTGTGAGAAACTGCAGATCCAGCAGTGACTCGGGCAGGCTTCCTTTTGAAAACCCACAGATATCTGTAAAGGAAATGTACAAAGGTAAACTCTGTGTCAAGCATAGGACAGTCCCCAGATTAACGTTTCTTTCTGGGAGACATATTTGCAAGGCCGGCGATCAGGGCATGCTTCCTTCCCATGCCACCATATCTTGAGCAACTTCCCACTTCCCCAACAGCCCCAAGCCCGCATCTCTTTCTGTAACGAGGATGTGTTGCATAAATTATCATCTGCTCTCTCTTCAAGTTACACATTCTTCTGGGACTTTCAGATACCCTGTATAATTAATTGTAGGCCCCTCTTTGTTAATTTGTTTGTGCCCATTTAATCTATAGTCCAGCTAAAGAATCCCCAGGGTGAAGGGAAGCCAGCTTACCATCACTGTCTTCAAGGCATCACGCTGGGTTCAAGACAAACACCAACCAGTTCCACTGTTCGTGAAGATTAAATTCAAGCTCTTGAGATGATAGAATCTCTGCAATAAAAAGACAGGCTTTGTGGGAGCCTAGACAGTTTGGATGCTCACCTTACTAGACCTGGATGGAGGTGAGTGGTCCTTGGACTTCCCACAGGGCAGGGAACCCTGATTGCTCTTTGGGCTGATGAGGGAGGAGGACTTGATGGGGGAGGGGGAGGGAAATGGGAGGCGGTGGCGGGGAGGAGGCAGAAATCTTTAATAAATAAATAAATAAAAAAGAGCAGGTATGGGGACATGTTTGTGCAAGGATGACGGCGGCTGACAAACGCCCACTGACCTGAGTTAAATCAACTGTTAAGAAAGGAGATCTGAGAGATTCAGACTTCGCTAGTGGTTCTGAACCTGCATGGACACAGAAAAGGGCTGTGGACTTACATGAAGTGAGCATGGGGCCACAGAAATTCAGGAAGGGAGGACAGAGCATTTTCTGTTTCTGGATCGGTTGAGTTGTGAACAGTGATGGGGAACTCATGGCAGGATTTGAAGAAATGTTAAAATACATTCAAGGATAGGAAGGCTGCTGTGTTCTCAGTCCATAGTTTATTAATTTACTAACTCCCCACGTCTCTCTTCTCTGCCTTCCAGCCTTTGTAATTATACTTTAGGGCACCTCAGACTGTTCCTGTTATTATGAGTTTAACTGAACAGGATGTATTTAAAAGAAGACAAAAGATTATTTCCTTCAGGAAGTTCTAATAATGCGTATGTATGTGTGTGCATGTGGGTGGGTGCACACATGTGTGGTACTGGAAATTTGAATCAGGGCCTTGTATGCTCTATCACTAAGTTATATACCCAGGACAAGAATTTAACTCTAACCTGTGTTTATGTATGTAAACTTCTCTCTGTTTTTCTCTCTCTTTCTCTCTCTCCCTCTCTCTCCCTCTCTCTCTCTTTCTCTCTCTCTCCTCACACAAGCACACACAAGTGCGCGTGTGTGCGCACACACACACACACACACACACACACACACACACACAGAAAAATGTGGTTGTCTTGATGTCCTTCAGTTACGGTGATTTTTTTTCTCTGTTTCCTATAATATTGTATATCTCCCCTTTTTCTTGTGGCTATGGGGATTATACCCAAGGCTTTACATGCAGGACAAGCTCCCATCTCTGAGCCATAGCCCCAGCATTGCCTATCTATTTTTAAAAGTTTATTCTATTATAAAATACTTAGTACACAAACATTGGATATACTTAAGGTGTGCAGAGTGCTGACTCGGCACACACGGGAGTGATTATCACAATCACATCATTGGTGACCCCATCAGCACCTGTGCTGAACACACACGTTCATATCATCAATCACAGTCATTCCCCAGATCACTGCCCCTCAGCTCCTGATAGCCCCCATCACTGGTGACCCCATCAGCACCTGTGCTGAACACACGTTCATATCATCAATCACAGTCACTTTCCAGCTCACTGCCCCTCAGCTCCTGATAGCCCCGTCCCACTCTCTGACTCTCTGACTTCAGTGATTTTTAGATTCTCCAAGTAAGTGAGATTTTAAAGCATTTACCTGGCATATCTCACTTGCATAGCGCCCTCTACATTGTTTTGTGCTGGTAAAAAACAACGGTATTTCCTTTTTGTGGTGGAATAATGTTCCATTGTATACACGCACCTCAGTTTCTCTAGATCTTCACTCACTGATGTCCACCTCAGCTGTGCTTCCTGATAACTGCGAACAGTGCTGCAGGGATCAAGGGTGTTATTCCCATTATTTTGGGAAAGAGATGTACCACACTGCTGTATGGTAAAGTATATGCAATAAATGAAAATTTGAAAATAAAAAGAACAATGTTTCTGTGGTTATTTTTTTCTTATTTTGAGACAAGTTCTTAGGTTGTCTAGGATAGTCTTAAGCTTACTATGTGGCTGAGGATGACCTTGAACGCTTGATCCTCCTGTCCCTGCCTCCTGAGTGCTGAAGTTAC
>NW_004949103.1:9216998-9229496 GCF_000317375.1 Microtus ochrogaster
TGTGCATCACCATAGTTACATGTGTGTATCACCATGTCCAGTTTCTGGTGGTCCTGGGAATCAAACCCAGGGCTTCATGCATGGGAGAGGGGGCAGGCACGCTACTGATTGCACGACATCCTCAACATCCCCTGACTTCTAGATTCTTGATCGTTTATTTGTTCAGTGCTGGGAGCCACACTCAGAGCCTCAGACTTGGCAGGCAAGTGCTGACACTGAGCCATACCCTAGTTCCTTATGCTCTTGTAATTAATGTACCTTAAGTAATCAAGTGATGCCATTTTTCTGTATTATTTTTAATAAGTAAAAGTTTTGCACACTTTAAAATTGAAATTGCTAGTTCCTTTTAATTTTTGTCACCTTTCATCCAACAACAAAATAATAGTTTTATTAAAATTCCAGAAAATTACTGTAAGAAAACTTTAAGGTGTTAGTTGCTGGAGGTTATAATTACAATATAACTATATATAGCACAGCAAGAGATTGGGAATATTTGAACAGAAGATAGTGATTAAATAAATAACCATACAGGACCACTCACAATTACAATTCTACTTATAAGAAACACCTAGAGAGAAAGTAAAATGTTTATAACATTAACTTAGAATACTAGGACATAAATTTGGGGAATTATGTTTTATACCAAAATATCAGCATTACTATTATTTATTTCTGAGTGAAGGTGCATAATTTTTTCCTTCATGTTATTATTTTTCCAGTGATATATGAACCCAAAGTTGCTATTACATTATGAAAAAAAATATCTGCAGAGACTGCCCTTGTTTAAGAAAGGGTATCTTTCTAAAATATAAGGTCAAATTTTACTTTGACTACTAACTACTTAATAAAATAAGCAGGATTTTATAATTTATTAGGTTGGTAAAATTTTAGTCTAAGGAAAAAAGAATAACCCAGATGTCCTGCAGCAGATGAATGCAATAAAAAGTGGTGGTATATCCAACAGTGCCAGAGAGAAATGCATTCTTTGGTCATAAAAACCCAAAGGTGGGATGGGGGAGCTAAAGGGGAGCGTCAAATGCATATATAGCTATGTGAGAGAAGTCTATCCAAAAACACAGCCTACTGGGGCTGGAGATGTCTCAGCAGTTAAGAGTTCCGACTGTTCTTCCCGAGGACTGGGCTGGAGTCCCAGTAACCCACACAGTGGTGCACAACTCACTGTAACTTCAGTCCCAAGGGCATCTGACACCTTCTTTTGGCCTTCACGAGTATTAGGCTTGTAGGTGGCCCACAGACATATATGTAGGCAAAATATTCGTACATATAAAAGAAATCAAATTTAAAAGGGAACCTATTGTATAATCCCAATGGTTATATTACAGAAGAAAAGAACTCTATCAAAGAAAAACAATGATGTTAGGGGGGCAGCATGGTTAGGTGTGCAAAAATGGGAGGGCCGCATCATTACACCTCTGTGCAACTCCATGGGACATAGGGTGACAGGGCTCAGCCCGAGTGTGGACATAGACTTGGGGTGATTATAACATATTCATGGCAGCTCATTAACATATTGAGGCACTTTTGTGGGCAATGCTGATGTCAGGGGTTTTAGTGACTTCTCTGGTTGCTTTGACAAAATACCAACAATAAAAAAAAGCAATTTAAACAAAGAAAGGTTCATTTTGGCTCATGGTTTGAGGCGGAATCTGGTCGATCATGGCAGGTGTGTGAGGCGCGGTACACACTGCATTCACACTCGGACAAGTGGGAGAGGTGGATGCCAGATCTCAGTCTCTTCTTTTATACTTTTTCTTTTTCCCTTTTAATTCAGCTCCGGAATCCGCCCAGGCGATGCATGGTGCCACCACCCACACCCAGAGTCAGCCTTCTCTCCTCCACACTAAGTCTTTCTGGAAACTCTTGCAGATACAGCCAAAGGTATGTCATTTAGGTAATTCTAATTCCTGGTGAGGTGATAATTAATATCGATCGCTCTAGCAGGGGCTTGCATGGGTATAGTGCACAGGGGTGGGAAGGCTTGGGTGGAAGGATGAAGGAGCGTGTAACAATTCTATTTCCTGCTCGTTTTTGCTGTGAGTGTGAAAACCTGCCTTCACAGGAAATTCACTGCTGAAATGAGAGTTTAAACATCAGTGAGTGAGTGTGTTTGGGGTCAAAGTCTTCAGATGGGTTCCATTCGGAACTTTCTCTTGATGTTTGTTTCATTTTTGTTTTTAATTTGCTTCAAATGTACTGGGCAGAGAGAGCATTATCCAGTGCCCCTCAGCTGTTCCAGAATTCTCCAGCTAAGATATTTGACCTTCAGCCTTTGGCTGTGAATATAAGAATGGAAAGTATAAATATCCCCAGAAATGAAGTAAACATCTTATAAGGGAATCTTTGGATAAAAAAAAATTAGCACACATTGGTGTTCGGGGTGGGTTGACAGTGCTCGCTCGGAATGGCTACCTTGTAAATGTAGCCCGTGTGCCAGGAGGGGGCTAAATTTGACATTAGTGAGCCTGCTGATTCTGATATTCCACATCGGAGCATCTGATTTTCCTCCAGGGAATATTCTCTCACCTCACCCACAGTCCACTTGGGGCTCCACTTCCAAAATCAGGCTATAGGATTTGCTCAGATTTACTGTAATCAACACACTCCAGCCATAGGCCGAGTGATAGGCTCAGAAATAAGCTGAAAGGTGATGCTAGGGTCTTAGCTGCTGGAATGAAGCACCAGTGTTCAGTGGTGTGTGTGTGTAACCTCACCGTGCTCAGTCACAAGGTGTAGAGAAGCAGACATCCTGTGTCCATCCTAGGAGTTTAAATACATCCCAGTTCTCCTGTTCGACCAGCTACTAGTAAACCAGACTTTCCTTCACCACCTCGGTAAGATCCACAAGTTCTGCTTCTCTTGTGAATGTTTATGGAACTGAATGAGTTAATATTTGTAGAGCCTGGCATAAGTGTTTGTGTTCTCAACATTTCAACTTGCTTCTGGAAGTAATGGGCTTCCCAAACTGGGGCTCTGAATGAATTTTCCTTTCTGTCTTTCTCAGCTCAGCAAAAGACATCTTTATCATCCCAGTTGCTCAAGCCCAAACCAGGATTGCCTTTGACCCTACTGTCTATTCCAGCAGCCAGTCCTTGTAGCCACACCCAGAATTTAAATGAATCTGCTAAAGCTAACCCAGTTCAAGATCCCATCATCTCTTGTCTGGATCCAGACATTACAGACTTTTAAATGATCGGGCTGCTTCTGGCCCCTTTTCTGTTGGTTTTCAGCAAGGATTCTAATAAAATCCAAGTCAGCAGGTGCCACTCCTCTGTCTCTGTATCTGCTTGTCACCCACTGCCAACACACAGGCAGTGACAGGATCCTCTGGCTGCTCCTTGAGCACACTCGCCTTGCTTGTGCCTGCAGACATTTGCTGCTCTGTGTGTCTGTGTTAATGACTACCTCACTGATGTGGGAGTGTCATATATCAATCTGTTGATTTCATTGGTTAAGTAATAAAGAAACTGCTTGGCCCTGATAGGTTAAAACATAAGTGGGAGGAGTAAACAGAACAGAATGCTGGGAGAAAGAGGAAGTGAGGTAAGACGCCTCAGACAGAGACCATGCTCCCCTCTCCGGGGCAGATGCAATGAGGCAAGCCGACAGGTCAGACATGCTGAATCTTTCCCGGTAAGACTGATGCTACACAGATTATTAGAGATGGATTGATCGGGATATGAGAATTAGCCTGTAAGGGCTAGAGTTAATGGGTCAAGCAGTGTTTAAAAGAATACTATTTGTGTGTTGTTACTTCTGGTGTAAAGCTAGCCGTGCGGGAGCCGAGTGGGACGAGAAGCAGGCCCGCAGATCCTACTACACCTCACCTTCTTCAGATCATTGCCTAGTACTGAAAGACCCTCAGAGAGGACCTTTTTCTCCGATGAAGACCCCAGAACCAGGACACTCCGAGACCAGGCCACAGGATGCAATTAGCAAGAGGTTTATTGAGTAAACACAGGTACCTGTGGGCAGCAAAGCCTTTCGGAGGACTTTGCGAACCTGCTAACTGGAGGGCGGGCTTTTTATAGGGAAGAGCAAACAACAAGTTTACAGAAGCAAAACAAAAGCGTGGTTATCGGTCGATCGGAATGAGGCAGGCATGAATGGTTTCTTCTCTCAGCATGGATGTTTGGCAATAGTCATCCTGTTCCTATCTTTATAGATATCCTGTTTTGCAGTCAACCTGCTTTGTTGATGTGCTATCTTATTGACATCCTTGCAGTCTCTCTATGTCAAGACATCCTGCTCTCTCAAGCACATGGGATGTTCTTACGAGAGCAGGCTGGCTGCTGATCTGGACAATTTTTTTAAAAGCAAACAGGACTTTCCCCCGGGAGCATGCTAGCTGCAGGTTTTGAGGAGGGGGTCTGTAGGGTCTTTCAGGGGGTCTGTGGGGTCTTTCAGTACTACCTTCCGCATGACACCTTCCTGAGTCTGGGCCCAATCTTCTAATTCCATATTCCATTCCCTGCTCAGTTGGTTTTCTGGTCCTCATCACTGCTATGTATGGATAACTTATTGAGTGTGTCTATTACATGTCTGCCTCCATTAGACTACAGGACTAAATGCTTTTAGCTTTTGTATGCCTGGTACTTAAAACAGCTCATAAGACAGAGTAAATGCTCAATTAATATTTAATGACTAACTGGGTGAGTAAGTAAATAGAAGGGAAAACCATTGCAATGTGAAGTGTATTTGTTAATGGTGTGTAGTGCCTTCTAGATACCTGTGACTTTCTGGTTCCTAGGAACAGAATTGAAACAAAGACTTCTTTGGTGTCCATCCACAGCCTGGTGGAGGAGCGGAAACGGCCAGATATTCAGAATTGGTGTCAGAAAGATGACTTAGTAGCTAAAAGCACTCACTACCCTAGAGGCCTGGGGTTCAGGGCTCACAGAGCAGCTCACGGCTTTCTGTAACTCTGGTTCCATAACTCCGGTTATGACATTGTCTTCTGGGTTCCCCAGGTACCGCAAACATATATGTGCAGGCTAAACATTCAAATACATATAATAAGTTCATTTTGTTTTTAAGACAAGCTTTCTCTATAGTTTTGGAGCCTGCCCTGGAACTAGCTCTTGTAGACCAGGCTGGCCTCGAACTCACAGAGATCCGCCTACCTCTGCCTCCTGAGTGCTGGGATTAAAGAATTCAGGGGGTATAGGGTGGGCACAAAAACACACGACAAGGACTTGCTGTATAAGGGAAAACTTATAAAACTTGTCAAGACTCAAGACTTGTCACAGGCAGTGCAGATGACCTAAGGGGTCACCTGAAGGTTCAGGAGAGCAAGGGCGGAGAGAGAGGATGTGGAGAGAAGTGTAATACCACTGAATTACGAAGGCTGAGGTTAGCACGTGCCCAGGAAGTGTCTACTGGCTTCTTTGCACTCTGAGATCTACTCACGCCAAATAAACAGGCACCGTGCAAGGAAGAGCAGGAGCCCCAGTGAGTTGGAAATATTCCTGAGGTGTTATGCCAAGTTTTCCTTCCCCATTTCATTGAAAATCTAGGGGAAAAAAAGTCACTGGGAGATTGGGCCTTGCTCAGTTCCAGGATGTGGGCGGAGAAACATGCAGCTCTCCTCTTGAATTGGCTAGAAATAAAAGCCCAGGTTGCGACCTGATAATATGAGTAAGGAGGCTTTCCTGTTGTTTGTGAAGCTCAGCATCCCTTTATGGTCCTCCTGACTCAAGGATGCACAAAACATACTGAAGAGACAGATTCCTGCCAAGAAAAATGCTCATTCCTGAGCTTTCCGAGGTCACAAACATCTTTTTACAGCTGCCGGGGGCCACAACCCAAGAATGTTCCCAGAAGTGTCTACTCTGGACCATAAGTCCTTTCCGGGACACAGTCGGCTTGTCCACTCAAGGTCTCCAGTGTCTCATCCATAACATGCCACTTATAAAATGTTTCCGTAATGGCTTTATTGTTCACAGGGTGCTTGGCACTCTAAGAGGCTGGCGATCATTGTCGAAGCAGGAAAAGAAGCTAACTGTGCAACTGATTGTAGCATCTCTGTCTTGTCTCCCCATCGCTCTCTCTACTCCCAGCGGATGAGTAGCAGGTGCTTGTCCTTAGATGGACTTCAGCTGGAGAACTGGAGAAGAACTTGGATTTATGAGCTAATGCTCAGCCCAGTGCCGTGAGCTAGGCAGTGAGAGAGAGCTTCCTTCTCCAGGCATTGCCCAGGTGCCAGTCATATGCCCGGCACTGTCTTGGTACTGGGGGTGCATTGTACTTGTGATGGTTGGTGAATCAAGGCAAACAATGGCTCTGTCCTAGAGGAAGGGACCTGCCGGTGGGGGGAAGGAGGAGAGACGCCACCCATATTTGGAACCTGAACCCAGGAGGTGTATGTGCTCTACATGTACATGTTATACAGCAAGCCTGGGAGGTGAAGAGATTGCATAGTACACTCATATTCAAGAAGCTATTGAAAAGCTTCTGGGTTCTTCTGTTGCGGAGGGGAAACAGGCCTGGCGGGGACCATATGTGCAGCACATTCAGAAATATGTAAAATTAAAGAACGTATCATAACTACCTTTTCACTTTTTATTTTGATTAAAATACAATTGCATCATTTCTCCCTTTTCTCCTTCCAAATCCTCCCACCAGCCCCCACTCCCTCCCAAACTCACTGCATCTTTATGATTATTATTATTATTGCTTCACATACACACACTCACACACACACACACACACACACACACAAATACATAAGTATAGCATGCAGAATTCATTTAGTGTCACATTGTTTCAGTATCATGAGTATTTGCTTCCTTGTCATTTCTAGGGGACAGAATTTAACAGTGGAATTTGTTGTTCCTTTGCAGAACTACAGTTCCCAGCGTTCTCCTGGATACGGACATATTCCCAGAAGCCTTTGCATTCCCCGTTAAAAAGCAGGGGTCGCTAGGACCCCTCTCTCTCTCTTTCTCTCTCTCTCCCCGCCTTTCCTGTCGTGTCTGCACGCCTTTATCCTGCCCGTTACCCCTCCCCCATTAAAAGTGCACCCACGTGGTACCGCCACGTGTCTGTGTCTTCTTCCTCGCGTAATGTCTTTACCCTCTAACCAGCAGACAAGAAAGCCAGGCAGGAATTAAGAACAACAGAATTCATGGCTTTATAACAAAAGAAAGAGAGAAAGAAAGAAAGAAAGAAAGAAAGAAAGAAAGAAAGAAAGAAAGAAAGAAAGAAAGAAAAGAAAGAAAGAGCAAGCAAACACATATCAAAATTGTGTATGACCTGCAAGAGTTACTCCTCTGCCTACTCCCAAGGCATCCTCAGATCCACTCCATCGCTTCAGGGTGTTTAGACACCCATGCCCCTCTTCTATATACCTTGCTTGTTGTTCACAGCCAAAGGCAGTAACTTGTCTTCTCTAAGCTTCTCTTAAAGCTGCTGGAACTCCCTGGCGTCCCTGGTGCCAACCACAGAGCTGCTGCAGTGTCTGAGCTTACTCTTCGAACCCATGCTGGAGGTAGTACCTAGCAAAGGAATTCTAGGGAGTTCAAAGATTCTTTTAATCTCATAGTACAGAAGAGGAATTTGTGTTTCAGAGAAGATTTATAATCTGCTGGAAAGACTGAGTCCTCTTTCCTGACCACAAAGCCTGTGTTTTTCATTGTGTGACACAGAGATCAAGGTCCCTTTCATGGAGCCTTGCATACGGTAGGTCCTCAATATTTGTTAAGTAAATGAATGAATACTACAATACACTTTGTTTTGAGTCTCAGTGTGTTGACTGTGTACAAATAAGCCCATCATAGCAGGACCGTGTCCACTTTAGGTGAGCAGATTCTCTCCCATCAGCCCCACCTCAGTTCGATTAGACGTAACATGGGTATTCAAGCAGAAGGGAAACCAACACTTTGTTATGGGTGGAAGAGATGGACAATTTTTGTGCAGATGTACTTTTCTTCTCTGCATATGTATCAATGTCAGACATTGTAGCTGACCATCGTTGAGAAAGATAAAACACAAACTCAGAGAGATTTTACAGAAGTCAGGGTTTCAGGCTCCCTTTTGGATTCTTTTTCTCCGTGCTTGTTATATTTGACAGAAAGAGGAACTAAAAGCCAACGTTTCCTCATTGAGGATTAATGACAGGAAATGAAGGCATTGAAAACAGCAGTTTTACTCATGTGAATGCTGGGAAACCCACATTGGAGACACAGTGTGCATTCACTTGGTACAACCCTTTGGACCGGCAATCTTATCAAAGTATATTCAAACTTTGTGCCCTTTGATCACAAAGTCTACTTTTTGGAGAAAGTATGCACTTGGATATAGAAAAATATATTAACCCAAGGAGGTATACTTTAATGTTTAATGTAGCAACAGAGATGTAGCTCACCTAAGTGCCCATGACTATGGATCTAGGTAAGCTAGCTGTGGTGTACTGGATACTGGAATATCAGAGGTCATTTAAAAGATTTTATTTCAGTAGTCAGCATATTGAATGCTGTCAATGGAAGCAACATGGGAAGAAATCATGTAACCAATAGGACATGGTATGCTATGCTTTTGTGACACGATGAAGACCTGTCTATATATGTGTGGATACATGTGTACACGTGTGTAAATATGTATATATGTAAATACATGTCTTATTTATTCATTAATATAAGAAGAGGCCAAGGAAGGAAAAATTTATTTTCTATATCTATCACTTTGCTCCAAGTGTATTTATTGTATTTATTGTCAAAAAACAGTACTTAGGGCAAAAGAAATGGATCGGTGGTTAAGAGTGCTTGCTAGAATCTGAATTCACACACCAGACCCCAGTTTGGATGGCTCACAGCCATCTTTAACTCCAGCTTCAGGGAATCTGATGCCCTCTTCTAACCTCCACATGCTCCTGAACACACTTGGTGCACACAAACACATGTAGGCTCACACAGACACATATCAATAAAAAATAAACTTGTCTTAGAAAAAAATTAGCAACAGATGTTGTAAACGATGGTCGTGGGTGGGTGGGGGGAAGGTCTCATCTTATTTTATAAGCAAGAAGGAGGCAAAGAGCTGTTACGCAGTAGCTATTTTTGAACTTTGCCCTTACAGGCGACATGAAAGAAAGCACAGAGCAAACTGGTGAAGGAACGTGGGGCGAAAGGAAAGCAGACTTGAAGCAAAGCAAGGCCAGCATTTCCTGCTCCACTTTCGGGTCTATAGCTTAGATCTGGCATGAGGGAAAAACTCTCCAGTTCTCAGGAAAAAATGGAACCTGGGAGTAAACAGGAGCATCAACTTCAAGCTGAATTCCAGGGGAAAAAACCCACAAAAAGCAGATCAATCCTTACCAACCACACCCTTAGCAAACACCTTGTTTGGTGGGAAGGAAGACTAGGAGCAACTCTCCAAACTTGTGTTTGGTGGCTGGGTTGTTCATTGCTAAGCCTCTGAGATCTGTCTTGTTTCAGGAGATCTGTGTTATTCATCCAGGAGAGTGAACGACTTGGAAACCCGCTGTGATGGTTAATTTCAACTCTAAAATCATCTAGGGGACAAGCCAATGGGCCTGTTTCAGGGAGATTTTCTAGATAGGATTTTCTAATTGGAGTAGCAAGATCCATCCTAACTATGCACAGCACCATGCTAGGGTTGGGACCCCAGTCTAGAACTGAGTGCTAGCTCTCATTGCCCTGCACTTCCTGACTGAAGATGCAAAAGGACTAGATGCCTCATGCTACCTCTGTACCTTCTTCACCATGGTGAACAAGGCTTTCAAGCCATGAGCCCGCATCAGCCATTTCTGTTCTGACGTTTTCATCACAGCAACGACCAAAGCACCTAATATGCCTGCCTCCATATGGGAAGGCTTCCTGCAGAGTGTGCACTGAGATTGGGACCTGATGGGTCGGTATATGACACCTGTGGAGGTCAAAGGCAGAGGAGAATTTGGGCTGACTGGGGACAGAGAAGGCCAGAGGCACTGGAGGGCTGTGGAGGTTGGGAACCAAGGTGACTATGAAAGAGGGGTGCGCTGAGAGGGAACCACATGCTGTGGGAAGTGTCTAGAGCAAGCTGGGAAGCGAGAAAGACAATCATGTTGGGGAAATTACCTCTTGAAAATCATGACACCTGGACCACCTCCCCAGCTGTGGTGTGGAGAATAGATGGAGACCCCTGAGCAGGAAAGAGTTGAAAGCCCACTCTGAGGTGAAAAAGAGTGGATTAAGTTGGATTGGAGAGGAAGAATACAGTGTCTCATGACTCATTTTCAGGCAGCAGGGACCAACCTCACCCGGGATTTTGTGGTTTGAGGGAGGGGGGGGCACCTTGGAAGTTCCCAGTTTAAGCAATTGTGTGCCCAGGATATTGATGCTTATTACTTAAATAAAGACCAGGAGGAATGCACGTTAGAGGAGAAACTTCATGTTGAGTTTGACCTACTATAGATGTCCCTGCTCTAATAACCCTGCAGGCCCGTCAGCATCATGGTGGTAATATCATGGTTTCTCATCGTCTGTTTGTTCTCACTTCAATCTCTGTAGGACTTAGGAGCCATGGGCTACTATTTAAACCCTATCCTCACTCACATTTTCAGCTCTCTGTCTTTACCCAGGGTTAAGGACTGCAGGGCTTCATGTTGACTCCCCCAATTCTTAGGGCTAAATCCTAATCCCAGTGGAGATAGCCGAGTTACCCGAATAGAAGTAATTAGAATGAGGTCCTTGAGGGAGGGCTCAAATGAATCATTTGGTGTTCTTATACAAACTTCAAACTAGGCTGTTGCAGAGAGACCTCCTCCGCTAACACAGACACAGAAGAAGGGGCAGCCTGAAAGCCGAGTGCACCAGCTGTGCAAACACCTTGGTCTTGAACTGCCAGCCTCCAGAACTGTAAGACAAGAAGTTTCTTTTGCTGCAGCCATCCAATGTATGGTGCTGTGTTCTGGGCTCTCTAGCGGATGACTACTGACCCAGTGTGTCCCCAGCTGCAGCCTTTTTCCGGTTTTTGTCTGAGAAGTGGGTGTGGTTGGACAAACAAACACTAGCCTTTCCTTGAACTTTTGACCATTTAATGACACCCTGAGAACTTGTCCATCCCCCCCCACCCCACGCATAAGCCTGATTAGTCTCCATCAGTGTTTCACTATCCCTGCTGGAGCTTTCCTTTTACTCTGTGGAAAAAGGAAATCAGGAGAGAACGCCCTTCGGTCATTATCACCAAAACTTCTACAATCTCAACCCCCAAGCTGTATTCTCCAGCCCACCCCCACCATGCCTCGGATTCCTCGCCCCCCTCTCGTGCATTTGTCAAATGTTACTGGACCCGTGAGTCAGTTTGTGGGCCTCCAAAAGTGCGCGAGAAGTCTGATTTCAGAACAGCATGCTCTTCCCTGAATCCCAGAGTGTTACTTTCTTATCGTTGTGAAAAGATAGCCAACAGAATAACTGAAAAGAGAAAAAAATTCACTTTAGCTCAAGCTTTAGAGGGGTCAGTTCATGATCTCTCTGCCGCGTGCGTTGGGTAGAATATTATGTAGCATAGGAGAGTTGTTCATTTCATGACTAACCTGGAAACACAGAACTGGACAGCAAGTTGCCAGGGATAACACAGCATGAAAGACCTTTATTCAGTGACTCAATTCCTCCATCTCAACCCCGACTCCTAAACATACACAGTCTTCCAAAATAGTACCCCTGCCTGAGTCCCAAGAGTTCAAAAATCAATAACCTCCAGAGGATGTTACCCATCCCGATCAGTGCCAAGCACTGTCCACTTGTGTCCTTATTTCTCTGTTCCCTTTGACCCAAACAAGCAAACAACAAGCAAACTCCCCTTTTTTAATATAGTTGCACTCTAACTCACTGATATCACATTCACGTTCTCTTGAACCCTCTGTGCTGGGCTGTGTCCTCTTTCTCTGAAAATGCTCCCTCTGGAGGATGGGAAGAAGGGTCAGCATTTGAGTGTTTGCTGCTCTTGCACTGGAGTTTGTTTCTGCATCTACATCAGGCAGTTTCCAACCATTTACAGCTTCAACTCTGGGGCACCTGATGCCTCATTTTGACCTGTATGGGCACCACACATATGAGCCTGAATACACAAACACACATACACACACACACACACACACACACACGATTTTTTTTAAACTTTCCCTGAGTAAGAGTAAGATTTACAGAGTGAGAGAATGGGAAAAGCCCAGAGACAAAAGGCAGAGGGGATAATATGAGAAAGCTGGCAAGAAACAAGCTAGGCTAAAACTGGGCATTTATAACTAAAAATAAACCTCGGTGTGATTTATTTGGTTGCCCTCCCCCTCAAAAAAACCAAAAAGAGTAAAAAGGATCATATTACTACAGTCGGTACTGCTGACCTGAATTCAGCCTCTGGGACACACATGGTGGAGGGAGAGAAAGGACACCTCAAGGTTGTCCTTTGACCTCCACTTGCTTTTGTGGCACATATTCTCTCTCTCTCTCTCTCTCTCTCTCTCTCTCTCTCTCTCTCTCTCTC
>NW_004949103.1:9229596-9248836 GCF_000317375.1 Microtus ochrogaster
GCTCTCCTGCTGCCCTCAACACTATCCCCTCTTGATACCATGGCTACCATGGCTGCTCTTCTGTGCCTTAAAACAAATCCAGTGGCTTTACTACCTCAGCTTTTACATCTAATATTCCCTATGCCTGGAAAATGACTGTCACAAAGCGGATCATAATGCATGATTTCCATGGGACACATGCGAGTGGAGGTCAAAGCACAACTTTGAGGCTGCTCTTCTGTACCTTAAAGATCTCGGGGCAGGATTTTATCAAAGCTCAGAAGTAGAGGTTAGGGCATTCATTGCCAGCCATCCAGTGAATAGAGGGAGGGAGAGAGAGAGGGAGAGGGAGAAAAAGAGAGAGGAGAAGAGGGAGAGGGGGGAGGGAGGAAGAGAAAGTGGAGAGGAAAGGGAGGGAGGGAAGGGGGAGGGAAAGGGAGAGAGAGACAGAGAGAGAGACAGAGAGAGACACAGAGAGAGAGAGAGAGAGACAGAGAGAGAGACAGAGAGAGAGACAGAGAGAGAGAGAGACAGAGAGAGAGACTGAGAGAGAGACAGAGAGAGAGAGACAGAGAGACAGAGAGAGAGACAGAGAGAGAGACAGAGAGAGAGAGAGACAGAGAGAGAGAGAGAGAGAGAGTTGGACAGACTTTACCCTCCAGGGAGCATCAGGTGCACAGGTGACAGAAGGTGCCGGCCCAGGAGTGTTCCCAAGCTGTCTGTGCACCTGAAGAGGCTCAAGTGCCGGCTTCCTCTGGAGGCTGAGGCTCCGGAGTCTGGAAGAAAGCAGCTGGAGTGCCTGTTGCCATCCTTAAAGTTTCATTCGTCCTCCAGTCACCCCTTGAAGCTTTAAAGAAGGGGTAGAGGGTGGGAAAGGAAACCGATAAAAGGCAAGTGAAAGAAAGGAGGAGGGGCAGGCTCTGACCCTGTCAGCACTGTGCTCTCTTCCTGCCTAGCCTGGGCTGATCTCCAAGGAGCCCCATGGCCAACTACGAATTTAGCCAGGTGTCTGGGGACAGACCCTGCTGCCATCTCTCTAGGAAAGCCAAGATCTGTCTCGGAGTGGGTCTCGTGGTCCTGATTGCCTCGGTAGTGACAGTGGTCATAGTTCTGTGGCCGCGGGCACCCATGGTGTGGAAAGGCAAGCCTACCCCGAAGCACTTTTCTGAGCTCTTCCTGGGACGGTGTCTCGTTTACACTCAAATCCTCCGGCCTGAGATGAGGTGAGTTGGCATTGGGAAGCACACGCTGGTCACGGGCGGCGGGGCGCACAGCTGAACTCCGGGGAGGCTGGCTGTGACTCAGCTGGAGCTCCTGCGCGCGGGGGAGCGTTCCGACTGTTCCAAACAAAGAATCTTGTGTTGCGGGTCAGCTGGGAGCTGAGGGGACAGTGATGAGGATTGGGATGAGCCCCAAATTCCATGTGCAAGTTACCAGAGCACAGCCCCTCCCCCCAACCACCTCGGGGGGTGCAGGACATACGAGGTGGGTGCTGATTCTTGCTGAGCTCCCCAAAGATACTTGACCTCCCACAGCGGGTCCTGAGCTGGGTTTTGGGGGCCATCCTTGGCCACAGCTGCACTGCAGGAACAGAATATGACTCGCAGGCACAGGGACTTGACATTGTCACTTGACTTGCGGTTTCGATCTGCCACTGTCCGTGGCCGGAAATTTATGGTCACAGGTGACACTTGACCAAGTAGCTTACTGAGCACGCTGTGGGGATGGAGGGAGTCAGAAAGACCAGATGTCTGTCTTGAGTTTTATTTATCTTTATAAAACAGCATCCTGAGGTGGTAGTTCATGCGTGTTACCGCAGCACTAAGGAGGCTGGTACAGGAAGATTGCTGTGAGTTCGAGATTATCCAGGGCTGCATAGCTACACTGTAAATTCTGGGACTGGCTTGAGTTGCAAAGGGAGACCAGCCTTAAAATAAGCACATTAATTAATCAAAACACACAGCAAACAAAAACCTAGCTGAGACAGCATCGTGACTCTTTGCACTTGATCTTAAATAAAACAAAGCAATCAGACTTTAAAAACTGAAATATTGCCCATCAGATAAGCTGAATCACCCTGGTGGACCTGTGCAGACCCTGGGGAACAGTGCCTTCATCAACCCAAAGGAATCAGCCCGAATACCCCCTTCCACCAAAGGGATGGAGGATTTGTTGCATGTCTACCCCCCAGGCATCTTAGTGTAGAACGGTTTGTTGCATGTCTACCCCCCAGGCATCTTAGTGTAGAACGGTTTGTTGCATGTCTACCCCCCAGGCATCTTAGTGTAGAACGGTTTGTTGCATGTCTACCCCCCAGGCATCTTAGTGTAGAACTGATGTCTGAAGTCAAACAGAAGCGCCACAGGCTGGGAAGGCATGCCTAGAGCCTGCTTTCACATTCCATCGTCAGAGGCACAAGCTAGATGCTGTGGTTTGGGTCCTGGTTTTACTTGAAAGTGTACGTGTAGAATTACTTTCAGAGTCCTGCTAAGTGTTGTGTTTACTGATTTTTAAATGATATTGGTTGTTCGATCATTTCGGGTAAATTCACTGTGCTTCGCAAACTGGATGTGTGGAATTGTCATGATGTGTGATTAGTATTAACCTTGTGGAGTGTAGACTGACAAGCGTTGGCTCTACCGATCCATTCACGTGTATGTATAAGCATTCAGCAGGTACAAATTATTTGTGTCTGTCAGATCATAATCAATCTAAAAATAACAGGATTGATTAATAAAATTGCGCATATTTACTTCATGTGTGTGTGCGCACATGCGTGTGTACACATGTCCCACCACATACAATTGAAGGTCATAACATCAGCTCTCTCACTCACAATGTAGACTCTGGAAATCAAATTCAAGTCATTGGGTTTAGAAGCAAGCATCCCTACCAACTGGTCCACCTCATTGGCCTAACCTGTTAATATTGTGATGTTCATCTTTTCACACACGCATGCACTGATACGCATGCACACACATGTGTTTTATGTGGATAGATTAGTGATAGATACTTATTGTGTGCCAGGCACTTAAAAACAGCCAATTGTGTGGTCCTTTAGCAACAGCATCGGAGCTGAGAGGCAGCTCAGAGGCAGGGGCTCTCGCTCATTTTACACAGTGCATTGGGTTCATCCCCAGCATCACAGTATGGATGAATGGAACAGAACAGAATGGGACAGAAGACAATGGTGCAGAGGGAGTTACAATTGGTATCTCCACGTTACAGATAAGCACATTGAGTCGGAAAGTTTGAGTAAAATATCTACACGCGATTGTAGGGTTTGAATTCCCAAGCCTCTAAATTAACTGCCTGTGTATGTTTGTAGGCAGAGTGGCTGTGAAGTTTATAGGCCATGTAGAGAGACCTCTGAAAGAGAAAGAAACAATATTATAAGCAAAATGAGCCAACAAGCTTAACCTGAAAACATGGCACCTTATCCTCCCGTGGTTTGAGAATGTGAACTCTGAAGCCAGATCATCCGAGCTTGGACCTTGGCTCTGCTGCAGCATGACCTTAGACCAGGTCTTCAATGTGTATGTGCTGTGGTGTGTTCTCTCCACATAAAATGGAAACAGTAGTGACTGTACCCAGCACCTGAGGAAAGGAAGAGCGCTAGGGAATAATCTTGTCATGGAAAATGTCTGAAGTTTACTGCTGTGCAAATGTAGTGATGCAGATACCACTCCACAAAACAAGTATGGATTAGGTCCAATCATCCATGTATCAAATCCTAGTTCCATAATTCAGTCTGCCAATGCTGAAAGTTACATTTTTTTCTGCTTTTTTTATTGAACTATCATGTTAACCTAACACTTGGTGGTGGGGGTCATTCATATTGGTACACACAAATCTACCTCATTCCTTATAGGGTAGATACAATCATTTCCAGTTGAAAAAAAGTTTAACTTCCAAATTTTAATCATGTATCCCTGTTACATTTGGGGGCCATGGGCTACAGGACGTGTGTGGCAGCAGGAGAACAATCAGTGTGAGTTCTGTCTCCCACTGCGTAGGTTCTGGAGATCAAGCTCAGGCCTTCAGGCTTGATAGCAGTGAGCCATCTTACTGGCCCATTTTACAGTTTTTCAATCCCACTCATTCATTCATTCAATAAATTATTTTGAGCCCCTACTGTGTTCCAGGCAGTGATCTGGCTACTAACGGCACAGGAATGACAGAGTTCCATTTTTTTTTTTTTGAAACTTTCGTTCTGCAGTGAACACCTTTAACTTTTCATGTTTATACTGGAATGTTCCGTATGACAGATGCCCAGAGATAAAATTCCTGGGTAAAATGAGATATTGTGCCTGCCTTAGATAGGGTTTATATTGCTATGAAGAGACATCATGACCACAGCAACTCTTATAAAGGAAAACAATTTAACTGGGGCTGGCTTGTAGTTCAGAGGTTTAGTCAATTATCATCATGGTTGTGCACAGGCAGACATGGTCCTGGAGAAGAAGGGGAGAGTTCTACATCCAAATCAGCAGACAGCAAGAAGAAACAGAGAGAGAGAGAGAGAGTTGGGCTGGCTTGAAACCTCAAAACCCACCCCCACAGTGACACACTTCCTGCTACAAGGCCACACCTCCAACAATGCCATAACTCCTGCTAGTGCCACTCTCTATGAACCTATGGGGTCATTTTCATTCCAACTACCACAGTGCATGCTTTAAGTTTTAATGGTTTTTGAAATGCAGACGTTTCCGAATCCCTTCTGAAATAGCTTTGTTATTTCACACCTACTCGTCAGTCTATAGGGCCCACTTCTCCACAAGCTGATCACTCTTGAATGTCTTCAACGTTTTTCTTAATTATGAGAAAAATAGAAAAACAGTATCTAAGTTTCCCTATTTGCCAGCAAGTCCTTTTCCTCGTCTGTTTTTGTCCATTTAAACTTTGTTCAGATCTTCACTCTTTCTGTTGAATTACTTACTTATGTGTTTGGGGGGTTCTTTATGTTTCTAGATAACATTTACACGCACATATACACAAAGCGCCTTACAGCCACATCGTTGAGACCTCTGCTCTGAGGACACAGTTTACTGACAACACCCTGAGTTTCATGATTATCCTGGGATTGTTTCTTATTTTGGTGCCCTTATCAAGAAACACAGAATGGCAGTTTTTATTTTCAAACCTAGCAAATTGGAAACGTTGATTCTGCCAATTCTCGATCCAGAATTCTTCCCTCTGTATCTGCACTTTCTCTTGTACAACCAAAAAGATAAAAAAAAAAAAAAAAAAGGACTGGACTCTTCAGCTTTAGGTTTCTGAGGGTGTCACTTTTGCAGTTGACAGGGTTGCCACATCTTATGTCACTTCTGCAAGGGACTGCCTTTCTACTGCCAGCTCCAGTAACCACTTCCTGTGTGTCCATCAAGTCAACGTGAACAGTCTCTCCTTGAGACCTTTCTTCTTCTGCCTGACATCCAGTGCCAGTGCTGATGTCACAGGGTCTCCAGAGAAATGGAAATAGTGTGTGTGGGGCGTGGGGTGGGTGGGTGAGTGGGTGGAATTGGTCCATGTAGTCGTGGAGGCTGGCAATCTGAAACACTTACAGTCTGAGATAATAGATTGGAAGCTATAGAACTGCTGATGCTACAGCTTAATCCTAAGAAAGACTGGCATGATCCCCTTACTTCCTGGAACTTTAGTCTATTTCTTAAAGCCTGGTAAGGTGTGAGCCACTAACAATTGTGATGGGTGATGTCCTTCTACCAGTGATGTATTTTGAGCTCTCAGATTAAAGCTAAGCACACACTCTATGGATGAATTTACACTCCCTGCCCCATGGGAAGTTGGATATCAAGGCTTGACGTTGAAAATGAAACTCAACTCTAAGTTGAACCAGGGACATTAAATGTAGAATATGCTTGAAGAATCACCTTTGGTTCCCCTTGAAGGCTACACATAGGAACTATCTTCTGGCTAAGATGGCCCTCAACAAGCTGAGAGACGCACGTCCAGGATTCACTAAAGTGTGCAAAGGCTGTCATCACTGACAGTGGCTATTGGTACCGGGGGAGAGTGTTAAGTGTTCATGTGACAGTCAGGACTCAGAGTGTGTGAGGAGGTCGGTGAGAGCCTGGGAATGGGATGGGATGGAGATCCAGCACACAGAACAAGATGGGTCTCTGGAGAGGGTTTGGTTGGTATGACTTAAATCCCATGACTCTCACATCTTGGTGAAGATCGGCTTCCCCCATGGATTTTGGGGATGTCAGTCATTTATTGCGGTTACAGAAACTGGAGGTTCAGGTAAGAATACAGGGATATAAAGAGCATGCATATGAAAGATCTCAATACAGCCACAGGGAGTGCTGAGAGCCAGGGAGGTTGGGTTCTAATTCACCTCACCACCCCTGCTTACCTTATATGGTTGCTCATTATATTCTGGTCTCTTTGTCAAAGTCTTTAAAATTGAACTCACTTTATGTCAATGTCAAGATGGCTGGATGCCAACATAAATGATAAAAGAGAGAATATTCTCCTCTGTTTTACTGATCATTTCTTTCTCACATTAGCTGGCTTTTCTCATTCTTTTGTTTTCAGGTTATAATTTTTAAAATTGTCCTTTGCTGCTGCTTCTTCAAAATGTCTGGGTTTTCTTAGAGGCCAAGTCTGGGCATTTTACTTCCCTATGATTTCCACTTTGATAGTCTCAGCATTTATTTAAGTCTTGATGAAAGCAGAAAGTCAGTACAAACACAGGGTAAGGATTTCCTGATCTTGGATGTAACTGCCAGACCCATGAACCAAAGTAAACTCTTGCTTTTCATATAAGATTGTGTCAAGTATTTCATTACAGTGACAGAAAATGGATTAACCAGGGAAAAGTCTCGAACAACTGCCAGATTTAACAGCGGGTGGACCATCTCGTGACAATTTGAAAACATTTTCGGAAGTGTAAGTTTCTACAAGAAAGTGACATTCATAGCTCAGAGAGCTACACACGTTAGAGATCTAATTATTTATTTGTGACAGGCTTGGATGTGACCAGGTAAAATGTAACAAGAACAGTACTTGGAGTCAGAAAAAACCTGACTTTGAATATTCATTTATGGGGAGGTCAATAAAGTGACAAATTCTCTACAAGGAATATTGTGAAGCACTTTATATCTGCTAGTATTTGAAAGGAATATTAGACTTAGATGAATAGGTTAGGCAAAAGCTAGCTAATGTTCTAGAAGGCAGTACAAAGCAGAAACTCTGAGATTTTCTCATTGATGCACAGAAATTATTTGTATCTCTAACAGACAAGAATGACAAACTACCATCTAACGTAAAAGGTTGGAGCTATAACTTCACATGAAAACCACATTCCGCTAGGCAAGAGTTTTTTGAGTAAGTCTTTCCAACAGTACCTGTCTTAGTCCTTTGATGCTGGTATAATAAAGTACAGGATGTTTGGAAACAGATGAAGGAAAGATAAGTTGAGCTCACAATTTCACAAGTCTAAGAACAGAGCTGCAGCTCCTGGGCTCTGATGGCAGCCTTCTGGCTACATCATAGCATGGTAGGTGGCATCATGATGATGAGAACTGCAGAAGATATGGCTCAGTCATCCAGGAAGTCAGAGACTAGAGAAGGACCATGCAATCCTCATAAGAATCAACTCCCACATTCAGAACAGGATTCATTTATTCAGAGAGTGATTACCCGTGACCTAGGCACCTTCTATGAGGTCCCATCTCTTAAAGGTTCCACAAACTCAGCATCGCCACATGGTGGACCAGACTCCCAGTATGGAAACTGTTGGGGTGCAGACACAGACCATATCCAAACTATGGCAAATTTTAATATGACACTGCAAACAAATGCTGTCTATCTTTTATGTAGCATGACTAATAAAAACTCAGAGACAGAAATTGGGGTTCAACCTGAAGATTAGAAAAGTAAAGCAGTTGGTCACTGGTTTTTACCTTGCATTTGGATGCTTGCATTATGGTGTTGCTCTTTGCTTATTTCTATGCTTTAATTTGATTTATTGCTATTGCCTGTATGTGTATGAAGTGTGTGAGCGCATATGTGCATGGGCACACAGGTATCATGGAGCGTGTGTGGAGGTCAGTTTTCTCCTTCCACCTTCATGTGCGTACCATGGAATACACTCGGGCTGTCAAGCTTGTGCAGACAGTGCTGTGATCTGCTGTGTCACCTCGCTGGAGCCCAGTGAGTGCTGCTATTTAACATGCTCTTCAGAAGCAGTGTTGCCTGTGAGCCTACAGCCATGTTAGAATCAGTTAGGTTTGGGGATGGAGCAGGAATATTTCACAGAGGTAGCTTCCCTTGCAGCATCACATCCAAAGACCCATAATGTCATATTGTCCCATAGTTTGAAGGTTATTAGAGCTGGGCACTGTACACCTGGGCCATCTGTTCTCAAGTTCCACAGTGACTTTTCACCTCATTAGTTTGGTAGCATCTGATGATCATGGCCAAGGTTGACCAGTTCCACAGGGTTAGCAATTCACTATTTTCTCACTGGGAGAGTCCTTTGACATTTATTTACTTTATTTCTTCTGAGGAGAGAGCTTTCACCATTAGTTGTCTTGAAAGAGAGTTCATAAAAAAAGACTGGTAAGTACTTGATTCTTTCTCCTTGTTAGTCAGATGGCAAATATCTTAGTCAGGACTCTTCATAGAAACAGAGCCAGTGAAAAGATGTAGATGGGGAGACAAGAGAAAAATTTGCTAGTAGAACTGGCTTGTGTAATTATAATGACTGGGAAGTCTCAAATAGACCTTTGCAGGCTGGTGACCAAAGGATGCCAGCAGAATTACTCAGTCCCACATCTGAGGCCTTAGAACCAGAGTAGCCAATGGTGTGACACAATCTCAGACCAAACTCCAGAGGATCAATCTGGCTACAACTACTGGTACAAAGCCTGGACTCCCAAGGCTGTAGATCCTGAACCACTGATATACAAGGCAGGAGAGCATTCTCAGGGCAAGAACCAATGCTTAATCCTCAGTGTCCTAAACATACCTTGTAACTATCCTGCCCTAGAGACGGGACTGTCTACTATTCTGTGGAACCATGCCTGCTGCTGGTAGAAACAAAACTTAGAGAGTGTGTCAGGGCTACTCCCTGCCATCTGGCATGGGTTTTCTGGACTTTAGTGGCTAGTTCTAGAAGATAGTATTTTTAATATTTTATGTTTGAAGTTATGTACATGTGTGTGTGTGTGTGTGTGTGTGTGTGTGTGTGTGTGTGTGTGTGTGTGTGTGTGTTTGTGCACATGAGTCCAGTGCTCTTGGAGGCCACAAAAGAGTGCTGGATCCCCTGAAGGTGGGGTTACAGGCAGTTGTGTGTGTGTGTGTGTGTTTGTGCACATGAGTCCAGTGCTCTTGGAGGCCACAAAAGAGTGCTGGATCCCCTGAAGGTGGGGTTACAGGCAGTTTTGAGTTGCCTGATATGGGCGCTGGGAGCCAAACTCAAGTCCCCTGGAAAAGCAGTGCCTGCTCTAACAGCTGAGTCATCCCTTCGGTCACTAGAAGACAGGAGAGACATAAACGTTAGGAGTTCATATCTATAACCTCAATTCAGAACAAAAGTACAAGGCTTTGATATTATTAATTTTATGTTTGTGTTTTACTTCTCTTATGCTGAAAATCGTAGCTCCTAGTAACAACATAATTATGTGTTTGCTTTATCTCTGGCTATGCAACATCTAATTGTTATACATTTGTTTTACGCTCATGTCATCATTGTTCTTGTAAGCACTCTGTATTTTAAGTGACGTGAGCTATCTTCAAGGCTATTTTTTGACCTTCACAGACAAGATAAATGCCACTAGTGTTGTGTGTTGAAAGTACTCTGTACTGGCATATCACTGTTTAAGTAAAGAAAAACCATGTTGGCTGTCTCACTTAGCGTTGACTGAGTTTTCTGTCCTGCCTAGTTCCTGCCGTCATTAAGTCCCAAAGAAAGCACACAGAAGTCTACATTAACTATAAACTGATTGGCCCATTAGCTCAGGCTTCTTATTAACTCTTATAACTTATATAGCCCGTTATTCTAGTATGTTAGCCACATGGTTCGGTACCTTTTTTAGCCTGGCAGTCATATCTTGCTTCTTCTGTGGCTGGCTCACAACTGCAGAAAGAGCTTCCTTCTTCCCAGAATACTCCTGTTCTCATTGACCTGCCTCTACTTCCTGTCCAGTTGTCCCACCTATACTTCATGCCTGGCTACTGATCAATCAGTGTTTATTTAAAATATAATTGACAGAATACAGTTGTCCCACACCAACTTTGATAGACAGTAGCAAGACAAGAATGGAGCTAAGAAAGTCATCCAGAGGCTCTCATTAATTTTTCTTTAGTTCATTTCGGTAACGCTCCCACTCAAGCCAGTCTTACCAGATTCATCAATCTGCTCTTAGTTGCCTGCCTTCATCTCACTTGACCAATCAGAATCGCTCGAAAAAGTTGACTTCACACCCTCCTTGTGAAACATTTTCTTCCTTATCTCTTAACAGTTTACTTTCAAATTCGTAGCTTCACCCAAAACTTCACAGCCTCAAGACTGACACAACCCAACTTCCTATTGAAAAATCCCCACTTGGACAGCAGTAGGAGTTACAAAACTCATTTGTACAAATCCAAATCTCTGATGCATTTCTCAATTTGTTCTACTCTGTTCTTTCCCTATTTGAAATAGCAACTTATTTTCCAGTAGCTCAACTAAAAATATCTTGACATCACTTTTCTCTCCCTTTTCCCCTCCACATTCCATATACATCCACACACGTAATGAAATGGTTCTACTGTTAAATATATCCAGGTTGGTGTAGGTGCATATGTTCATCCCATCATTAAGAAGCCGAGGACTGCTGTTTAAGGTTAGCCTGTGTTATATGGGGAGTTTGAGGACGGCCTGGGCATGAGTCTTGTCTGTCCCCTGTACCAAATGTACCCAGAGTATATCCACTTCTCACTACATCTGCCGCTGTCTCTCCAAATCATAGTACTCTTGCAACTGCATTTCTTTGGGAAGAACAAAAATAGCTAACAGAACAGCTGGTATGCAAATTGGAGGAAACTGAGGAGTTACTGGAGAGGCAGAGCCTTTTAAGTAGGTTAAGAAGTCATCTAAGTGAGGAAGGCCTCCAGAAATCCATGATGTCCAACAGTCATTACAATTGGCATTTCGATGCCAAACGCAGCATTTTTTCAATGGACTCACACAGGTCATTATTTTCTGAAACAAGCACTTAATTTTCATAGGAAGTATTTTTTTATTTTCTCTCACCTAATTTACTAACATACAATTTAATAGAATTATATAATTAAAAATACAAAGCACAAACATATTTACAAAAAGGTAAATACGCATCCAAGTGGGTGGGAACAGAAGTTCTTGCCTGTGCTCCAGAGGTGTCTGGGAATTGAGGTGAAGACAGCTTCTTTTACAGAGAAAGTGTCAGACCAGGAATAGCCACATGGGAAAGGTGGTACTACATCTATGACTGCCCTCCTTTGCTTTCTGTTGCTGGGATAAACACCATGACCCAAAGCAACCTGGAGTGGAGAGGATTTCATTTACTGAATTGGTGTGGACATGGTTTTTTGGCAAAATGATTCAAGAACTGAAGAGCTATGAGTATCGTTCTTTGAGAAACTACTTGGAAATTGATTGTGTCAGGATATTGAAAAGATCAGCTTTCTCAAAGGAGAAGTGGGTGACAAGAATAGATTTAAGGCCGGGTGATGGTGGCGCATGCCTTTAATCCCAGCACTCGGGAGGCAGAGGCAGGAGGATCTACATCCTGGTCTACAAAGCTAGTTCCAGGACAGGCTCCAAAGCCACAGAGAAACCCTGTCTCGAAACACCCCCCCCCCCAAAAAAAAAGAATAGATTTAAGACATTGAGAAAACAACAAAACAGGAAACCGAGTGAAAGATAAAGAATTGGTTTCCTGTGCACATGTGTTATGGAGGGTCAGAAAGAGAAAGGTGGTTATATTCATACGCTGATATGGATGGATGCAGAGATAGTTTTTGCCAATAGGTACTCACTCTGAGAGAGGCGATGAGGAAACAGGAGAGTGACAGCTGAGTCAGAAATATGGAGTCAGCCAAGCAAAAGACTAATATTTTTATTCCCTTTAAGGACTTATTTTTCTCAAACAATGAAAAGGAAGCATGCCCGCTATAGAATGCTTGCTTAAAAATTTAAAATTAACCCCCAGTTAGAATCCTAAATAGTGGGTGGCCCTACCACTTAAAAAAATGAATAAAGTTTAAAATGAAGGACAAAAGCAGTCCATGGCAGCTTAACCAGATAGATGGCTTCCACATTGAGTAGTTTACACACTGCACTTAAAATATTTCGCAATGAATTAATTTTTAATTGTATGGTGTGTGCTCCTTACCAGAACATGTCAGATGTGGTATACACACACGGGAGAAGTTTGACTTTACATATATTACTGTCCTATTCTGTTTTCTGTTGCTGTGATAATCACCATGACCAAAAACAGCCTAGTGAGAAAAGGAGAATATTTGCTCTTCCAGGTCACCGCCCAGTACTGAAGGAGACAGGAACTCAGAGAGGGACATCAAGGCAGGAAATGAAGCAGAGCCGTCGAGGAACACTACTTACTGACTTGTACTCTGACTTGCTCTGCTGTCTTTCTTATATAGCCCAGACCCATCAGCCCAGGGTAGGACTGGCCACAGTGATCTGAAACACATCAATTGGCAATTGAGTAAATGTCCCCCAGGTGTTCCCACAGGCCCAATCTAAATGGAGGCAATTTCTTAGCTAAGCTTCCCTCCTCCCAGGTATGGATAGCATGTGTCAAGTTGATCAAAATTAACAAGCACAATGAGCGTGGAGTCTTTAGCAATGATTACTCTAATTGAGTTTGAAGAAAGAATTTCACTCAAGGTATACGAAAGGGATATCCTGTCATGGCTACCACCAGATTCTCCCTGCACTGCTCAAATGCTCGCTCGCTCCCTCCCTCCATCCCTCCCTCCCTCCCTCCCTCCCTCCCTCCTTCTTCCTCTTTGCCTTCTTTCCCCCCTCTCCCTCCCTCCTCTTATTATGACTGTCAAACAAATATTATGAAGTCATCTCTTCATTCATAGGTTAAATGGGATGAAATTCATAGTAAAGCAGGTCATCTTGGTTCCTGGGAGCAGTTGTTTATTACAAGTTGAATTATCTGTCATCTGTCGAGGTATCTAAGCTGCCAGTGATGAAATCTCCTTGGAAGTCCTTCAAGGACACGGACAGAAAACACACACAATTGGTAGAGATTTCAAAGGATGCTCAGACAGAGGAAAGGGCAGACAGTAGGAGTTTGGGACCTACTTTCTTGCTGTAACCCCTTTTTCAAAGGCATTGTGTAATCTCAGGGTCCGAGCAGATCAATTCCCACCAAGAACTGTGTGTTTCTCCTTTACCAAGTTAGCTTTGCCTCACTCTTAGTACACCAAAGGATTCACTCCCAATTTCATGCGCCTCAACCACAATCTTCTGTCAATGTCTTAAAGCTAAGGAAGTTAAGTCGTGAATATTTTAAACACATTGAGATGTCCATGGGATATTAGGAAGTTCCCTTTTTGATCAATAACACAATAGAAAAGATGCCATACCGTGTCATAGCATTCTTTCAGTTTTTTAAAAAGTAGCTAGTTGCAGACAAAACACCTCTCTCCATTTCTTTCCCCTTTTCTCAGAGACCAATCCTGCCATTTGTTTCCCCTCAGAGCTCTCTAGAAATGCTCCCAGCACAAGGCAGCACAGACTCTTGTTTTCAACATGTTTTCTCGCTGTGTCTCACTTTCCTCTTCCTCTGCATTGAACAGGGTTCTTGTCAATGAGCCCAGCTGGTTCTCATTTCCACAGTTAAAGGAGTCACACTTGATGAATTCTCTGTACATTAGATTTACACGGGGACATTTTCAGTGCTTTAATATTTGTAACAGTTTCTAAGAAATGCTAGGATAAAAATGTGTGTGTGTGTGTGTGTGTGTGTGTGTGTAAGATAGAAAATCCTAGGAATAAGTTTGCTAAGTTAAGACATACATTATTTTTTAATTAAAAAAAATGCCCAATTTCTCTTCTTGGGGTGGTTCCCTTCTTGACACAGCGGGTGTTTCCGTTTCCTCACACCCCCCAACTCTGCCAGGTGTCTTTAGCTTGCTGATCACCAGTACGATGAGAAAAGGTACCGCCTCCAGGCTGTTCTTATTTTGTGTTTATTGCACACTATGGTTCGATGGGGTTAACTGTGTTTTCCAATGAAGGGTATTTTACAATTTCGATGGCATTTACCTGTGTACAAACATGAGTCACAGAACGTGCCATGGTTACTTTCACTGAAATTGCTAGAGCTGCCCCAACAAGGTATTTACTACACGTATGGCTTTAAAAACAGAAATGTACTACTATCTGACAGTCTGGAGGTCGGAAGTCAAAAGAGGAGATCGATGCAGGGCGGCTCTGCGGGACTCTGTCCCATGCCCTTCTACCAAGTCCTGGGATCTATAGACATCCTTGGCTGAGTGGAAAGGATTCCCTGGAAGGTGGGAGGTGGGTCTTTATACTGTATTTCTCTGTACATGTCTATTTCTACATCTAACTCTTACTGGGTATGAGCGTGCGTGTGTGCCCATGCATAGACCAGCGAACAAGGCTGGGTATTTTTTTCTATTGTTATTCATTTTATTTTGTGAGAGAAATGCTCACACTGAACCTGGGTTTTGGTTAGACTGGCTGGCCACTGGAGGCTGGGGTTCTTTGTCTCTGCTCCCCTTATGCTCTTGTGCCTAACTTTGACACGCATGCCCAGCGTCTCAGGCACTACATGTGCTTTACCCACGAGCCGTTTCTCCAGCCCCAGTTTCTTCCTTTCTACATCAGCCCAGCGATATGGGATGTGGAACTTCCCCAGTGACTTAATATAAAACTGATCATCTACAAAGATGGTTTTTAGCTATTTAATTTTTAAAAAATTATTAGAAGTAAAATATCACCACATCACATTTTTCTTTCCTTTCTTCCCTCCATCTCCTCCCATGTTCCTCCTCTAATATTCCCTCTCCAGTTGATGGCCTCTTTGAATGAATTAACCTCTCCCTTAAATGAGGCCCCAGTTGGTTATCCAGTACAAGGTGGCCAGTCCTGAAATAATGCAGTCCCAAGCCACACTAAATGTACTCAAAAAAATGTTTGTGTGTGTGTGTGTGTATTCTGTATTGTGTGTGTATATTCTACAAAGCTCTTCTTCCTAAATAAGGATACATTCAGAAATACTAGGTGAAGGTTTCAACAACTTTGTGGTACACATACACACACACACACACACACACACACACACACACACACACACACAATGAGATACCCAGAAGTGAAGTACCGAAGTGACCCCACAGTCAGTAAGAGTCAGACCCTTCCTTTCTAGTCTTGTATCCTGAGATGTGTTTTTTATCCTCAAGCTTCTTGTCAGAGAACGGTTGCAGCAATTGTAGCCATCATGTCCTCCCATAATCACATCTAAGGAGCAAAGGTCAGGGGGGCTGGGCTTGATTTTAGGACGCTTCTCATCAGATAAGAATATTTTTCTCAGAATCCTTCCTTCATGCTTCTGATCTCTTCTTAAATTTCATTGGCCAGAAGTGACCCGCATGGCTAGACCAGTGTGTAAGGAAGTTTGAGAAATGTTTTGAAATCTTCATTGGAAACATGCTATCCAGAGAAGAAGGTGAAGGAAATCTGTTTGACCAGGACCAACTGTATCTGCCACATCACATGGTGACGCAATATTGACATGTATACTCCAAACTTTCAGAATCCAAGTCTCTGTATGATTGCTCTGAACTTTCTTTGGAATTGTGGTGCTGAGTTTTGGTTTCATTTCCCTGATCAATTAGGTCAACTGATCATCTTTTATGCATCCATTGGTCATCCAGACTTCTTCTGCTTTGCCCATCTTTCTACATTCAACATCCTAATCTCTTGTCAAATATATGGATGGTCAACATGGTCTCCCAATCTGTGGCTTCATTCTTGACTTTATCTGTGGTACCCTGATATAGGAGGGTCATCTGTCTATGTGTTACTTTCTTTGGTTAATAAAGAAACTGCCTTGACCTTTTAATAAGGAAGAAAATTAGGTGAGCAGAGTAGACAGAACAGAATGCTGGGAAGAAGGAAAGTGAGTTAGACGCCATGGAGCCAGCCGCCAGGTCAGACATGCTGAATCTTTCCCGGTAAGCCACCACCTTGTGGTGCTACACAGATTATTAGAAATGGGTTAATCAAGATGTGAGAGTTAGCCAATAAGAGGCTAGAACTAATGTGCCAAGCAGTGTTTAAAAGAATACAGTTTCCGTGTAATTATTTTGGGTAAAGCTAGCAGTGCGGGAGCCTGGCGGGACGAAAAGCAGGCTTGCTCACCTCATCACTACAGTACCCTTTATCCTGAAAACCTAAATGTTGTTGCAATTATGTTTTCTCTTATGGCTGTGCTTCTGTATCTTACTCAAGAATAGATATTTTTAATGTGACATTATAAAGAGTGGTATGACTTTAAAAATGATAAGCTGCTACTTTTTGCAGTTAAGTCCCTTAGCTATCTGGAATTTATCTTTGTGTGTTGTGAAATTAGAAATATAATTCCATCCCCACCTTCAGGTGGATAATCAGTTATATGAATGCTATTCATTGAATATTTCACTTGACCCAGAGTTGGTAATGCCACCTCCACTGCCTATTTGAGCTAAAATCCCAGCACATATGTGAGAAGCTAGATGTAGCTGCACTAAGGCCTGTCATCCAAAGCTGTGGGGAGTGGAGACAGGGGATCATTGAGGTTTGCTGGCCATAAGCTTGGCCCCAGGTCAGTGAGAGACCCTATCTCAAGGGAATAAAGTGAAGGGTCATGGGGCAGGACACCTTGTCCTCCTTGAGCCTCTGTGAGTGTGTGCAAAAGTGTATGCATCGGGGCTGGAGAGATGACTCAGTGGTTAAGAGCACTGGCTGCTCTTCCAGAGGTCCTGAGTTCAATTTCCAGCAACCACATGGTGACTCACAACCATTTGTAATGAGATCTGGCTGCTCTTCCAGAGGTCCTGAGTTCAATTCCCAGCAACCACATGGTGGCTCACAACCATCTGTAATGAGATCTGGTGCCCTCTTCTGGCATGCGGGCATACATGGAGGCAGAATGTTGTATAATAAATAAATAAATAAATAAATAAATAAATAAATAAATAAATAAATAAATCTTTTTAAAAAGTGTATGCATCTACACACATGTGCATATACTTCATATATACATACACCAAACTTGTACATGTACACTTTATTTTAAAGGTTGGTTACTTTTTATCACTAAGTCAACTGTATGTGTATACCATAATTTGTTTATCAACTTACTGGATGGCTGACACTTGACATTTTGAATATGATAAAAGAAGGTGTTCTAGACATTAATGTGTAAATTATTGTATGGACATATAGTTTCATTTGGAGGTGGCAAACATCCAGAAGTAAAGAGTTGGACCAAATGGCAAAAGACTGTATAACTTCTTAAGAAACCACCAAACTGTCTTGAATGGTGCTGGGATAATGTTAAAGGTTTGGACACAGTTTTAAAGGATAATGTTTTGGAAGGGATAGATAATGTTTGCAAACATTGCTCAAGAGCATGTGTTCACAGCTTAGTCTGCACTGTGGTGATGTAAGAGGTGGGAAAACCTTCAGGGGGCAGGGCCAAGAGGAAGTGACAAAGTCATTAGGCTCATAGAAGAGACTGTGCGCATCTCCTGTGGAGGGTTAGTTCCTAAGATGGGGTTATGGAAAGAACAAGACTAAGGGCTGGGGATGTAGCTCTTTAAGCAGAGGCTCATCTAACATGTACTAAGCCCTGGGTTCTATTTTTAACACGCTATAAAACTTGATATGCGATAATCACAACACTTGGAAGGTTGAGGCAGGAAAATCAGAAGTAAGAGAGCATCCCCAGTTACACCATGAATTCAACGCCAGCCTGAGATACATGAGATACTGCCTCTAAAACAAGAAGAGAAATGGGAAAGGGGCTCTTTAGGGGCTCCTTTATCAGGATGTGATCTCTTCCACATTAAAAACAATCAAGTTATACTGTACTGATAAAGTATAAGTATAAATTTGCTCTCGTGACATTGGGAAACTGTTGTTGCTGTTTGTTTTTTCAAGACAGGGTTTTTCAGTAGCCTTGGGTGTCCTGAAACTCACTCTGTAGACCAGGCTAGCCTCAAACTCACTGATATCCACCTGTCTCTGCCTCCAGAGTACTGGGATTAAAGGCGTGTGCTACCACTGCCCACAAGACATTGGCAACTTTTCAGAGAGAATGATAAGTAGGTTTTCAGGAATACAGGAATTTAAAGAAGTTACAAATGACTGTCGCAGAATTGCTAAGCCTAAAATTTTTTGATGTGTCATTCTGATTTACACTTTCAGGAAAATTTCTAACCAAACGGATGACTGATAAGGAAGTTTAGTTATTATCCTAAAAGAAAATATGCTAAGCTTTGAAATGGGCAAGGAAAATGAGGACATGGAAGGTGTGTTTGTACATGTTGCTTTCTTCATGACACATGTACGTTATATTTAAGTGAAAGTAGTGTTCTCCCAAATAAATTCTCAAGATACAGTATTTGATATAAGCAAAGAAACAGATCATCTCTGTGCCTCCCCTGCATTACATGTAGAAGCCATGCAGTTCTTGGCACAACTTTCTTTCCAGTACTTGAAACGGTCTTTTCTCAGTCTTCCTCTTCCTTTGGTATCAGGGGGACCTGTCACTGTGAAGCCCTTCCTTCAGCTTGACACATTGTGTTCACTAAGCATTTTTCACAACTCTTCATTTTGCTTTTTGATGGCGTGCATGTTTTATCTTCCACAGTCTTCACGTTGGCAAGCCTGAAAGCTCAGTCCTTCTATTGAGCCCCGCCCCCCCCATCATCATCTTCTCTTCTTTGTCCTTCTCACAAGCCCCTTTCTCTGGTCTATGACTTCCTGTGAACATCTTATGGACATTTCAAGCTCCAGCCTTCCCAAATTGAATCAATTTCAAGGCCACTTCTGCTGGAAACTCTCTTCCAATTGATGGCCTCTCTATCCTTCTAATACCTCAGTCACAAGCCCTCTAGTTACTGACCTGATAACTTGTCCAACACCTTTTGCTCACATATATTCGTCCACTAGAAATCCACAGTGAACTTAACACCTTATGCTCACATATACTTC
>NW_004949103.1:9249216-9250170 GCF_000317375.1 Microtus ochrogaster
CTTCTTTCAGACTCCAGCCAGCAAAAAGGGCAGGGAATTCTTTTGAACTTAAGTTATCTCTTCTACTTCCTGTGCACGAAGTCTTCTGTTGCCACAACTCTACCCTAAGTAGAAGTTCACAGTGAAGGTCAAATTTGCATTTCTTCCTTGTTTCCATCACTTCCTCCCTGCTTGCTTTGCTCCAGCCAAAAGGTTCCTTTCCACACATCAACTATTAGGACCTTCTTTCCAGAACATTCTTCCTGCGGCTGTCAGTGCTCTAAGCTTCTGTCTTCCTTCAGGTCTTTGCTCAGTGCCATCTAATGCCCCCCCTTATAGAACGTTGAACACTGCTTGCCCCTCCCCCAGCACTCCCACGGCTTTCTAGCACGCTTTATAACTTTCACGGTCTTTATCTCATTCTCCGATTTACCCTCTGCATTTCACACATGGAAAATTTTAACTAAGTATTTTCAAGATTTCTGATTTGGCCATTTCCAGGAACCCCTTCAAACTGGAGTCTCCTTTTTTAAAAAAATTTTCCCATACATTACATCCTAATCAAAGTTTCTCCTCCCTCTTCTCCTCTTAGCCTCCCCCCCCACACCTCCCATCACCCCCAGATCCATTCCTCCTCCTTTCCCTTCAGAAAAAGGCTGGCCTCACAGGGATTGATATCAAACAAGCATGGCTTATCTAGTTATATTAATAAGACTAGGCACATCCCCTCATATTAAGACTGGATGAGGCAACCCAGTAGGAGGAAAAGGATACTGAAAGCAGACAAAAGAGTCAGAGACAGTCCCCACTCCCTCCGTTAGGAGTTCCATAAGAACACTAAGCTACATAACCATGACGTATATACAGAAGACCTGGATCAAACCCATACAGGATCTCTGTTTGATAGTCGAGTTTTTCTGAGCACTCTGAGCCCTGGTTAATTGATTCGGTGAGCTGTTTTTCTTTTTTCTGTTG
>NW_004949103.1:9251725-9255903 GCF_000317375.1 Microtus ochrogaster
ATTGGTTTCTAGCCATAAATAAAGAGCTGTTTTTCTTGAGACCCTGTTTAGAAATTCCTCATTGCTGTGTCTCGCCAATCATTCACTTTGCCCACAAGGTGGCAGTCTTTCCATTAAATTCAGGCTGGAGTGGCCTTAGCGACTGCGTTTGTTTTCTTTGAGCAGAGATAGCTTGACAGCTGAAGAGTTCATAAAACGTGTATCCCTACCCCCTCAAGAGCTAAATGTGTTGAAGGAATGGGGGAGTAGGTGTCAAAGCCTCCCACAGAAGTGGCACATTATGGAGGTGGAAATGCCATTATTTTGGAAGTGGTTTACATTTAGAATAGAGATGGATACCCAGTGCAGGCTGTCCACATAAAAACCAGGTTTAACAATCACACACATATATGTGTCTCCCCTCAGCATAACGCTTTACCTTTTCCTTCCAAACTCATGTTATTCTAGCATCTAGAAATGACCGCCCAGTTCTATTCTTGACTATCTCCTATGGTCTAGAGACACAACTCCCCTGGGAATCATCACTTTTTCTTCTAGAAGCCCATTTTGAACATAGCTGCATAGTTTTATTTTTCCTGTGGGAGGCAGCGTTGTCTATCAAAAAGAGAAGATCCGCTGCTGTGAACATAGCTGCGCACATGTCCTTGTGATATGAATAGCCAGAACCTGGAAACAACCTAGATGTCCCTCAACCAAAAAAAAAAAAAATGGATAAAGAAAATGGTACATTTACAGAATGGAGTATTAGTCAGAGGTAGAAAATAATGACATCTTGAAATTTGCAGGCAATGGATGGATCTAGAAAAACACCTTATTGAGTGGGGTAACCCAGACTCAGAAAGACAAATAAGAAAGACTTAAAACAAAGAAAAACCAACCTACAGTCCACAGCCTCAGAGAACCTAGATAACAAAGAGGACCTTAACAGAGACATACAAGGATCTACGTAGGAAGGAGAAAAAGACAAGATTGGGGTCATGGGAGAGGGTAGAAGTGAAGAGGGGAGGAAAGAAGAGGAGTGAAGAAAAATGTATAGCTTTTTTTCTAATTCTGAAAACAATTAGAAAAGAGAGAGCATTTGACCTGCAAAGCAGTTCTGTTGCTGGCTACTTGCCCTTGGGCAGGGCCTAAGCGGCTCTGAGCTCCCATCTCTTCTAAGAGACTAGAATGCCCCTCGGTGGCTGGTGGGAGATTCTGATGTAAGCATGAGCCATGGCATCTTGAGCAGCATCTGGCTCCCAGGGTCATTATGGTATGGTCACGACTGCCACCCTTTTTCTCTATTGCTGCTTTCTAACTTCGGCTACCTGGAATCAGCCAACCCTGAGTAACTTAGTGGAGAGGGAAGGAGCGAGGGCAGACTATAAGAAGTGGTCCATGGAGGTGGGAGCAGCAGAGTGAAGAGCCATTGACAGGAGCAGGGGGTAGCAAAGGGGAGTACCCATCATCGACCTCAAGGCCTGACATGCAGGCTAACTTACTCCATGCCAAGCCTCCAAGCCTCCAGCTTGAAAGAGAGGGGAAAAAACTGCCCTTAGACCAAGATTCTCCTTCACCAGGAAACCTTCCTTCCAGCAAGTCAAAAGGATGCCTGGGGCTTCTTGTGGAACTTCTGTTCAGCTCACACATGCACCAAGGCATTCCAGCTGTCATGCGCTTTTAGATTCCCCAAGATGGTTCATTACTGTGTAGACCTTAACCCAGGACCACTGGGAACATTCTAGGATTGTGTGAGTTGGGGTTATTGCCCTCTGTGAAAGGCAAAATACTCATCACGAAGGGGGGGAGGGGCAGGCAGGTGTGGTTTCCAGGAAACATGTGGGGTCTGACTTGGTTTTGCGGTTCAAGGGAAGATTCAAGGAGACTGACTTTACCTGTGCAGTGTTAGGGAGATGACAGGATGCATCTGAATTCTTTGATATGAAATCTTGATGAATTCTCTCCACCAGGCTGGAAGCATGAAGCTCAGGTCGGTACAGGTTAAGAAGTGGCTGTCACTTCTATCAGCCATGTGCAAAGATCGTTCTACATCGTTTCCTCATGTGTGTGATTTCTTTCTGTCTGCATTTGAATTACAATCTACCATCGCTTTGTCTGATGATGGGGTTCTGCAGAATTGCTTGAGATGAACTGAAGAAACTTAAGATGTATGAAGTCACATTGCTCCACCTCTCTGAAATCAGAGCCGTTTCTTCTTCATTTCCCCCTTTCCCCCCAATATCTCCACAAACAGCCTATGCATTTCCTGTCCAGGGGAGGAGCAGATAAGGCAACTAGCTTATCACTAGTGACTCAGTCTGGGAAGAAGTGTTCCCAAGGGAAAGAAAGAAACCTGGGAACTTGCCCAGTTTCCTTGTCTTATGGACCCTGGGTAGATAGACTGACCATAGCACCCAGAACAGAACCTTATTATTTTTAGACCCTTAGCAGAATGCCCTTGAGTGTATTATGCTTCTAGCATCATTTCCAGAAAATATATTCAGAATCTGTAAGGTATGGCTTTCAGAAAAGTCACACAAAATGAAGACCTCTAGGGGAATGAAATTGAACCACGTCCTTCTAGCTAACGTAGAACCACATGATCTTACCTTCTATTCCAGTCTAAAAAGCATGTACCATAGGCAGGATAGAAAGGGGGAACTCAGGGGACTTAGCAGAGTGGCCATCTTTTCTGTGTTTTGTCTGAGATTTTTTATTACCCATCTCCTTGACCTTGTTGACAAAGTCTGGCCTTGGAGTCCACCTGTGTTTCGTGTGTGATTTAACAAGGAAGTATTTTAAAGCTGGAGGGAAAAGTTCATTGTATAAACAGGTCTGCAGGTCACTTTCCTTACCCCAGAGTTCACATCCTTGAGATCCAGGATGAGGGATGCCATATTAGCCGATTCCGTGCTCCTTAACCGGATAATGCATGTGAAAAGATTATGGGTTCTGGAACCAAAGACCCTGTGGCGAGAGCTAACATT
This sequence comes from Microtus ochrogaster, assembly GCF_000317375.1. Taxonomy (NCBI): domain Eukaryota; kingdom Metazoa; phylum Chordata; class Mammalia; order Rodentia; family Cricetidae; genus Microtus; species Microtus ochrogaster. The sequence goes on from NW_004949103.1 coordinate 9,254,692, forward strand.
CAGGTCAGGACCACACATATTTGCTCCAATACTGAGTAGTGTTTTTCTTGTGTATGTTTAAGTGCCCCATGGACAGATATGTTTATCTTTCTTGATACCAGCTGGGACACATTGTAGAACTTACGGCAGCCCCCAATAAAATATGAAATGAAAGAACATATAGAAGAAACAACCTACATGCCCATTGACTGAAGACAAGTTGATATATTACACAATGGGGTATTGTCCAGCCTTCCAAGGGGAGAAGAGTCAATATATATTATGTGGTGTTTTGAATGGGAATGGCCCCCATAGACTTGTATATTTGAATAGTTGGTTCCTAGTTGAACTGCTTAGGAATGATTTGGAGGTGTGGCCTTATTGGAGATATGCCACTGTGAGTAAGCTTTATGGTTTCAAAAGACCAATGCCAGACTCGTTCTTGCTCTCTCTGCCTTCTGCTTGCAGATCAGGATGTAAGCTCTCAGCTGCTGCTCCAACACTGAGCCTCCCCATCTGCCACCATGCTTCCCGCCATGATGCTCATGGACTCACAGTCTGAAGCTCTAAGCCAGCCTTAGTTAACAGCTTTCTTTTATAATCTGTTTTCCTCATGGTTTTATCATAACAATACTAACTCTAATTAAGATATAATAGGGCATGAATATCCTAAGAACATCATGCTAAGTAAAGTAAGACATATATAAAGATTCCAGTTGCATGAGGTACCTAGCATAGTTAAAATGAAACAGAAAGAATTGTAGCCAAGGGTAGGGTAGAGGAAGGTCAGGGCGTTAATGCTAATGGGTTGCAAAGTGTAATGACGCTATTTATTTGTATGTGTAAAAACAGTGAGGATGAACTGAAAAGTGAATCTCAGTGGTAGAGCACTTGCCCAGCATGTGTGGTGCAGGGAGTTTAATTCCTAGCACTACAAAAACCAAAGTGAAATCACCCAATGCCACCACTGTCATGGTGTTGTGTGTCTGTAGTCCCAGCTACTCCGAAATTTTGTTATTATAAGAAAAGAGGAGATTGTGTCTTGATGAGTACAAACTAAAGACAAGCATAGTTGAGAAATAAGGTTGGGAAAGATTTACCACAGAGAGCAGGTTCAAGAAGAAAAGAGATGGTGCACACAGTCTGGGGGCATGCTTAGGTAAAGACTGTGAAGCATATGTTTGTGGGATTAAAATGGCGGACAGGAGCACTTCTGGTCATGCTTGGCTTGAA
>NW_004949103.1:9256003-9260445 GCF_000317375.1 Microtus ochrogaster
TCTACACACAGAGAGAGAGAGAGAGAGAGAGAGAGAGAGAGAGAGAGAGAGAGAGAGAGAGAGAGAAACAACAAAAGGTTTTAGCAGTAAAGGAAAGGACACTTTGAAAGTGTGTTTCTTAGGGGTTTTCCCCTAAAACTTAAATCCTAACATATTTCTATTTGGCTACAATTTTTTTGAAAAGAGTGGGTAAAAGATTTTGAAAACGATTTTTATGATATATACAAGATGATGCTTTTGTTTTTCTCTTTGAAATACAAATTCTTCCAAGTAGAATCAACTCTTTCATGTCAGATCCAGCAGTATTGCTCCAGTTTCCACTCCCAAAAAGAGAACTCAGGTTTTAGCCCCGGGTTTCTCCAATCTTTACTGTAATTTGAACTGGAGTATAAGACCTAAGAGACGTATAAGAATAATTTGAGGAACATTGTGAGTTTTGCTGATTAAGTAAGAGCTTGCTGATGAGAAATTCTGATGTGTGGCAGGTTCTCAATGCTGATAACTTCCCTTTCCACCAGGCCTTCTTCAAAGTGGAAAACACTCTCAGCCTTGTGTCTTCTTCTGCCTCCGTCTCCTGTCTTATTCTGCCTCAAGGGCTGCAGATGTTACCAAGGGGGAAAGTAGAGGGGTTCTACAACAGCTGGAACTTAGAACAGAGAGTTCTTGAGAAGGCCACTGCAGCAATTGCTGGAATTAAAACATAAACCCTACTGAAAGCAAAGTAGCCGCCAAACGTCTATTTTCTAAATTGCCAGTGATAGTACCCCATAAATTTTGATTGACATTAAAGTACATAACATCATAACTTTTTCTGTTTGTGTATGTAAAAGGGAGAGCACTAATGTTTTCCTGGCATAGTTTTCAAAGGCAGGTGCTGATGGACTTAAACTACTCTGGTCTAGATTTTGGATAGAAATGTTATTGAACCTTACATTTTCATTTGTGTCCACTGATTCTCAAACATAACTGGGGTCAGCATTGCCTGGGGGCAAGGGAAGCCATGGGAGCACAGACCATTGAACCGTGTCCTATGTTAACAAGTCCAACTGCAATAGCCCTAGTTATTTGAAGTTTTAATTGACATATAGTATTGGATATATTTATGGGCACAACATGGTATTTTGGTCCACATATACACTACTATATAATGATCAGATTAGAGTGATTAGCATGTTTATCACCTCAGCATTTATGACTTCTCTTTGTTGAGAGCGTCCAGTCCTCTCTTCTAGGCATTTTGAAATCTTGTCCTATCTGAAGGCATTAAGAAACCATAAGTGATTTTATATAAGATATAGGATAAGAACAAAAAAACCCAATTTTCTTCATATTTTCTTCTTAATTTTATCCAGCACTTGGACCATTTTACCCTCAGTGAGCCTCTGCATGGAGGTTGATTTCCATCCGGGAGGATGCTGTGCACATCTGATAGGATGATGGACAGGACTGACTGCCCTGGGTGCATGGTTCGCAGAGGAGGAGCATTTCTTGCTATTATTTATATTTCTAAGACTTATTTTTGTTTTATGTGTCTTGTTGTTTTGCCTGTGTGTATGTGCAGTGCCCATGGAGGCCAGATGAAGGTGTCGTGTCCTCTGGAACTGAACACACAGTTGTGAGCCACTGTGTAGGTGCTGAGGACCAAACCCAGTTAAAAATCTGTTTTCCACATTTCCTATTATAGCGATCACGACTGCAAGAAGATACTGAGTACATTCAAAAGAGCATTTGTTTCCAAGAATCCATGCAACATCACAGGAGAAGACTATGAGCCACTAATTAAGTTGGTCACTCAGACCGTACCATGTGACAAGGTAACAAGCTATTCCTTCCACATTTGAGAATAAAAGCCAAAGGGAAGAGGTCCCAGGACCAGAGTTGGGATGCAGAAAGAGAGGCAATCTTGGCGTTGGGCATCATTGATACAGTTGGTGGGGTAGTAGTGGTAGAGGGTGGGCTTTGGAGAACTAGGAGACCCTCAGGGTTTAGGATATCTGGGGAAGGAGGGTAAGAGAGAGGAGATGGGAACAGAGAAAAGAATCTAACATCAACCCCACCCCATAAGAACAAAAATAACCCAGACTTACATACTTACGGAACTTCTCCTGGATTATGATATAATAGACAAGTAGATGGTGACACAAGACCAATTTGCATTTGAAGAGTGATTTTTACTCTCCTAGCCCTCACCTTCTTAGTTCTTCAGAGCCATCCTGTGGAGTAGGCAAGCTAGAGATCAGTCTTTTCACCAGCAAGGAATCTCAGGCTTGGTGAAAAGAAACTGCCCAAGTATAAGAAATGTAAACCAGCTGAAGGCCAGATTGTGGTGGCACATGCCTTTAATCCCAGCATCTGGGAGGCAGAGTCTGGTGGATCTTTGTGAGTTCAAGGCCAGTCTAGTCTACAGAAAGAGTTCCAGGACAGGCCCCAAAAGCTACACAGACAAACTCTGTCTTAAAAAACAAAACTATCAAACAAAAAACAAAACAAAAAAATGTAAACCCACTGAAATGTAAATAGAAGAAGCCCTGGAGTCCTAGAAGCCTGGTTTCCAGTCCTTTGAATATACTGGGTAAGGTCTCTTATGAGTACAACTCTTTCAAAGTCTGCGTTTAGAGCAAAATTTCTCATGCCTGAAGCTAAGTAAAGCCCTCAATCCACTCATAGTTATCACCACCCGTCCCATTTTTAAGTGACCTGGAGATTGCTGCGTCTCCTACCCCAGGAGTACCAAGTGCATTGCTCTGAACAGAGGACGTGGAGGGCAGACAATAATCAAACTGACTTCTCTGAATAGGTAGTGGGTGTGACTTACTTTGATAGTTTTATTTAGAGAAGGTTGATTGATGGAATGAGCGATTGACTGCTGTTCTGGGGATGGAACCCAGAACCTCGTTCGTGCTAACAGTCATTCCACTGCTGAGCCACATCCCCAACCCATGGATTTATTCTTGGACCTACTTAATTGTGTGTTTATTCTTTCTCAGACTCTCTTTTGGAGCAAATCCAAACACCTGGCTCATCAGTATACCTCGGTCCAGGGAAAGATGTTTACCCTGGAGGACACACTGCTGGGCTACATTGCTGATGATCTCAAGTGGTGTGGAGACCCCAGCACTTCTGGTAAGGATCTCAATCACCTGGGGTGGCTCAGGGTGCAGAGGAATGGATCCTGGAGCTGGGCAAGGGACCTTGAAAGGTCAATAGGCACATGCCCTAATGCCATTGGTACCCTTAATGGCAAGTCAGGCTCTTAGAGAACAGCAATCCCTGTCCTCTGGAAATATCAGCTTCAGAGCTTAGGACTGCAGTTGGCCTCTGAGGGATGGGAAGTAGTACATGTGGAGGAGGTGACTGATCAGAAATCCTCCCATAAGGGAGGAAGCAAGAGAGAGAGCTGAGAAAGACATTAGTTATTATTTATTTTTGTGACAGTTCCATGAGATCTAATACAGTCTAGAGGAAATCAACCCAATCTCCACAGCAGTCATTAATCCGTTCATGAGGGTAGATTCCCTCATGATCCCGACTCCTCTTAGAGGTCCCATCAACTCAACACATTGCAATAGAGAATTAAGGTAATGTGAGTGTTGGCAAGCCAAGCTGTATCAAAGCACAGTCCTAGTTTATAATGCTGTTGAGCTCGGACATCCCCAAATCCAGTTCTCCTTCCTACTCTCTCCTTTCCCTGTCCCTGCTGCCCTCCTCCCTCCTCCACTCCTTCTTCCCTCTCCACTTCCTCTTTCTTTTCTCGCTTTTTTTTTTTTTACAAGTAGTGGCCCCCTTAACCTGTATATCTTAATGCATCCTGCATCATGCATTCTTGAACATAACTCTGAGCCACTTTTAAAGTCATTTTGAAACTGAAATTAAATTTACTTAAGGTGTGCAGTATAATGTTTGTTTATAAATAGACACGGTGAACTGATTATTATATTGTGATAATATAATAAAGAGACCAGCCCCCCTCACTCCCCTGGAGTCTAGGAACACTTAGAAAGAAGGTCAGGCCTTTGCCAGAAGAAGACATATTCGTCAGACATTTAGCACGGGCATCTTAAGGTATCCCTATTCTTTATTGTGATCTCCCCTTCTTTTCTCTTCATAGCAAATCAATCTATGAACCCAGAAACCCATCTGTTCTTCATCTCTGCTCACACTGTCTGAGTCCAGCCCCCGGACACCCGCTCTTGCTGGGAGTGCTGCACTGATGACTCTTTACCCCTCTGGATCAGTCTCCATTAGATCTGACACCACAGAGGTTTTCTTACAGTAAACACCTGACCGTGTCTATCTCCTTTGAAAACCTAATTTTCTCTCCTCACCTCTAGACTAATGGTCTAAGTTCCTCATGCTGGCATGGCTTCTGTATATCAGGGGCATCATCTTTTTCTTTCTTTCTTTCTTTCTTTCTTTCTTTCTTTCTTTCTTTCTTTCTTTCT
>NW_004949103.1:9260610-9272059 GCF_000317375.1 Microtus ochrogaster
CACCACCGCCCGGCAGGGGCATCATCTTTTATTGTTCCCTTTTTCTAATCAGAGCTCAGCACAGCTCTTTGTCTCTGCATGTGCCATCTGCATAAGGTACCCTCCTCCTCTTTAGAGACTGTCTAAAGTGATTCTTGTCCAAGGCAAAAATTTAACCTGAATTTTTCTGGTAATGTTGCACAGCAGAAGTTAATCTTTCTCTGGGTATTGGTCTTCGCTACATGACATGCTGTAGGAGGCAGGACTCCCACTGATTCAACCCACTATCTCCAGATGCTAACCCTCGGTAAATGTTTATATACTAAGGTAGATAACCTTGCCTACAGTGTCATAGAAACCATGTAGCGACACTTGAGGCTTTGTACTGCCCTAAGGGCTGAACCTGTTCTGATGGGGCTGCCTGTAGAAAACCTGAGACCATCTGAGCCCCCAAACTTCTGGAGGTTGAGAAGGAAACTCTCCACAAGAGAGAACTGCCAGAAACCAGAGAAGTGTCTTACGAATATGTCTTCTTCCGGCAAAGGCCTGGCCTTCTCTCTCTCTAAGTGTTCCTGGACTCCAGGGGAGTGATGGGGGTTGGTCTCTTTAGGGCAAATTTTTATTGTCATTTCCCAGAATGATGAGTCAAAACCCATCACACTGTTCCTGTCTGGGATCTGGAAGGGAAGGCAAGCAGTTGGAAGGAATTCAGGGGACACTTAGTCAAATTGGGTCAAGATATGTCCATTCTCCAGCCTCAGCCTTGGCAAAGATGTCATTGGAAAACACTCCCACTGTCACTGTCAGCCAAGAATGAGCCCAAAGGTACATTTCCATTTCCACTTTAACCATTTCCTATAAACTATGTGTTTTAGACCTGAACTATGACTCTTGCCCACACTGGAGTGAAAACTGTCCCAACAACCCTGTCACGGTGTTCTGGAAAGAGATTTCCAAAAAGGTAAGCTCCAAGTAGTTCAGTTCCAGAGTTTTGACTGAAGGCACTGTCTGGTCAATGGTTGGTTGATTTGGACCCTTTTTGGGTCACAGATCTTTGTAGGTGTGAAAGTGTGGAAACCTTTTCTGAGAACAAAAGCTCAGAGATACATGCTAGATGACTTTCCCACCCACAGAAACTTTGCAAGCTCAAAAAAAGAATCCCTACCCCCAACGAGTGCATAATATTCATTGGCCATGTCTATCAGGAAGCTAGGTTTGGTTTAATCTTGGGACCCAGGCTTTGGCTGGGTTTCTGGGAAAGTTTTAATAATTTGCGTTTTTGGACCACTTAATATGTTCCCAACTCTTTGCAGGAGTTAAGAGCTCTGTCTTCACAATAGCCAAATAAAATATCATGAATACCATGGCCACTTTGGAGCAGCACCATGGAGGTGCAAGCAATCGTGGAAGCTACTAGCTGATTCCAGATCTCGAGTCTGGGCTGAGAAACACTAGCTCCCTCGCCTCACACCATACAGATAACTTCACTTGAAATTGCATAAGCATATTTACTTTTTTTTCCCACTAGTTGTGCCTCAGTAATAAAAATTCCTTTGTAAGTAGACCAATGGGGGAAAAATGAAAATGATCAAGAAAAACAAGTGAAAGGAAAAGAAAAAATCCAAACATATTTGTTGACAGAGATTTCTATCCCACCAGATTCCACAGCTCTTCAGTCCCTAAGAAACACACAGAGGTCTACATTAATTATAGTTGGTTGGCCTAGTATTGTTGAACACTTACTACATCTTTTGAGCACTCAGAGACACTGTATTTTTTATTGCTTTTTAAGAGAATGCTTTTCATTTATGCCATCAACTCTGGGATATGTTTTACAGCCACACCATCATTAAAACTTTCTACAGCAGGTCATGTGATATATATACATATATCACATATATATATACCATATATATATGTGTATATGTATATATATATATATGTATTGCTTTCTTGTACTCCCATTTCAACCCTTGGTACTAAGAGTTAAATGGTGAAGGCGACTGAAGGCACCCTGACTTCTGAGACACTCCAGCATGAGCACCTTGATCCTTGCCTCATGGAAGAAGGCAAAAAGTCTAGTCCCTATCTTTGACAGTAAAGATGGTTCTTCTTACAGGTTTGAATCTTCAGGCCATCTTGCTGCTAAGTCATGTGACCTTGAGGTCAACTGAGCCAAGCTTTCCTTGTGTCAGGGGACTCATGAAAATTCTACCTTGTGGGGTCCAGTGCTCTTCTGGGTCAGTGTTTAATGATGATTCATCAGTGCTAGGGGTGCTCATCTGCTAATCTCCCTCTGTAGCAAGACAAGCACCAATGGACTTCATAATTCCACTCCAGATCACTCAGCGGTGTAGAAGTCACCTGCAGAATAATGTCAATTTCCTCAACTGCATACACAGCCTTCCATGAACTGACTTTTCAGCATCCACGGATGCTTCCCTGACAAACACCACTGCTTTCTGAAACCTACAGCCCTTTCCTGTCACAGCTTCATTTGAATCCCACCTAGTCTTTGGGACAGGGATTTTGTCTCCTATACGGTGCTTCCTCGTTCTTTCCTAATCGCTAGTACAAAGTATTGTCCTTTTTCCTGCCATCTTTTCTTTCCTTGGAATTTTACTGAGCAAAACTTCCCCTCTGCCATGTACCAGGTATAGATCACTAAAGACTCTAGAAGATCCTGGGAAGCCAAGCTCTTGTTTCTCACGGAGCTCTTCATACTGATGGCTAAAGCTGTTCCACCCATCGCTACAATGAAATGTATTAGGTACTGTGCACAAATGTCACGGAAGGAGACCCAGGTCCCAGAGGTCTTGGACTGTCTTCAGAGGAAGCTGCACAGTGAACATTCACATGGTTCACTCCAGTTCTTAATGAATTTTCCAGATGAAAGTTGGTTGCTTGAGAAAATAAAACTCTCTCTATTCAAAGGCCAGCCTGGTCTGCAGAGGGAGTTCTTCAGGCCATCTCCTTTCTTTTTCTCTTGGTGTCTTTTTTAGAGGCTTGGAGTCATTGGCTCTTACCTAAGTTTCTCTTTCCACAGTGTTCCATTTCCCTTGCCCCTAAATTGTCCATCTTGCTTCTGCTAAATAAGGCGTAGCCTCTACAGTACATGACACCAGTTGAGTGCCTTCATTTTCTTCCTCTAGAGATCCTCTGTTTCTCACTCGAGACTTTCAACCTCCACATCACTTACAGACTAGCAAGGCTGCATCAAGAACTCATGCAAAGCAAATATTTTCAATGTGTTAGACTATTGGGTAGATTCACCATTCCTGGGCTGAAACTGTAGGGGCTATTTCTCCCTCCTAGCTAATATACGTACTCTTTTGAATGGAATTATTGGAGAATAATGATGGACTTCTTTTTTAAGTTTGCAGAAACTGCCTGTGGTGTGGTCCAAGTGATGCTCAATGGGTCTTTCAGTGAACCATTTTACAAAAACAGGTACTTCTTTCTTTTCCTTGTAGCCTGTTTACAAGGGTTAGTTATCACAGTTACCATAGTTATAGTGGTGTTTCATTTGTAGTTTAATAAATAAAGATTGCCTGAGGATCAGAGAAGTAAAACAGTCACACTGGCCAGTCTTACGGACCAGACAGCAATGACACACACCTTTAATCCCAGTAGCCACAATGACAGACACCTTTAATCTCAGTAGCTACACTAGCTTGCCATAGAAACCAGGTGGTAGTGGTACACACCCTTAATCCAAGACTTAGAGAGGGTTATAAAACAGGAGGAGACAGTCCTCAGTTTCAGTCTCAATCTGAGGTTTCCTAGAAGCAGGATCACCATTTTTGGACAGAAGTTTGAGATAAGACCCAGTGGCTGGCTGCTTTACTTTTCTATCTTCAGGTTGAACCCCAATATCTGTCTCTGAATTTTCCTGAAGAGCTGATCTTAAAAATGGAGTGTTTTGTATTCTTGGAAGATGTTTCTCTTCCTGGGTTAATGTTTTCTCCTTTGTCTGAAATCCTCCCCTGTTCCTAAGGGCCATTATATGGTTGGCAGCTACTGCTCTTCACTTTCTGAGGTCTCCCATAGTCTTCTCAGCTCCCCCCCTCACATTCTGTCCTCCCATTTCACCCATACTGTCTGGCTTGCCTCCCCACTTCTCCCTGTCTGCATCCCCACCATTCAGGAACAATGGCTCACTTGTCTCTCCAGTTCAGCAGCAGAGGTGTCCTGGGGCATCAGAAGCCATGCTGGGCTCTGCTCTTCACTGTCTCATGGCAGCACTGTCAGCAAAGCACTAATGATTTAACAGGGTGGACACCAGAGGTCATCGCACACACCCTGTGTGACCTTGGGCTAACCTCTGAAAGTCCCTCTATGCATAAGTGATAAGGTGAGGATGTTATAGAGCTAAACCAAGAGAGAGTTCCATGTCTAATGAAAACTCCCCACGGCATATCAGCTATTATATTCTCATTTATTCCTCAGGACTGAATTGATCCACCCTCAAGCCTCCCATCCCAGGCCTCTTTCTCATCTTAGTTTCTATCATGTCAATGGCCTTTGGTTTTTTTTTTGTTTGTTTGTTTTTGTTTGTTTGTTTGTTTTTAAATTTTGTCAATGGCCTTTGTTCTCTAATTTTTCTCTGATAAAAATACTTCTGAAGAGCCGGGTGGCGGTGGCGCATGCCTTTAATCCCAGCACTTGGGAGGCAGAGGCAGGCGGATCTCTGTGAGTTCGAGGCCAGCCTGGTCTACAAGAGCTAGTTCCAGGACAGGAACCAAAAAGCTACGGAGAAACCCTGTCTCAAAAAATCAAAAAAAAAATACTTCTGAAGATGGAAGTATGTATTAATTTTTTTCTGGGCACTCTAGGTAACCCTTGTTAATTGTTCCTCTCTTCTGTTTCAATATTTAATTTTACAAAGCAACATTAACTTTTTTGTCTTCTTCTGACCCTCGTTTCCTATGGGTTCTGGGTGAAGATGCTAGGTAGCACTCAGAATCTTGTCATCTGATATTAGAGAGCTAAGTCCCTGCCACAGGGAAGGTAGCTGTCCACACTAACAAGGACGAATCTAAAAAGGCATTGGTGAGCAGAGATTCTGTGGTTGCAAGCAGCTCTCTGGTAGTGCTACATTAAGTATTTCATATGTATTAATCAGCACCAAAGTATAGTTAAAATCTCATCTGGGCTGGGCAGTGGAGACGCAAGCCTTTGATCCCAGCATGGGAGGCAGAGGCAGGTGATCTTGGTGAGTTCCAGGACAGCCAGAGTTGTAACACAGAGAAACCCTGTCTTGAAAAAAAAATCTTATCTTTAAATTTGGAAACCAAGAGTCATGTCAAATGGGGAAAGGTAGGAGGCGAGATATGTTCTGCTCAATGATGTCCAGCTGCGTGAGTTCTGACAGCTGGCCTGGGATCAAGGATGTTCTTTATCTCTTCTGTTTTAGTACCTTTGGAAGTGTGGAAGTCCTTAATCTGGACCCAAATAAGGTTCATAAACTCCAGGCCTGGGTGATGCATAACATCGGAGCAGGTTCCAGGTATGTCACTGTCTGTAGCAGACTGATAGTCTCTGAGTCAGCCTGTGAAAAATGCAAGGTCAGGAGAGCGCAGCAGGGACAGACCTGCAAGCTCACTCTGCTCTGAGTCCTCCTTCTAATGTCTTAATTCTGTCTTCACAAAGGACAGTGCCGGCTTCCCACCTCTGCTCCTGCTGACCTGAGAACCCAGGAGGTGGACTTCTGTTCCACCTCTATCATTGCTGTTCCCAGGAGTAGTTATGCAGAGGAAGTCAGACACTCAGAGGGTCTTTGAAAGATCAGATTACTTGAATATTTTCTTTCTTCCCTAGTAACTCATGCTCAGGATCCTCCATAAATGAACTGAAGCTGATTGTGCAAAAAAAGAATATTGCATTTTCCTGCCAGGATAACTACAGGTAATTGATTTCTTTTATTTTTTAAGATTTGTTTATTAATGTAAACAGTATTTTGCCGGCATGTGTGTCTGCAGGCCAGAAGAGGGAGCCCGATCTTACTAGAGATAGATGTGAGCCACCATGTGGCTTGTGAGAATTGAACTCAGGACCTCTGTAAGAGCAGCCAGTGCTCTTAACCTCTGAGCTATCTATCCAGCCCTCTAAATATTTTCTTTTTTAATGTATGAGTATTTTGCTTGCATCCATGTCTGTGCATGACATTTGTGCCTGGAGGCCGAAGAGGGCATTGGGTCCCTAGAGCTGGAATTACAGTTGTGAGTCACCATGTGAGAGTCTGACATTGAACATGGATCCTCTGGAGGACCAGTCAGTGCTCTTAATCACCGAGCCATGTATCCAGGCCAGTAAATGATTTCTTGTGAACAAAACAGCTGTGTGACCTGAGCAGGCTTCAGCGATGCCTCTCAAGCCTTGGTGGCATATGATATGTGATGGCTTCTGCCTTGCCACCAAACCTAGCTTGTCTCCCTAGCCAATGGCTTCACTCTGGCTGCCTGGCCATTCATCCTCTTCCTCCGTTTGTGCCAGCCCTAAGCAGTGACTTGCCCCAGACCCTGACTGACGCTCGGAGGACACACTTCCTGCTTTACTACTGGGCTTCAGGGGAACAGAAACATGCCTCGCCAAGACTTTTCTCCCAAGTTTTAAGATTCCGTGACTGGCTATAAATTTGCATGTGAAATCTCCTTGGTTAGATTCAAATGTAAATGCCTATTTTTTGTAAATTTCCACACGGCAGTCTGCAAAGACTTATCTTTTCTAGATTAAAACCAAAACCAATGTAAATTCTTTTTTTTAATTGAATGCGTCACAATTTGTGTGTCATCCTCCTGCAAGGGTCATACTAATCTTCTCTGTATTGTTCCAATTTTAGTGTCAGTGCTACCGAAGTGAGCACCTAATGTAAATTCTTTTTTTTTTTTTTTTTTTTTTTTTGGTTTTTCGAGACAGGGTTTCTCTGTGGCTTTGGAGCTAATGTAAATTCTTAACAAGAACTTAGCATTAACCTATGGACTGGCATATATCTTTAAAGTCACCTGTAACTCCAAAACTGGGGGGGGGGGGCTCATTGGTTTTGACCAGTTATGGTCAATGATTCAGACAGGGACAGCCAGCCACTTTCTACAGAGTGAGCAGGACTTTTGAAGCTTGCCCATGAGGAGCAGCTTCAACTAAGACCAAAGCCCAGAGAAAAGGCTCTGTGCCGTACGCACTCGCTGAAGAGACGGAGTAATTTTATGCCTCTTTACGTTGCCTACCATACCTCAAAGGCAGATTTAAAGGATGGGTGGCTCATTTCCCAGATGACCTGAATTTCCCATCAATCAAGCTGGCTCTTCTTTGGAAACTGCCAGGGAAAAAAATCAACATGCTGCAGAAGTTAAATGAAAAATAAAAATCAGAAGAAAAGATCAGCTATAAAAGAAACTCCGCAGACAGCTGATGAGGAGAAGGATGCAAAGACGTTTTGTGCGGGAAAGAGTGCTGGCAGGCGGGAGGAGGTTGCGGAACATAGACTCTGGTTTTGTGAGCTCACATTTATGAAGATGACAGTCCTTTAAATTTACCAGTTAGATACTAAAGTGTGCTACGTGTAGAGGAAGCGTGGCCCTCTGACCGCATCCATACCTCTTAAGGACAGTCCCTGAGTTCTGTGCTGTCTCTTGCTTTCCCCCAGAAGTCATCAGGAAGCTCCCTAACTGGGGAAGGCAGAATCCTCAAGCATGTGGGCGGGCCTGCTCTCTGTGGCCACATCTGCTGTCTTGTGATCAGCAGCTGTCAAAGATTTGTGACACATTTGAACCCAGAGGTTCACTTCTTACCTCCATATACTTCCATCACACTCTGTCCTAGGCATTGATTTCTATGGCCTTACAAATGAACTGCACCTGTATGAGGCTCTTTTTCAAGTCGTTTACTCCTGGGCTAGGCAGTTCTCTGTGCTGATGCTGAGGAGAGGCATGTTGTAGATGGTCAGTGGTCCGTTTTCCTTTGGTTGCCAAAGGGTCTTCTTTCATTGATGAGTTGGACCATAAGGTACATCGTTCAGTCTCTTTCCTCTTAAATTTTTGTTACATTTATGTTTATTTACTGTATGTATGTACATCTGCACATGTGTGCACATACCATAGCTTTCATGTGAGCATCTGAAGACAACTTGTAGGAATCAGGGCTTTGTTCCACCACATGAACTCTGGAGATCAAGCTCTCTGGTCATCGGGCATGGCATGGCAGTGAGTCCCTTCACCCCATGACCCATCTTGCCAGTCCTCAACCTGTCCCTTGATTTCCTTTCTTCCTTCTCTCCCACAGGCCTGTCAGGTTTGTTCAGTGTGTGAAGAACCCTGAGCATCCGTCATGCCGTTTTGGCACGTGGTTTGGATCCTAGACCCCCTGTTGCTGGTCAAGATGAGAGTCTCTGGGAAACTACACTGGCACACAGCCGGAGCTATCAGAGGGCGCGCTCTTGTATAATGCCAGCACTCAAGATGGAAGGACTTCCCAACAAAGTTGGGCAGCGTTACATGATCGGTTTAGTTCTTACTGTATACTACTCAAGAAAAAAACTACTCCACGAAACAGAGCTAAACTTGTATATTGTTATTTCACTTTAACTTTCTCATGTGGTGCTGTATTTTGTTCATATATTGTTAACTCTCTTTTTTTTCCTCTTTTAATGAAACTGAAAAGCAAACCCAAAAACTTTCACACAAGGTAGTTAAGCCTATATACCATTGAGCTCCATCCTCAGCACAGCTGGTAATATCATTTTTATTGAACAATTGACAATCCACGGGGAGCAGGAGGAGTGGGTGGGAGGACTGTGGAATGAGAATAAATAATAAATAAATAGGAAATCAAACCTCCCTGTCAAAATGGACACAGAAAATGAAATGTCAAGTTTTTCAAATGAATGGCCTCATTTTTTTCAATGTTTCTTTTTCCTACAAATATTCAAATGGTAAACCTGAGGTCATGGGTTATTACAGGGAAGGTGTTCTGTGGGAACTTGAACATGCTTGCTGTTTTAATCTTTCACCCTTCCAACATGTGCCAATAAGTTTGACTATTGTTTTCCTTTTTTTTAAAAAAAAATGAGATAATGGAGCTTAGAGAGGTTATAAACTTTCCTAAAGTCACATTCCGGGGATCATGATTAGAGCTGGTGCTGACTCCGGTCTTTCAAACTTCACAGCATATGATATTTCTTCTTTTCTAGGCCTTTACCACCAAATTGATAGTAGCCTGTATTATTGTCCAGAGAATGTTGTTGTACTAAATTGAATGTAATGGAATTGGAAATGTGATTGTTTTGTTTTGTTTCTTGGGACAGGGCTTCTCTGTGTAACAGTCATGGCTGTCCTGAAACTCACTCTGAAGACCAGGATAGAAAACAAATTACCAATATCAGCAACAAATGTAGTTTAACTCAAATTTAACTCAATATTTTTTTGTTTCGTTTTGTTTTTTGGGTTTGAACTCACATTGAACTCACAGAGATCTGCGTGCCTCTGCCCCTCGAGTGCTGAGATAGATTAAAGGCGTGTGCCACCACTGCCCAGCCTGAAGTGTGAATTTTATGGACACTTTCAAAACTAATTCATTGCATCCTATTTCCTTTCCTGCTCATACTTGGTGCCCTTTATAGGTAGTAAAATATTTTTGTTGAAATATTGAGTTAGTGAGCCAGATGGTGGTAGCACATACTTGTAATCCCAGCACTTGGAAGGCAGGGGCAGGCAGATCTCTGAGTTGCAGGTCTACTGGTCTACATAGTGAGTTCTAGAACAGCCAGGACTATTACACACAGAAACCCTGTCTCAAAAGAACAAAACAAAAAAGAAAAACAGAAACAAACAAACAACCCCAAAAAACAAAACGAAACAAAAAAAATATTGAGTTAAATAACTACATTTGTTGCTGATATTGGCGATTTGTTTTCTATCCTTTTTTTCTTAGATCAGCCTTGCTTTGGGATTACCAATTGTTGCTGCTGTTTTCAAACCTACAATCTTTAGCTTTCTTTCTTTATTTTATCTAATTGTGCTTTTTTTCCCTCTATTTTTAGAAATATAAAAATGTCTTATTTCTTCTAGCTTCCTTGGATATCTTTGTTCAACTGTTTTGAGACAGATGCTTAGATCATTGATATCGCAGCCTGTTTTCTTTTCTTACACATGTATTTTAGTGCTGGGGGTTTTCCTCTGAGTCCCACTTTTGCTGCAGCACTGAAGTTCTCTGTATGCCTGTATTGGTTGCCATTCAGTTTAAAATTGTTCCTGGTTCCACTGTTATTTAGAAAAGCGTTATTTACTTCTCAACATCCAGAGAATATTTTTAGTTTGTCTTTAAAAATAAGTGTGTTTTGTAGATATTAATAAAACTAAATTGTTACAGCCTCAAAGAATTTCCTTGGTTTATTGAAAATAGCATAAATGTTGGAGACAGGCACTGCCCAAGTCCCAAAGAGAGACTCTCTCAAAAATCAAGGTAGAAGGGATCTAAGGGAAGACAAGTGAGTTCTTCCTGTAGCCTTTTCATGTATGAATACATGTGAACCGGCACACATACACAGAGAGGGAGAAAGAGAGAAGAAGTATGGTAATAACCTGTATAATGAAAATTGGCAATATGTCATAAAGCCTTGACAAATTTGTATTGCATTAGTCAGGATACATACATTCTCGTAAATCCCATACGAACACACCAACACACACACACACACACACACACACACACACACACACACACGGGATTTATTTGCTTGGCTTACAGGCTGTGGTTCAGATAGTCCAACAGGGATTCACATTGGTCCCAGCTTTCAAGTAGCTCCTATGACAGAATGTCCTCAGAACCAGATCCATGACAGTGAAGCCTGCAGCCTAGAGCTTTTACACGAGACTCTTCTGCTTTACTGTGAAGGGTGGTTACCAGATTCAGGGTTCACTAATGTTCTTGCTCACGGACATACTTTGGAAGTGGCTGCTTGTGTCAGGAACTACTTGGCCTTCACATCCCCTCCAAGATGACGTGTATAGTGTAGAAACCAACTTGTAAGGCAAGCCCATGAAGACTCCTCTGAGGTCAAGTGTTAAGCCAGTGGAAATCTCAGAGGAGACAAATCACGAGGTTTTCATGTGGTGCTGAAGAGGGCCCTTGGGGCGGGGGCACAGAGATGGCTTGGGGCTAGGGTGTTCCTTCTTCTTACCCCACCTTTCATCACCATAGCACAGAACCCTGAATCTGTTCTCTCTGTAGTTCTAACTTTGAGCATCTAGACCATTGACCCTGCAGCCATTTCCAGCCCTAAGGGCTTGATGACCTGCATGCACAAAAATACTCCGTGTTCCTCTTCTTTTTTCTTTAAATTGATTTTATTGAGCTCTACATTTTCCTCTGCTCCTCTCCCTGCTTTTCCTCTCCCCTTCAACCCTCTCCCAAGGTCCCCATGCTCCCAATTTACTCGGGAGATCTTGTCTTATTCTACTTCCCATGTAGATTA
>NW_004949103.1:9272159-9314009 GCF_000317375.1 Microtus ochrogaster
TTGTCTAGGTTCTCTGGGATTGTGATTTGTAGGCTAGTTTTCTTTGCTTTATGTTTAAAAACCACTTATGAGTGAGTACATGTGATAATTGTCTTTCTGGGTCTGGATTACCTCCCTCAAAATCATGTTTCCTAGTGAGTACATGTGATAATTGTCTTTCTGGGTCTGAGTTACTTCACTCAATATGATGTTTTCTAACTCCATCCATTTGCCTGCAAATTTCAAGGTGTCATTATTTTTTTCTGCTGTGTGGTACTCCATTGTGGAAAAGTACCATATTTTCCTTACCCATTCTTCAGTCGAGAGATATTTAAGTTGTTTCCAGGTTCTGGCTATGACAAACAATGATGCTATGAGCATAGTTGAGCATATGGCCTTGTGGTAAAATTGAGCATCCTTTGGATATATACCAAAAAGTGGTATTGCTGGGTCTTTTTTTTTAATATTTATTTATTATGTATACAATGTTCTCTCTGTGTGTATGCCTGCAGGCCAGAAGAGGGCACCAGACATCATTACAGATGGTTGTGAGCCACCATGTGGTTGCTGGAATTGAACTCAGGACCTTTGGAAGAGCAGGCCATGATCTTAACCGCTGAGCCATCTCTCCAGCCCCGTATTGCTGGGTCTTGAGGAAGGTTGTTTCCTAATTTTCTGAGAAATTGCCACACTGATGTCCAAAGGGAATGTACCAGCTTGCATTCCCACCAGCAATGCAGAAGTGTTCCCTTTACCCCACATCCTCTCCAGCATAAGTTGTCATCAGTGGTTTTGATCTTGGCCATTCTTACAAGTGTAAGATGGAAGCTCAGAGTTCTTTTGATTTGCATTTCTCTGATGACTAAGGATGTTGAGCATTTCCTTATGTGTTTTTCAGCCATTTTAGATTCCTTTATTGAGAGTTCTCTGTTTAGGTCTGTACTCCATTTTTTTTATTGGATTATTTGTTCTTTTGATGACCAATTTCTTGAGTTCTTTGTATATTTTGGAGATCAGACCTCTGTCTGATGTGGGGTTAGTGAAGATATTTTTCCATTCTGTAGGCTGTTGTTTTGTCTTGTTGACCATGTCCTTTGCTTTACAGAAGCTTTTCAGTTTCAGAAGATCACATTTATTAATTGTTTCTCTCAGTGTCTGTGCTACTGGAGTTATATTTAGGAAGTGGTCTTCTGTGCCAATGCGTTCAAGTATACTTTCCACTTTTTCTTCTATAAGGTTCATTGTGACTGGCTTTATGTTGAGGTCTTTGATCCATTTGGACTTGAGTTTTGTGCATGGTGATAGATATAATTCTATTTTCATTCTTCTATATATTGATATCCAGTTATGCCAGCACCACTTGTTAAATATGCTTTCTTTTTTCCATTTGATATTTTTTGCTTCTTTGTCAAAAAACAGGTGTTCATAGGTGTGTGGATTAATATCTGAGTCTTCAATTTGGTTTCTTTGGTCCTCCTGTGTGTTTTTATGCCTATAGCAGGCTGTTTTCAGTACCGTAGCTCTGTAGTAGAGTTTGAAGACAGGAATTGTGACACCTCCTGAAGTTCTTTTATTGTACAGGGTTGTTTGGGCTATCCTGGGTTTTTTGCTTTTCTGTATGAAGTTGAGTACTATTCTTTTGAGGTCTGTGAAGAATTTTGCTGGGAATTTGTTGGGCATTGCATTGAATCTGTAGATTGCTTTTTATTAAGATTGCCATTTTTGCTATGTTAATTCTACCTACTCAAAAAAAAGTGGAAAGTGGGAGAGCTTTCCACTTTCTGGCCTTCTTCACTTTCTGTCTTCAAAGAGTTAAAGTTCTTATCATACAAGTCTTCCACTTGTTTGGTTAGAGTTACTCTGATATATTTTATACTATTTGTGGCTAGTGTGAAGGGTGATGTTTCTCTGATTTCTTTCTCAGTCTGTTTATTATCTGTGTAAAGGAGGGCTACTAATTTTTTTGAGTTTAATCTTGTATCCTGCTATGTTACTGAAAGTGTTTATGAGTTGTAAAAGATCCATGGTAGAATTTTTGGGATCATGTTCCTCTTCTTTGTGACTGATGGATGACTGTTTGCTCACAGATCTTCTGTTTCCTCTCTCCACACTCTGTTTTGCTTTATAAACTTCTCTCACTTTCCCTACTTTGTCTTCCATCATAGCTAGCCAAAGGGTGGAGAAATAACCTGAGACCTCATGTCCCTCTTCCAATTTCCTTAGGCTCACCCTTCTCCTACTGTGGTGACTTCTGATTTTACAGTATTTGAAGAATAGTTTCAAAGAGAGTTCTGAAGTGATAGCCTGAGTGCTTGAAAGGGTTTGTGTGTGCGTGTGTGTGTTTGTTTGTGGCAGTGTACACTAATTATATGAATCAGTATTCTTACCTGACAAGCAAAACTACCAAATATTTGGGCAAAGTACATATTTTCCTTACCTTTGTCTCAGCTACCCTCCATGTTGTTCTTCTACTGTGTGAAAGCAGCCCAACTCAAGTCGGCATGCTCTCAGATACAAAAGACAACACTACAAGCTAAGACTGCCTCTTCAGTGGCTGGTGTATCCCAAAAAGAAATTCCCATGTTTGTAACTTGGGTGTCTTGGGAAGACTCCGCTTGGTTGATTGTTAAATGTTATGAAGAACACTCTTTGCTTTTTAGTAATAGTCTTTGGAAAGCCAATTGTAAACTGATGCCTCAAAGGGACTTTTGAGTAGAGGAGGAAGGGAATCGGGGACTCAGGAGTCTGGCCTGTGTGCAGCCAGAAGAAAAGGACCATAGACGTTCCTTTTGCCATTCACTCTTCCCTGGATTTTGGACATGGTCTTGCTGCGTAGCCCAGGTAGGTCTTACACTTGCAAACCCCTGCGTCAGTTTTCTGAGTGCTGACGTCACCAGCATATACAACCCAGCTTTCCTTCCTCGTTGGAATCTGTTCTCACCATAGTTCATCTCTCACCAAAGAGAACTGAACTTGAAGCCCCCACAAGCAGTCCGGTACTTTGGGGGCTAAGAACACCTGCGCAAATGCACGAGGAAGGTGGGGGCCAGTTAACATCGGGATAAAAGTCTGACTATGCCTATACATACAGTCTGTGAAAAGGTACAGTCTACCAAAATGTTGCGCGTGTTAAGCTGGAATATCAACGGGATCCGGAGGCACCTGCATGGTCTGGGATGCCAGGTACCCGATAACTGTTCAACAGTCTTGCGACACGTTTTAGAAGAGCTAGATGCGGATATTGTCTGTCTCCAGGAGACCAAAGTGACCAGAGACGCACTGATGGAGCCCCTGGCTGTCGTTGAGGGCTATAATTCCTATTTCAGCTTCAGCCGCGGCCCGAGTGGCTATTCTGGCGTAGCTACTTTCTGTAAGGACAGTGCTACCCCAGTGGCTGCTGAAGAAGGCCTGAGTGGTCTGTTTGCCACCCTGAATGGGGATATTGGTTGCTATGGAAACATGACTGAGTTCACCCAAGAGCAGCTCCGGGCTCTGGATAGTGAGGGTCGGGCTCTCCTGACGCAGCATAAGATCTGCACGTGGGAAGGGAAGGAGAAGCCCTTGACCCTGATCAACGTGTACTGCCCATATGCGAGTCCTGGGAGGCCTGAGCGGCTGACCTTTAAGATGCGTTTCTATCGCCTGCTGAAGATCAGGGCAGAAGCGCTCCTGGCAGCTGGCTGCCATGTTATAATCCTGGGGGACCTGAATACAGCCCACCGCCCCATTGACCACTGTGATGCTGGAAATCTAGAGTGCTTCGAAGAAGACCCAGGGCGTAAGTGGATGGATGGCTTGGTCGGTGGAGAGTACCAGGCTGAGTCCCATATAGGGTCTTTTATAGACAGCTACCGTTATTTCTATCCAAAACAGGAGAGAGCCTTCACCTGCTGGTCAGTGATCACTGGTGCCCGCCGTCTCAACTATGGTACCAGACTTGACTATGTACTGGGAGACCGGACTCTAATCGTAGACACTTTCCAAGATGCCTTCCTGCTTCCTCAAGTTATGGGCTCTGACCACTGCCCTGTGGGAGCTGTCTTGAATGTGTCCTGTGTACCAGCAAAACAGTGTCCAGCTCTGTGCACCCGTTTCCTCCCTGAGTTTGCAGGTACCCAGCTCAAGATTCTTGGCTTCCTAGTTCCTCGTGAACAAGCACTCAAGCGGGGGCAGCCAGTCCTGCAGACCAACCATCAAGCCCAGGTCCAGAAACAGCAAAAAACACAGGCCCACAGGCATTCATCCAGGCCTCCAAAACGTCAAGGTGGCTACAGAAGACTTCAGAAAGACCTGATGAGTTATTTTCAACCTTCTGCTAGCCTTTCACAAACTTCTGATGTAGAACTACCTAGGCTGCCTCTGGTGACCAGACTTCTTACCCCAAAGTCTCCAGAAGAGGATATGACAACCACAATGGTGGATGAAGAAGCCAAGGATTCTGAGGTCAAAGACGAGAAGGAGGTACAGGCCTCGTTCTGGAAATCTTTGCTGAGTGGGCCCTCACCCGCACCCCTCTGCAGAGGCCACAGGGAGCCATGTGTGATGCGGATTGTGAAAAAATCAGGACCCAACCTGGGCCGCCATTTCTATGTGTGTGCCAGGCCACAAGGTCCTCCTAATGACCCCTCATCAAGCTGCAACTTCTTCCTCTGGAGCAGAACCAGATGAACCAACTGAGGCCTGGGCATGTCTGGCCTGGTCATCCATGCACAGGGTCTGATGCCAGGTCTCCACCTCCTAAGTTGCCTTCTCCCTCGAGGGTTGCTTCCTTCCTTCCTTCCTTCCTTCCTTCCTTCCTTCCTTCCTTCCTTCCTTCCTTCGCTTTCTTTTCTCCATTCCCTGCCCTAGCTTCTCTTCTCCCCTAAGACATTCCTCTTCTCGCTCCTCCCTTCCTTCCTCTTTGTCCATACAATAACCAACCTCCCAGAAAGTTGTAATGTTAAACCCCGATGCCCTCGATGTGCAATGTATTTGTTCATATACAAAGTTTGTGCTATTTTTCAGTGATACAAATAAAAGTGTCTTTGGTTTGAGAACCAAACAATGGTGTATCTGTTCTCTATGAAGAAAATTCACCTACACCCCTCTAAGGATATTGTACAATGACATAACAACGTGTGTGCTTCTTGCCAAGTGACACAAATGTGAGACCACAGTTAAACACTTGATGCAAAGAGCAGCCACCAGAGAAGCGAAAACTATCAGTCATTGCACTAGGCACTGCACACAGTGCAACTGTCAGTCACCTCTTTCGCAACAGCAGGATGCTTTGAGTGAATATAAACTTTCTGCTATTTGAATTTTAGGGTTCTTCAGGAGGTCAAGAAACAGCTTTAGGAGTCACCCAGGCAAAGATAACATCCCCAGTTAGTCCACTATGCAAGGGTGAGGAAAAGATTCTTTGTTTGCCTTCTAGACAATGAAAGATCCTTCAGTGCTAGAATGACTATGTCTGGAAATAGAATTAAAAGAGGTGAGCAGCATGCAATGGACGGTACTGATACTTGATTGCTATTTCAGTCTCAAACTCATTGCATAGATCTGTCTGATGTGAAGACGTGATATAAATTACTTCTTAGAATAAGCTCTTAATTTGCCAGTCACAGTAATACCCAATGTCATGGTCAGCTTCAAGTGTAAACTTGACATAGCCTATAGTCATATAAGAGAGGGGAGAACTTCAGTCAAGGAGCTGTGGGTATATGTGTGGGGATTGTCTTGATCAATAATTAGGCCTACCCCCTGTGGGCAACACTATTTCCTGTGCAGATGGTCCTAAACTATGTAAAAAAATGTAACTTAGCATAAACCTGTTTATCAGCTAGCAAGCAGTGTCCCATGTGGCTCCTGCCACACCTCTTTGCCTGAGAAGTGAGTTCCTTTGTTGAAGGTAATGCTGCTTGGAATAGCAAGTTCCTGCCTTGAGCTCCTGACTTGACCTCCCTCTGACTGGAACTGTGAGCTAAAATAACCCCCCCCCCCCAAAATCACTTTTGGCCAGAGTATTTCATTACAGCAACAGAAAGGAAAGTAGAACGTCTACCTGTTGCATTGTTTTTCCCATTGTTTCTCCCAGCATTCAGTTTAGTTTTCCCCACCTAGCTCTACTATGCCCTATCACATGTAGGAAGAAATGTGTAAAAATTTTATGAACTTCTTAATTGACACTTGTGGAAACACTTATCAGTTCTGATTTTCAGAAGGGTGTTGGTGCTTGTGCTTGTTCTGGAGAAAATCCCTCATCAAGCAAGCTTAGATTAGACCTTGATACCTTAGTGTAGTAGGAGGCTGCTCATTTGTTTCCTGACTCTCTGACTCAAAATAATCACATTGAAACTACATTATTTAAATTGCTGCTTGGCCAATCACTTAAGCATATTGCTAGATATCTCGTATATCTTTGGTTAACCCATTTCTATCAATCTGTGTATCATAACATGGCTATGGCTTACCAGCAAGGTTCCATCCAGTGTCTGTCTCTGGTGAGGCTACATGGCTTCTCTTGACTCCACCTTCTTTCTCCCAGCATTCAGTTTAGTTTTCCCCACTTAGCTCTACTATATTCTATCACAAGCTAAAGCAGCTTCTTGATTCACTAACCAATAAAAGCAACGCAAGTGCAGGATGACGTCCCACACCATTTCCCATTTTCTGTTTAAATAAAAAGGTAGGTTTTAACTTTAACATAGTAAAATTACATATAACAAAACAGGTATTAAATAAGAATTACAGTTACAACTTTATATCTACTTTATCTTTTATCATCACTAAGGAAAACTATAACTATATAGCTATCTATTTTTCAACTCCATCAAAGACCACAGAAGAATATAATACTACCTAAGTTAGCAGGAAGTGCATTGTAAGCAACTTCAAAAACTCTAGAACTGACAGAGACATCATGCTGCCTAGACAGTCACCCAAAGTTCTTCTGTATCATTGGAGCATCCATCTTCAGCCTATAGGCCCATAGTATCCAAAAGACTTTCCCATGAAGCAGGAAATCAGACAGACAGTTCCACCTATATTGGCGGTTTGTCAGTCATCTTCTTCTGTGTCCTGCAGAATGTTTGGCAGACTCTTTCATGAACTAGGAACCCCAAAGACTGTCTCACCTTCTTTAGGCAGGTTCAGCAGTCATCTCTCTGTAGGTCCCGCAAGTCCAGTCAAGCAGTTCAAGCAAGAGCAGTTTCTTGCCCAAATGAATAACAAACTCCATGAGGAGCCTCTTCAATGATCATCATTCTCTTGAAGTAGATTGGTGCTATTGCGTCTCATTGTTATGAAAAGTCCTAAGTTCTTAAAACATTTTAAGTGCCATATTCTGTTAGTCTTTGAAAGATTTGAAGAATATCTATCCATCTGAAATATATCTCTGTATCTAGAAAACTTAACTAACATGACTACAAGCTTGATTATTATAGATGACTATTAACCTGTATTTCTTAATTATACATTACATTTCCAAATGAGCTGCACAAACCTTAACCAAGAGCAGAAATGCACATATAACAAAATGGATCTTAAATTTGTATCAATAAACCAAGATCCATACCAATGCAAAATATTAATCTCTATATCATATCCCCCTTTAAATGTAAATGTTTATAAACAATATTTGGGAATTTGAGTGTAGTTCTTTCTAAACTGTTTCCTACTTTTTGTTGGGTGAAGTAATTTTTGGGGGTGTTTGCGGTGACTTTTCAGGGGTCCTTAGTTCATCAAAACACATTAGTCTGGAAGAAATCCATAGGTTCTCATCTTCTGTGGAAACAAAAGAAGAACCTCTTCTCCAAAGTAACAAATTCTCATACCCAAATTCTGGAGTCAATTCACCTTTAAAATATATACGTTGGTTTAACTTAGCAGCTCATATAATGAAATGTCTTTTGTACTTAATTCCTTCACAGTCAAAAAATTCAAAGAAAACACAATAATATACATAATCCAAACTCTGTGTATTTTTTATCTTTACATGACTTATTTGTTTTTACTCTATTACTTTTAATATTTATTTTATTGTCTTTACTCTTTTAATCTATGACTATCTATACTGTCTCTTTAAAGACTTTGTCTTATTTTTTAAAACCATTTACTTTCATTTATAACTCTCTATATTCTTTTTCTTCTCTCTCCCAAGCCTACTTACATTTATCCAACACTGTGACCCATTTAGAGGTCTATATCTGTCTGAATCTCTTTTTAATGTGTATCTGTAATTACTCCTTGACCAGAAGCGCCTTTTTCTTAACGCTAAGTGGGCATGACTAGGGCCAATATGGTCCTGCCTGTTTGCTCCATCCAGTCCAAAATGGCAGAGGCATGTTTGCTTCATCTGAGAACCATATACATTGCCCCATTTTTAGGCACACAATGGGTCTATGTTGCCATTAAGCAAGTTGTAGCACTCTGCTCACAGACCCTGTTTAAATGCTCTATAGCCAGACTTCCTGAAGGAGTCAGAGTTGTTTATGCTAGCAGTATGGCCTAGGAAGCCACAGTTTTGAAACCACATTTTATTTTGGTTTTGTTTTTTTTTTCTACCACTGAATCAGGAAGACCTCTCTTAAAGGAGCTGTGATACACCACCATGAAACAGAAGAAGCTGTGTTAAACTCTGGTTTTTTTCATGTCTAGAATTCCTTTTTAAGCTTCCTCAGGTTTTATGTGGATATAGTTGACCACATTGGTGTGCCCATTGTAGGAGGAGGCCACTCATTCATTTCCTGACCCCCCTGACTCAAAATAATCACACTGAAACAATATTATTTAAATTGCTGCTTGTCCAATTCTTAAGCATATTGATAGATATCTCTTATATCTTTGGTTAACCCATTTCTATTAATCTATGTATCATCACATAGTGACTTACCAGAAAGATTCCATCCAGTGTCTTTCTCCAGTGGGGCTACATAGCTTCTCTTGACTCCTCCTTCTTTCTCCCAGCATTCAGTTTAGTTTTTCCCCACCAAGCTCTATTCTTCCCTATTACAGGCCAAAGCAGTTTCTTTATTCATTAACCAATAAAAGCAACACATATACAGAAGGACTTTCCACACCACCTTAGGACCTTAAAGGGTGGGGTGGGAATGAAAAATAGTGATTGATTCTCTTGCCTACCAGAAGGACCACTGCTACAAGCCACAACATTATACAGTAATTGCTCATCCATTGTTTCATGAGAGACTTATCAGAACCAAGGGATCTGATCAAGGCTAAAACCAAAAGGCAAGGCTTTTTGGCATTATTGCTTTGTGAATAAATGACTATCTTTTGCTGTAGATTTTTCATTGTAGCTAACTTCTTTTCTGTTACATAATTGGGAATTAATTCTCTAGTTCAGAACAGTTTCCCACTGCAAGGCCTTCTTCCTCTCTTCTAGATAAATACAGAGATCTGTCTTCCTGAAATTATCTTTATCAGCAGGCATTTGGTCAGTGTTTAGGGACCAGGCATTAAACATTCCATTTAAGATATTCACAAATCTTCAAGGACATAGAATTACTATCCAAGCTGCTGTTCTAGTTTTACCTCACTTAAAGATTCTTAACTCCTAACACTCACCTTTGCCTCAGTTTACTGATGATTTTAATTCAGGAAATTTATGGCTTGTATTTTACTCTCAGGGACAGCAGAAAAGATAATTAATTGCAACCCAGAAAAAAACCAACAACACCCACAATAATAACAGCTGATAACAGCATAGTCAGGAACTGATAATTTAAAGGTCTAGGTCTTTTGCTTGCTTAGAGAAGTAAGTCTAACTCTAGACTTAGGCCCATAGAAACTGCAGTGTCTGGTGAATGTGCTAATCCAATCAAGAGACTGTTTAAGTAGGTTGCTTGGGTACCCAATCCTAAGCATGCTGGGAGGAAAAAAGCAGCACACCAATTTAAACAATCTGTGCCATATTCATAATTTTACCGAAAATAAACCTTTTAAAAGATGAAAGCATCTACCATCTATAAATGTAGTATAGCACACTAACTTTCCTTTTAGACCCCCTGATGATTTTATTCCTTTCTTAGCTAACTTTCTCCATTAAGGAGTTTACTGGATCTGCACAGATCTCTCTGTGTGTGAAAACTCTTATCTGATTTTCTAAAGGACAAAAGAATTCCAACCCCAATACATGCTAGGGCTGAGGAATTGTCGGTTTTAAGGATATATATGACTGGGAACATTGGTAATGGGTAGAACAAGGAAGAACAAGAAGAAACAATAAAGAATGACTGATTGAAGAGAGAAGAATAAAGAAACAGAGAGACAGAATCTGTTGTGAGTAGACTTCTTTATGCTCAAATATTTAACCCTCCTTTAGCTTATCCTGGTGTCTTTAATTAAGCCCTAAATGGAAGCCTTAAAGGCTAGAACTTTTAAGGCTCCCGTTAAACCAGCTACAATCTTTCACTGGCTTTGAATCATGCTAAATGGTTAACACTTTCCCAACCAAGGGAGAAATATTCAGCTATTCTCTGAGGAGATTTTCTTTACAGTTGGCTCCATCTCAAGTGAGATCCCTTCCAAATCCCTCCTCCTTTGACAAAGACAAAGACAGAACTGTCCTACCCCATATCTAAGAATTTGAGATCTGTTATTTTCATTCCTTAAGACAATGAGGACTTCCGCTGCCCGCCTTGGCATTTCTAACCCAGTTCCCGCTCTCCTGACCATGACTGACCACTCTGGCAACATGAAAGGTCAGCTTGGCAGCTCACCTTTGTAGGATGAGGAATCCCCTCATTCCTGAACATCAGGGACCGTGACTAAGACCAGCGGTGACAACCGAAGGAAGCCTGCAGCCCTCCCTGTCTTTGCATGGCATGCTCGTGCCTCATTTTATTCTTCCTTGACCTATCATCTCACTCCTTCCGTGTGGTCATTCCTCAGCACACAGTGCTCACTGTGTGACAGTCACTGGTCAAGGAAGACCAGGTTTGGATTCCATGTAACCTGTACGAGGGTGATGTTGGCCAATGTATTTAGCTTCTCTAGTGTTTAGTTTTGTTAAGCAGAACATGATGCACATTGCAGGCCCTAAGAACTGGAAGATGGTGGTTTTGATTGTCATTGTTTTCAAGAGTTCATTCTGTCATGCAGTGGGGAAAAATGAGGGTGAGAGAGAGAAGAGAGACAGTAGAGGGCAGCAGAGGACCTTGTAGAGGAGGCACCTTGTTAGCTTTGAGGATTCCAATGCTTCTGCTGGATAGGACAAAGATTTTTTTTTTTTTTTTTCATTCACTGTAAGATTGTACAGTGCTTACTTTGAAGGGTTCCTGGGATCTGAATAAGAGTTAATAAATGCAAGTGTAAAAAAATGTAAAAACTCATAGTTACTGACTAATATAAAAAACATTGATGTCTCTCTCATGTTAAAAAGCCCAGAAACATCTAATTTTCACTCAATTAAAAAGACAAACCATTTTAAGCCATAAAGACCACAAATGTTTCTACTCCAAAAATATCATTCCAAAGAGTATAATGCCTCGACTGTTGCTAACAACAGTACAATTTTATTGATTCTTCAAATAATTTAAAATGCCTAGAAGACTCTTTCACGAGGATGCCTCGTAGGACACACCTTGTCTCATAAATACAAGATTCAGGTCAAAGTCCTCCTGGGGAAGTCATTCATGGTAATATCTCTATTTTATCTTTATCTATCTGTCTGCCTGCCTATCTATCTATCTATCTATCTATCTATCTATCTATCTATCTATCTATCTATCTCTGTCCTAAGGATTAAACCAGAGCCTTTCATATGTGGTTCCCTATATGAGCCAAGTGCCTGCACCTGGTTAGTAATAATGACGATGCTAACAGGCATTTGTGTATACTTACTAAATACTGGGGACTCTGTGGTAGTCGGGAGCCTGTTAACCTAGCAACAGCCATTTTCATCTCTGTCTAAAAGAATGTCCTGCTTATCTAGTTCAAAACAACATCATATTGCCTCTTCTATGGCTGGGTAAATTCACATGAGTTTTAGTGAGTGGTATCAGTAGAAATGTCCTAGGAAACTTTCAAGTAGTTTCCTCAAGAGACAAGCAGTATTATTCTTTGGTTCTCTGTCTTCCTTTTCCTCTTTCCTGCTACCTGGATCACAGATGTGATCTTGGAAAAAAAACATTCTGGACCATGAAAGCAGCGATTACCCCTGGCCAGGCATCTAAGGTACCTGCCCCAAATCACTGGCAATGAGAAGATGATCAGGCTGTTCTATAACAGCAGCCCTGTAAGCCCTCATCTTGAGCTTCTGATAGAAAACACTGTACTAAACACAGGGTCACCCATTTGTCCCAATTTTTTCAGAGCTGATATATTTTAGCACTGATAGTCCAATATTTAGAAAGCAGTTTTGGTCAGGTGAAACAGTCACATAACTCGAAGGCAGAGCTTGGTGTATTTTCCTTTAGCTAGTTGTAATAATCTGGGAATGTCACCTGGTTTCTCAGGGAGGAGATGGCCCCTCTGTCCTGGAGCTGCTGTGGGGATCGCATGTGGGAACTGTGCCTGGGGTGGAAGGAGAATTTGTGCTGTAATTCGTATCTGCCTTTACTTTCTGGTATCAAGGAAGGCTATGCTTCTGGAAAGGGCTCTGGTCTACCACTCAGAGAAAGCCATAGGAGGTTCCAAGTGAGATATAGATGATGAGAGATGCTTTATTCCAAGTGCATCTATTTACACATAAATAAAATGTTATTCATAAAAGCACATACTCAGAGCATCTAAGATAATGTTTGACATATGTGGGCATTATGACCCAAGCAAACAGACACCAAAGCATAACCCACTATCAAACCCCACCATGTCATTCTTGTCAAGACCCAAACATAGACTATTGTTATTACCTTAGAGATGAGGACGTGTATGGAGTAGGATGATTTATCCAGAGACCCAGGAAGGAACAAGCTGGGATTTACCATAGTTCGAAACTCATATTTGTGTAGTTTTGATACTTTATTATTGTAGAAATTAATGTTACTTTTGATGAGGTTCTGGGGAGATGGGTTAGTCTATAAAGTGTTTGCTACACAAACATAAAGACACAATGTTGGATAACTAACATCTGGCAAAAATTCACAAATGGTGGCAAATACTGACAATTCCAGTTCTGGGGAGAATTCCTGGTGCTTCCTACCAGTCAATCTAGCCAAATACAAGAACCTGATTCAAAAAGATGGTCAATAGAAAAAGATATCTGACTTTGACTGCTGGCCTTCATATATATATATATATATGCACAAAAAAGAGAATAGAGTAAGTTTGTGTTAGATTCTAAAATTACGAAGGGCTACAGAAGCCAGGGCTCTCATGTGGACAAACATCAAGCATTCCACAAATGAAATATCAGAATCCAAATTCCATTTCCCTAGATTGCAATATCAGAGCTGCTCTCTCAGAAACAGTGTCCGCATAAGGGAATTGCACACCTACATCTGGAGAGTTTTAATTTGTGCCTACATTTCACCCATCAGATTCTGAGTGGTTCACACATGCAGCCCTAGTACTCGAGCTATGCATTCAGTAGTGTATGGGACTTATTCTTGGCATCAAGCAGCTGTGAGTTAAGCTGGTAGTAACTCAAATGTAAAAGCAAGTGAAGAGCTCTTCACGGAGCCCCATGGGGGCTGGCCTCTGGTTCCTCTGGTAGAGACCTGAGTTCAAGGCCAGCCTGGTCTACAGAATGAGTTCCAGGACAGCCAAGATCACACGGAGAAACCCTGTCTCAAAAAACTAACAACACAAAATAAAGGAATGTTGTTACATCTGGATTTTTGTCTTGGTGTGTAGGGTGAAATCTGTTCAATTTAAAGGGCATCCCTTTAAGTTGAGTGAATACAGCATTTGGTTTGCTAACATTCAAAGTAAAGATTGAGAGGGCAGAGAGCTTCTGCGGGTTTGTATTAAGAGGTCTCTCCTTGGGCCTCAATCCCATTTCTGTTTTAGGAATTCAAATATTTGTCTTGAAACAGTAAGATATACACGCCCACTGATTAAGAAATCCCCATGACAACAATACACGATGCTCAGAAATCTGTACAAAGTTCTAGCTGTTCTTCGGTGCTCAGATACCTATCATGCACACTTACATTCCTAGTCTTTGATTTCACTTCCAGCTTAGTACTTAAAGAATCACTTAGGCAAGCTTACTAAGCAGTCCCTTTAGCAAGAGTTTCCACGATCCATTTCTTATTGCCTCAAGGCTAAATATTGTGAGCGGTCACTTAGCAACGGGATACAGCAGCCCTTGATAGTTCTCTATCAAGGTTGGTTCTCTGCACGTTTAGGAGTGTGAAGGATCCCTAAGGCTGTGGTCCTCACAGTACAAAGCTGAGTGGACATCTGGTAGATTTTCAACCTGGAGCACCAGCTGTAGGGTGACAGTTTATTCTTCACTTGCCTGACTTCCTTCGCTATTTTTCGACTGGAAGGTATTTCTTGGAACACTAGAACCTATTACTAAAACAAACAAACAAACACCTCCCCACGCACACACACACACACAAAACAAAACAAGAAAGCAAATTAATTGTAAATCTTAGAGAAAACCAATGGAGAAAAAACACCCATAGTTGTCTCTACCCAATGATCTTGGTTTAATGTATTTTATTTTAGCATAAGGAAAAAATAACTTTTTTCCCTTTATGAACTAACTACCATGAAAAATTCAGAAATGTGTAATGAAAATAAAACTAATTGTAAACTGACCTTTGTTGGTATTTATTATTTTTTCTGTGAATTTTTAAATTACTTTTGCAAAACTGAGGCAATTACTATACACAATTTTCTGCTTGATTTTTAAAATGCCAGCTATGGCTTTTTTCCTTGAGTTCATAAATATGCATGAATGGAAATGGGTTTCAAAACCTTGAAACAAACCACAGGTTCTACCGCGCAATTCTCCTTTTCTCCTGTACAGAAGTTAATGTCTTCAGCCCTTTCCTCATGTCTCACAAAGTTACTCCTCTGGAGTTTGTAATGGAGCTGCATATCAAGAAAGTCTTCTTCAGTCCATAATTCTTGGCCTTGGCATTATTTCAGATGCAAAACATGTCCAAAGCCCCTGGTCTGATCCTCAGCACTGCATAACCTGGGCATGGTCTGTCACCAGAGTCCTTAGGAGGTCGTGGAGGACAATCACAAGTTTAAGCTTATCCTTGGCCACATAGTAAGTTCAAGACCATCCTGAAGGACACAAGCCATTAAGGAAGTGTGTCTTTAATATATCCACCTTTAAAGAGGAGCTTAAAGTGATGTTGTATGGGTGTCGCTAGTGCAAAGGGCATGGCCTTCTCATAAGAAGGGGCAATCAGGACACAGATGTATATAGACATGTAAAAACCCAGACAGAAGACTTGGGGCGTGGGGAGACTTTAAAGAGAACAACCCAACACAAAACACACACACACACACACACACACACAAAACAAAACAAAAAACTGAAAAGCAAACCTACTAACCAGAAGTTTGGACTCTTCCATTCCAGAATCATAAGATGACAGTTAATGTTGTCTTAGGTACGCACTCTGTGGTCCTTTGTTACGGTAGGCCTGGCAGAGCGGTGCACTGCTAACTGCTTAGAGGGAACTGCTGGAAACAGAGATCTGAGTGGAAGTCTTCACAAGAATCAGCGGAAATTTTCACAGTGGCTCCCTGAAGTTACTACTCCCTTCCTGTGTTAAGGTTTCAGTGAGAAACATCCCCATAGGCTCATGAATTGAACACTTGATTCCAGTAGATGGCATTTCTCAGGAGAGTTATGAAACTTAGGATGTGGAGCCTTGATGGAGGAGGTACAGCACTGGAGGTGAGAATGTATAACTGCACCCCACTTCCAGCTCTTTGTGGGCTTCTTGGGATGGCTACCTATTGCCATGCCTTCCTTGATGTTAAGGACTAATCCTCTGCACCATAAACTCAAATAAACTCTCTCTTCCCTACGTGCTCTTGATTGTGGTATTGTATCACAGCAAAAAGTAACTAAGCACTGAGACACGCTTCCATAGACTTGGGTCAAAGTCACATAAGAAAGCCATGCTGTTGGATAAGAAGTAAATGAAGAAGTAAGTTAAACTTATGCTCCAGATGCTGGGACATCACTCTCGGCCTCTGTCCCCCACTCAGTGACCAGAGTACTGAAACATGGTTTCATAATGACAGCATCTTCAGGAGAGACTGGAAGAGTCTTCTCTAGAGTATCTGTGAAGCCCAGAACATCAGAAGTATCATCAATAAACAGCCCAGTCAAGTCATGGGGCTGGAGAGATGGCTCAGAGGTTAAATACACTGACTGCTCTTCCAGAGGTCCCGAGTTCAAGTCCCAGTAACCACATGGTAGCTCACAAGCATCTATAATGCATTCTGGTGCCCTCTTCTGGCCTAAATTGCAGGCAGAACACTGTATACATAATAAATAAAATAAATCTTTCAAAAAAAAAATAAAGTGAAGCTCACATTCAGTAAGTATCCCTCCCAGGAGCTAGCATTTTTTGACACAAAATAGTTCTTCCATTTACTTTGGAGGTTGGAGGATAGCCTGAGCTACACAGAGACATCATGATTCAAAAATTAAAAAAAAAAAACTCTCTGCCACCTATACTGAAAACTCTCAAGTCACATTCCAGTGGCCTTACTCTATACCGTGAGCAGATGTGGTAGACATTAGTGTTATTTCACATGCCTTTTCCTGAGGGGAGGAGTATGTGTCTCTGTCATATGGAGCCCATGGAACTTGCTCACAGAGTGAGATGTGAAGAGATGAAAGGTTTTGGGCTTAGAGATCATGGATAACACTGGACTGTCCTTTTAAAAGAGATCTTTTAAGGTAGACATTAACACTCCTGACATAACAGCCTGTCAGGGGCTCTGGGGAGAGCTCAGCCCTATGTGGTGGAGTGGGAATCTTTTCTTACAATTTTCTATGGAAAGCCAAGAGGGAAGGAAATGGTCTTTGCTAGGGATAACCAGTGAGTGTTCCGTTGCAGAATGGTAGGTGATCAATCAAAATCTCTCCTGGATATCTACTACTATTGGCTCTCCAGCCAATAGAGATAGGAGTAGGATCTGGAAATTAATTACTGTAGATAGAGCAGGAATCTAGACAAGAATTAATGTAGATAGAGCAGGAATCTAGAAATGAATTACTGTAGTTCTTAAAATCAATTTAGTTTCATTTTTCAAAAATGATCACAGTTCAACCAAAACAGGAACTTCACAGAATGGCATGACCATAGCTAGCAGAAGGCAATGCTTGTCACTCCAGAAAAGAGACTCTGAGGGCCAGTGTGAGCTGTCCTGCCTCTCAGAGCATACAGTCATGAGCTGATGTAGAACACAAAGCATCTTATGTCCTTGACAGAAGATGCTGAAAAACGAAACAAACAAACAAACAAACAAAAACAAAAACAAAACCCTTACCAACGTTTGGGTGTGCCCCATGAGTGAACATGAACACAGTAACTGCTGAAGGTTCTAGTTTGTTTAGGAAGGCACCCTGAGCTAGTCATCCTGTGGGTAAACAAGATAGTCAGAGATCACACTAAACACATGAAGAGACCCCCTAGAATAAAATCCAGATACCCAAACCAATAGGAAAATACCTGGATGACAATGAACAAAAGATGAAAACTTAAGCAGAAGGCTGATATATTTAGATATAGGAAAATGGAACAATAACAAGATACTACAGTGATGGTCAATGCTGTTTGTCAGTTTGTCAAGCCCCAGAATCACCACTAGAGACAAACCATTGGGCATGTCTGTGAGCCAGTTTGGAGACTGACTTACTTGAGGCAAGAAGGTCTTTCCTAAACGGTAACAGTATCATTCCATGGGCTGGGGTCCTAGCCAGAATTGGAAGGAGAGCTGAGCCTGGGCATTCTATTTCCTGACTGTGGACACAATACAATCAACCACTTCACACTCCTGATATCATGGTGGGTGGTCCATTAAATGATGAGTCAAAATTAATCCCTTTTTGTTTTTGAAATGATTTGTGACTGTCATGAGAAAAGCAATGGACACAGGTAATTTTATAAAGAAAAAAATATTGAGAGGAAAGAAACAAAGTTGTAAATAAAAACAGTATTATAAAAGTATAAAAATTCAGTGGAAGGAGTGTAAGATCATTAGTTAAGTCAGGAAGAAAAGGCCTTGGAAATGAGACAGAAAAGAAAATGAGAGAACCAAACCAAAAGGTTAGCAGCTGATCAACCAGGCTGCAGGAAACGATGCAGGAGGGAACCACAAATAAAGAAGACAAACATTTGTTTTCTGAACAGAAGGACATGGACTCCAAAGTCTGAACAGGCTACCACCCCAGATGAAGAAGAAATGGGCATTGATCAAGGTACAGCACTTTGAAATTCTGGAAAGCAGAAAAATGAAAGACATAGAAAATTGGAAGAGAGCTAGCCGTCTCAGGCAGAACAATATGGAAGATGGGGAGAAACCTCAAGGTCTTGTGACATTGCTTTTTCAACCAAGAGAACTGAGATCTCACTTTTCTTACTGAGGCAGAAGATGACGCACCAGCTATTTCCTCCAAATTCAAGACCAAATAAGAAGAGTGGAGGCAGGATCCTCCCCCATCTCCAGGGCTGCTTGTCTTGTTGATATTTTGTTTTTGTTCTTGGAACACCTCATTTTTGGCAAGAAATCAGCTTATCTTGCAAATAGATGTTACCAAGAATATGTTTATTTCTGTCATTAATTTTATATAATCCTGATTATCTGTAGGATTAAAAGGCTGAGCAGTATAGATTACTGTGGACTAGCACAGGATTCTAAATTTAGGGATAATTTAGTGTTTTTCCCCTTCTACCATAAGGATAAAAGGACAAATGTTGTTAAGGTACTTTAAGACCAATAAACATTAAATAAAATCTGATTGGAACACTGAATTTCATGAAGAAAAAAACTAATACCAGAGAAACGAAGGAGCATAGCACAGCCTCACAGGTACAAAAAATATAGACACATAGACACTAGGTTTTACATATATGTATATATATATGTATATATGTATATATGTATATATACTTTTCCATTTATTCTTTGATGAGAATTTCGAACAATATAGTTTTACTCCATTCTAGAGCTTTTTTATTATTTTTATTTGCTTATTTTACAGAGTATCCTATGGAAATTCAACCCATGCATATAATATTAAATAATCTCATCAGGGTAATAAGTACTACCATTTCTTCAGCCATTGACCATTTTCCATTAATTGAAAAGTAAAAGCTGAGAGCCTTATAGTGGTGTCAAGGCCACAGTGCCTCTCAGGTTTCATTTCCTACTCCTCCACATTGGACTCATGAGTTTCCATACTTAATTCTAATATTGTTTGAAAGCCCAGCATCAAAGTCTCCTCTGAGCTTCAGGGATTCTTACTTGTAAAACCCTGTAAAAAATTTCTTTTAAACTTTTGTCATCAACCAATACACAATGCCGAAAAGTAAATATTTCTATTCTAAAAAGGATAGGGAGAAGGGAAAAAAAAAACAAGGAAAAACTGGACTAAGTCGAGATCAAAACCCAGAATGACAAACACCAAATTCTGTATCTCCCTGTTCACCAGCTAGGGTAGGGCTGACACGTGCTGTGAGCTCTGATGGGCCTTGTCTTTCTGGCCCCTGTCCTGTTGTTATTTTCAGCTCAGATGAACTGTCTATTAGGTTATACCCATTCAGTTCCTGCAGCGTTCATCAGATGTTCCACATTCCTAGAGTTTTTATTATCCTGGAACCTCCATTACATTTTTGTCTTCATTCTGAAAAGTGAGTAAAGAGGGTCTTACAAATATGTATTTTAAAGCCATGCAAACTCAGTTTCAAGGAGATCAGAAGATTTGCTCAGTATCTTCTATCTAATGATTGGAGGAGCTAATTCCTGCTTCTTCTTGTTATGTTAAGCCCCAGTTAATGCTGGCTTGTCTGTCAGACTCTCAATATTCTATCAGTCAGTTAAAACATTCACATGTTAGAACTAACCACATATCAATTACACTTTGGTTTTCTGGGATGGAGATGGTCTTCATTGCAGAAAACAATTCACTAGGAAGTCCTAGGACCATGAAACAAATACTCAGTCTGACTTTTATTCACATCATTTTGAGTGGATTCTGCATGAAAATTATTTATATCTTACTAATTTATTTGATCAGAGTTCATGAGTCTATTAGGTCCTTCAATCATTTGAAAAAGAAAAAAAACAGCCAACCATGGTGGTACATGCCTTTAATCCTAGAACTTTGTAGGCAGAAGCAAACGGATCTCTGAGTTTGAGTACAAACTAAACTACAGAGCTAGTTCCCAGGTAGCCAGGGATAGAGAGAGAAACCCTGTCTCGAAAAACAAAAAAGAATGAAAGAAAAAAGAAAAGTTGGTCTATGGTATACATAAAACCTAATGATACCTAAGGATTTACTGCGTGAATGGCACACATGGAAGAAGAGGGCCTGAGAAGGTACAGCAGTGGCGTGGAGGCCTAGGAAACCCGGGCAGCAGAGACCTCAGAGGCTGTGGATGGAGTGTGAATGTGAGCAACTCTGGCGGTACTGCTGGCTGTCTACAGTCTGTCTGCTCTTCTACTAGTAGACCTTATTCTACCAGTTCACAATGTATTGATGAATGGACTCAAGTTTCTATGAGAAGGGAAATGCTTTATAAGAAATAGATAAGTTTTCTTTCTTCCTTCCTTTTCTTATTTCTGTTGTTGTTGTTGTTTTCTTTTTTTTAGACAGGAAGGGAAATGGAGGAGCAGTGGATCTGGGGGAGAGGGAGATGGGCAGGACAAGGAGAAGAGGAGGCCACTGTTAGGATGTATTATATGAGAGAAGAATAAATTAAAAAAAGAAAAGAAAGAAGTAGCTAAGCTATTCCCAGCCTCCCTCTGGTCCTTTTCCCTTTCTTTCTCTCCTGTTATCATTTGAATATAACTTGCTCCCTCAGACCTGTGTTAAAGCTAAGTCATGAATGAAACAGTATGTATGATTGGTTCTTGGGACAATGTTAGGCAGTGGCATGGAAGGTGTGTGAGTTGTGGGTTCTGGATCCTCACAAATACATGCACCCTTTTTTAAAGTGAATGTCATGTTCCAACATGCAAGTGCTTATGCGAACTTTGGAAGTCACAGAACAAACAACGGGCCTTTACCAGTGTATTTCCTAAATGCATCTGTGAAGACCTCAGGGAGGCAGGTTGCAGCAATGCCGGGAGATGTCTGCTAGCTCCTCTGAGGGCATCCTTAGCTCTGGATTGGTGGAGGCTGGTGCTCTGCTGAGATAATACATTTAAAGGTCTGTCCTTGGCTTGGAAGGATGTTAGGCCAGGCATGGAAGTTGATGATGTATAACTATTAGGGATGCTAATGATACCCCAAGATGTTTTGAATCCCAACCAAACTCTCCACAACTACAGAATCTCTAATTGGTTCATCAGTCTGTAGAAGCTTCAACAGAAGGGCCTGGCTCTGAGTGGGAACTTCAACTCAACCCTCCTCCTCATGGACTCACTTCCTTCTCCTTTTTTTTCTGACATACATTGAAGGTGCATGGGGCCGTCATTTGCTGTGGTTATCTGATCTTGAATTTCCCAAGCCTCCAGAATGAAGAGCCAAAAGGGGAAAAAGGTTTTTTTTTATATAAATTACCCAGGTTCAGAGACCAGAGACTTCTACTGTCTTCAAGAAAGTGGGGTGTTGGACACTCTAGGTGATAGACTGGAGTAAAGTTAAGATCTAGTAGCACACACAACCAAGTGTGACTAGGAGACCCAAATGGTTGAACAATGGCATCTTTGGAACTCTTGGAAAGTCCCACAGGTGCTCTGAAGAACTTTGGAATTGTTATATAATTTTTCTTGTGAAGGGAAAAGGTGAATGACAAGACTAACACCTGTTTTTCTCATGCAAGTTACTGCATTGACCCATGAACCCCCTTCCAAAAGAGATGTGAGAAGAAAATACACCAAAATTGCACATTCCATGTTAAGTTTTTATTTAAACAATAAAATTTCATGGCTGAGAGTTGGCTCAGTGGGTTGCTAGAATCTCATAAAGAGACTGGTATGGTTGTGCACACACCTTTAACACCACCACTCTGGGATCAGAGGCAGGAGAATCACTGGGTTTAGCTAGCTACCAGTCTAGTGCCTAGTTCAATGAAAGACCCTGTCTCAAGGGTGAGAGTGATAGGGAAGGACCCCTGGCATCCTATCTGGCTGGCAGTGCCCTTTTAAAAGGGACCTTAGTGAATGTGCACTCAGGTGCTCTTAGTGGCCAAAGCTGAGAACATATCTATCAGGACCCCAGTGCAGGCCAGTGCAGATGCCTGAATACTAACACTGGTGTCTAGTGCATAGGAAGGTGATGGGGTTTACCTTCTGCATCTTCTCCATCATTGGGGTAGGGAGTAAGGCAACACTGAACTGTAATTTTCCCTGTTGGTATTGCTGTCACCGTCTCCAGTACTTCAGAAACCAAATTTAATTAAAATCCCAGAAGAGATGTTCATTTGCCATCAGGGAGGAGAGAGCTGAAACTATACACTTTCCTCCCATCACCATCCATACCCAAGGTTTTTTTCTGGGGTGACAATGAACACTTGCTATTCCAACCCAGCCCTCCTCCTGCTGACGCTTCCTCCTTCATGATGTTTGTTGTGTGCTGACACGAGCCATTGCTTATTAGCATTCAACGGTTCTTTTGAGGATAGAGGGATGTGTGTGGTTGTCATAACATAAGAACTGTAAATGCTTGCTAATGAATGAATGGACAAATGAATGAATGAAGGCATGAATGAATGAAAACACCAACACATTGACAAAGGGTATTTAGGAAACTTGGGGGGGGGGAACCAGATTGATCTAAAAGGGATTTTTATTGACGACCAGGATGATGATGATGATGATGATGATGATGATGATGATGATGATGATGATGATGATACAATATCCAGTGTATCATCAGTTGCTGGCTCAAGCAAATGATTGACTATGGAGAGTGTAACAATGGGTTCTCCACTCAATTCATTGCCAATACTGAAAAGTTGTTACTGCTGATCTGGGCGCACGAAAGCTAATTTTGTATTTTTGTTTTGAAGCATGGTCCTATCTATATAACACAGGCTGATCTCAAAATGTTGGATCCCAGGAGCGAGCAAAATAACTGGGAACAGATCGCCAAAGTCTAGGGACCAGAAACAAACTTTATTCCAATCATTATGTGGCACAAACAGCTTCCAGTGCACTGGGGCCACAGGTCAGAGCTCGAGCTTCTCACACGGTGACAATGGAAGCAGGTTCTGAGCCTCTTATAGTAAAATCGTGCACCAGCTGTGGGCCAAAGAGCTTCCACAGCCTTGAGGTCAGACTTAAAGTCACGTTACATTTTTAAGGGTTGCAGCTTTTGATTATAAGAAGTTATGATATTAACTGAGAATGTTTGCAAAAACCTGTGGCTGACACAGCCCTTTTCGCTATCCCTGGAAGAATATAAGATCAAGAGTAGAGTCACTTGGGAGGATGGTTAAAAATTTAGGCAATACAACGCAGAGAGTCCCATAAAGGCAATAGCTAGAAGCTAGCCTTTGCCTAGGTGGAAGCCTGCTTAGCTGGGAGGCAGGAGACGATTGTCCAAAGTTTCCCTCTGTACACAGATATCTGCCTTTGGGGCAAAAAGTGATTGCTAAAGCTTCACAGCTACTGACAACCTTATTTTCCTCCCAAAATGTGTTTTGGGTTTGCAATTTTATCCTCTGAGCTCTTCAAAACTCCCTAGGATGGCAAGGTTGATTTTGTACTTCTGATTCTCCTGTCTCTGTTTCCTACATATTGTGACTGCAGGTATGTAGTGCCATGCACAGTCCAAGTGGACTTCTTTAATCATCAAAGTTTTCAGTGCAACATGGGGAAACTTATATGAACCAGTGAGTCAAAACTGAATTTCCCGGTAGGCAGAGGTTTGATAACCCGTCACTCATCTTCATGTTCAAACACATTCAATATGCTTAATCGCTTGGTATTTCCCTCTGCATTTCCTGAACAGGGAAGTTTCCATAACTTCAGAATCATCTACAGAACAATAGACCTCCAATGGGACATTTGACTCATCCTTAGATGTCAGGGCACTGTGATTCTGTGATAGTGATACACGGGTTGACCAACCCTTGGGAATGTTGAGGAAGCTGCCACTTGTGCTCTGAAGCAGCTGCTGGTGTGCACCACTGGGGCAAGCACTAGCAAGCAAGCATCCACCCTTCTCTGTCTCATGACAGATGCAATGCGACCAGCTCTGCCGAGGTTCTGCTGCTTTGACTTTGCCACCAGGACGGACTGTCCTGAGAACTGAGAGCCAAATTACACCATTTCTCCCCTAAGGTGCCTTTGTCAGGCTATTTTATCACAGCGATAGGAAGAAAAATAGGGCAATGACATTCTGTTGGCTCATGATACTGCAGAGAATCCAAGCCCAGTCTTGGCTACACCCAGGGACTCACACTATTGATATGGGTACACAACTAGAGAGAGACGTCACCTCGCTCAGCCTCTGATACAACTATTGTCAGGTTTCTCTCTGGTCCCCTGGCGGAATGTCATGAGTTCCATTTACTCTAACTGTGCCTTTCAGCCATATCTGATGGCCACTTTCCACCTAAGCCCCTATGGTAGCTGTCGACTTGAAACAACCCAGAGTCAGCTGGAAAGAGAGTCCCATCTTCCAAAAGATCGAGGCTCGCAAGGGGACAGCAACTCTGCTTCCCCTGCTTACATGAGACCATTGTGAACCTATAGCCCTGATCAACTCCGGACACAGGCTAAGAGTTACCTGCACACAAACACCAGAGTCAGTGACTTGGCCTGCTCTGGGAGAGGGTTGGTCTTTGGGTAATAACCCCGGCTGGTGAAGCCTGGGGCTACATCTCATGGTCACCAAGATGACGGTGAGGAGGTCTTTCCCACACCTTTTCTTACTCTCTTACCACCCGGTGCCGTGAAGACCTTTTCTGATCTGCTCTATTGTAACCCAGAAATGGATCTTCTCTTTGGAGGACAGCCTGAACTCAGAGGACACATCTCCTGATTGTTTGCCTGCCCTGCAGGGAGTTCTCTCCATATGCTCTCCTAGGGATTACTTACATTAAGATTTCTGTGAAGAGGAAGTAATCAACATGTGTTTGATGAGTGTGTGATGGAATAATAAATAGGAGCAAAGACATAACGAGAGGGCCGGCAACACCCAGGGTAGGAAAGTTAGAGACTCGGCAGTTCTTTTCTGAACTTACACCTCGGGGCCAGCAGGCCCACACTCCTTTC
The DNA here is from genome assembly GCF_000317375.1 of Microtus ochrogaster. Classification (NCBI taxonomy): domain Eukaryota; kingdom Metazoa; phylum Chordata; class Mammalia; order Rodentia; family Cricetidae; genus Microtus; species Microtus ochrogaster. The sequence goes on from NW_004949103.1 coordinate 9,297,459, forward strand.
TGGAAGTTCTGAAAAATTTTCCCTCCTGTCTTCCATTGTTTAGAGCAGTTCTCAACCTGTGGGTCACACCCCTTTTGGGGTAGTTCAGTGACCTTTATACGGGAATAGATATCAGATATCTTGCATATCAAATATTTATATTATGATTCATAATAGTAGCAAAATTACAGTTATGAAGTAACAGTGAACTGATTTTTATGGTTGGGGATCACCATAACATGAGGTACTGTATTGAAGGGTCACAGCATTAGGAAGATTGAGAACCTCTGGTTTAGAGGCTGACCATATTCCTCCTCAACCTTCATCTTCAAAGTCTACTTCTCTTTCTGATCTCTCTTCCATAGGCACAGTTTCCTTTTAAGTGAGATTATCTCTCAAAATGAACTCTCAATAGTTCATAGGATTGGCTTGGGCACCACTAGAACGCCACCACAAAGTTTCCTTTGATACGAAGTTGTGATCCTACATGTTACCCTGCCAAGCTCCTTAGGCAACCAGCCCTCTGCCAGTGAACCTAAGTAAGTCTCAGAGAGTTGAAATGGAATTTGAAGCTGGAAACAGTCAGGAGAGCCGTGAGCCTGAGAAGTCCTTTACTGTAGGGCAAAAGTTACAGTTGCCAGAGATTCTAATTCGCCAGTTGGTAGTCACAACTTTAGGTCTTTGAATATGAAATTAGGGTTTAAAAATGAAAATTGTCCCACAAGTATTTATGTTAAAGCTTCAGTCTCAAGCTGAAGGGAGCTTATAGAAACTTCAGGACATGGGGCCTACTTGAGAAATACAGGGCAGTGCTGAGTGACTCTCTGGATCTTAGTCTGTCTGTCTGTCTGTCTGTCTGTCTGTCTGTCTGTCTGTCTGTCTCTCCCGCTCCTTCTACTACAGGAAGATCAGCCTCCAACACAAAATTTCATTATGATATTCTGTCCAAACACACGGGGGTCAGATAATCAGGTATTGAACCCCATAAAATTGTGACTCCAAAATAAATCATTTCTTCTTTAAATTGTTTTTCCCAAATATTTGATGGTAAAAAAAAAAAAAAAACCACTATAGTCCTTTCCTCTCATTCACAAGTTGGTGATTCACACTGTAGGAGCTCAAGGCCTGGCCGGGAAGGAACCAGAGCCAAGAGGACAGCTCTTTTCTGGGTTCTCTCTGCCTCCCACGGACATCAAAGTGGGAGAGTCACTTTCTAACTTGCCAGCCGTCACCAGCAAGCACTAACAGGCAGATGACAGTCACACGGGTGAGTTCCTTTAAGGAAGAAGCTGCTGACAGAGTTCCTCTATTGCTGATGGCAGTCTGTTCACCCTGTCTGAGTATGAAGGAAAAGGCTTGGGAAGGCTCCTTTGCTGGAATCTGTCTCTCCCCAATTTTTGGTATTTAAATGATATGAGTACATTTTATTGATTATTTTTTAATGAAAACATAATACATGAGCAGAAGATTGAAAAATACCAATATGTATAACATAAAAAGATAGATGGGTGGTGTTGGCGCATGCCTTAAATCCCAGCACTCTGGAGACAGAGGCACATGGATCCCTGAGTTCGAGGCCAGCGGAGAGATCCAATACTGGGGTACAGAAACTTTTCAACTCTCAAAGGATTCGATGCCCTTTTCTGGCCTTCCAAAGTACCAGGAATGCATGGTGCACTGATGTACATGAAGACAAAACACCCATACACATAATAAAATAAAAATGAAAAAATTAAAAGTTTGTTTGGATATTGCCAAGTTGATCCCTAAAATGGTATAGTAAGTGTTCTCTCACCAACAGGACAGACTGTTTTCATCTGCTGGCCTGCCCTGTCACCCAGGTATCCTGATGCTTTAAGAGTACTGCCCACTCCCAATCTCCCCCACCCCCACGGCAGCTGATCTCCACCTCCCCGCCACCCTCCTTCTCCTGAAGAGGCAGCTTCTGTCTTTCTCCCTTCTCTCCTTTTCTCCCTTTTTTCTTCTCATTCTCTCTCCTCCCCCAACACTAAATAAACTCTATACCCAAGCTCTCTCTGCTTGGCATATCTGTCTCTTATCCATCAGCAGCCCCGGGTCACCTGCTGTCACCCTTTGTGGGACGGGCATCATGAATGATAACACAGACTAGGAAGTTCATTTCCAAACACCATCTTCTGAACCCATTCTCAAGTGATTAGAGTCTTCAACTGGAATCTGGTTTGGGAGGTGCTATGTCTCCAGGCTCAAGCTTTATGAGTGCAGAGGAAAGAGCACTAATCTAAAACTCAAAGCTCCCACACTGGTTCTGGCTCTCTAATCCCCTAAAAGACTTTGAACAAGTTACTTGCCTTCCTGGGACACAAGTGTCTCATCAGCTAAAAAGCCCTTAGAACGAAAGAGAAGTTCATCTGTGATTCAGGAACTGCAATTCCCATCTGATGGGCATGCCCAGTCTCGCAACATAAAAGTCTGTCTTGGAGAGCACTGGTTAAGTCCCACCGTGAGCTGAAGTGCAAATTTTAGGAGCCCAGTGAGGTACCAAAGTGCCAGCCTTCCAAGGAGGAGGTAACAATCCTAAAGCAATTGGCAGCTACAAATGATTGTATACAATCAAGTGTCCTGTCGTCGACTGAAGGGGAGCGATACAGCACCAGACACTGAGTCCTATTGGGGAGTTCATAAAAATGATGCTACTTGGAACTAATGAGATGGTTCAGTGGGTACAGATGCTTGCCATGTAAGCCTGATACCTGAGATCAATACCAGGAACTTACCTTTGGAAAGAGAGAACCAACTCCACAAAGGTAGCCTCCTGCCTCCACAGGCACACTGCGGCACCACACCCTCCCATTTATGCACATGGTGACACATGCAACCACACAGAATTGTCACATCATACAACAATATGGTAATTAATACGTAAAATTTTTGAAGATGCTGTTTGCCTAAGTCATTAAGTACAAATAGAAATGTATCTAGCAGCGGTCGTAGAAAAAAATCTGGGCACACACTGAGCAGCAATACAAAAGGGCTCAGGGTGAGGAAGTCCAATTAGCATTATCAGAAGAGGCTGGCGAGGGAGCGCACCTCTCACCAGGTGTGACCGTCCTTATCATATGTACACACAATCCCCGAGGATCAACAATGCAATTACCATCCTTCCCACCAGCATTTCCTAGCTCAGGGGACACCAGCTCCATTCTTCCGGTGTTATCAAATCTCCAGACCATCTTCAGTTCATCATCTCTATAACTCACGCCCAGCTCATCGAATTCTACTGTCCCCCAACTCCAAAATATAACCTCAGCTCTAGTCCTTGACTGCTTGCCCCTTAGTCCATCTCTCATCTCTCAAATAGATCCCTAGCTAATGGGTTGCCAGGAATAGCTCGCCTGTTGTCTTTTCCCAGCCACCCCCACCCAGGAACTCCCTATCTCCAGTGCACAGAGTGGTCCTATTAAGAGAGGCCATTTCTCCAGAGGACTCTCATTAGTGAATAACACTCTCTCTGAGTGAGTAACAGTAATTACAGCCACCAAAGTGCTCCAGGTCATGTCCTGTCCTGACGGTGACATCACACTTTGCCACCCTTTCTCCTTTCTCACCTGTTTGCCTGCTGGTTATTCCAGCCTCAGAATCATCACATGGAACTGTAAACTGAGTCCGGAAACCTCATTGAAAAGTACAGTTTAAGGGGCCTGTTGGGTGACTGAGCAAGCAAAGGCACTTGCTGCACAAGCCTGACGACAACCTCAAAAGGTGGAAGGAGACAGCCGACTCCTCCATGAACAAACTGTGGCATTTGCTTACACACACACACACACACACACACACACACACACACACACACACACAATTTTAGGATGCCCCTTGCTCCCACCTAGCCTGCTCTTTCAAGTTCCTCGTAGCACGCTCTGCTTTTCTTGCTGCACTTAATTTCTTATATAGTTGTGCGTTTGTCATTTATCGCCTACATCTCCAATCCCATAAATTATCAGTTCCGCAAATGCAAGAACTTAGGCCTCGTGGGATAGCGGACACTTTGGAGCCATGGCCAGCTCAGCATGTTCGTTGATGGAAGGGATAAGTCAAAGCGAGGGGAGAGAGGTGTCTGGCAAGGAGCTGTGTAGATGATCTGGGCTGGGCCACCGCCATGGAAAAGGCATCTTCTCTCATCCTATTCCAACGCCCTGGACTGGGGAAACTGCTACCTCCAATTCCCACTCTCAGTTACCACCTAACTAGTTAGGGATTAAGAGCAAAGGAAAAGCAGAGTGGCAGTCACCCAGGGCTTCCCTTCCTGGCTGTCACTTTGTCAGTTGTGTAAGTCACCCTCCCTGGATCTCAGGTTCCTCATTTGCAACTCGGGAGCAAAGCACCGACCTCCAAGGTCTGTGAAATTTAGGAAGTGAATTTGCACCTCAGCGGGGTCTAACAGGGTACCTGCCGGTTTTCAAAAGCTTGACACAGGAACTTAACTAATTAGTTTAGCAGAGGCCCCCGTGGGTTCCCCTAGAGGGTATCAGCATCACAGAAGCACCCTGGCTCTAAGGAAGCTCACAGCGTAACGGGAAGGGGGTGGCAGCCTCACACTCCCCCGGGCTCCACTTCTGAACCCTCCTTCAGACCTATTTCCTATTCTCTCCACTACCTCCTGCTTTTAGTCTTTGTAACTTTTTTTTTTTTTCCATCTACTTCCCGAGACAGGGTTTCTCTGTGTAGCCTCGGCTGTGCTGGAACTCGCTTCGTAGTGTTTGTAACTTGAGAGGCAAAATAACAAATTAATTTTTGTTAAAGCCAACCCCCTTAAAAACAATGATTAAAAAAAAAAACCGTCTCCCTTCCCGACTTCTCTTAGGAATTTAGGCAGCTGCCTTTCCAGAGCAGAGGGGCCTCGAAAGGAATGTGCTACGGGAAATCTTGTCAGAGCTCGGGGTGCAAGTTCCCAGAGTTAGGGCTGCAGGAAGAATGGACCCGCCCGGTCCCCGCCCAGTTCGCTGCAGAGTCACTTGCCAGGTACCTGCTGAGGTGTCCCTGGTGCTGATTGGCCTGGTGCACATGGGGAGACATCAGGCGGTGGGCCGGCCCAGTGGAGGCAGGGGCAGGGCGAGCTAGCCCTCGGGCGCCCTAGCTCACCCCTGGCGTGCAGCAGGCTTCCTTCTCCCAGGGGTGATTAGGCAAGCCTGTGAATAACCCAGACGGAGCTACTGCCAAGTAAGTGACTAAGATACCTGCGGGGCGGGGTGGAGAAAGTGAATTTAGAAAGAGTGACAAAGGTTGTCCATAGCAACCTTCCAAGGGAGTTCCCCGACTCCTCTCTGAAAGATTATGCTACGCTACGCACATAGCCCCGCCAAGTATACAGCAGGCTCATAAAGGTTGTGTCTACTGGATTTCACACCCCCACGAAGTGACGGCTATTTTTAATTCCTAATTTATTGACAAGGAAATGGCAGTTTAGGGAGTTTACAAGTATCCACTCAGTAAGTAGGTAAGAAGCAACATCACCCTCCCCACCCGCCATCATTTACCTGGACAAGAACAGAATCACCACTACCCTCCACTTTTTTTTTTTTTTAAGTAATATAAACTCAACCTGTTGCGCATCTGTAATCCTTTGGAATCCTGCAGCAGAGCCAGGATTGGGAGAGTTACAAGTTAGCCTGGGCTCTCTAGTTAAACCCTGTCTTTAAAAGGAACCAACAAACAAATAAATAAAGCCGAGTTGCACCTTTCTCCCAGATTTCCTCAGGTACTTTCCAGTTAACTTCCTGCATCCTAGGTGGTGTCAGAACTCCCTCTGGCTTCACTCCCTCGCTGGGAAATCCTTTGTGTTCCATGCCTGCTGGTCCTTCCAGTGCTGAAGCAAGTCAGACACACAGAGGTCTTCCCAGCCCACCACGGTTTCAGTTCTGGTCAGCCCCACTTGACCATGTTGTCATGAGTGGGACCTGGCGGTGTCCTCCTTATTCAGTGATCTCAAGCCTTTTGACCTTAAAATGCTGTCTTAAAAAAAAAATATTTAGAACTCACCCAAGCTGTTGTTTCCGTGAGCTCTGGCTACTCACCTTTACTAGGATTAAAACTAAGAGAGAAAATCCATCGTCTGGGATGAGTAAGAGGCCAGGGCAGATGGCTTAGCTGCTAAAGAGCAGGACTTAAGTTTGAGGCCCAGAACTTGCATTAAACGAAGCTGCTTGTGGTAGCGCTCAGTTTGTAACTCTGGCACTGGGAAGGCAGACACAGGTGTAATATTAGGGCTCCATGGCCGGATAATCTTGACAGTTTGATGAGATCTCAGTAAAGCTGTTAGTCTCTCCGACATACATGTGCACGTACGCCTGTACACGTATCATACACAAGTAAACGAATAAAGTGAAATAAATAATAAACACTTGAAATGTTTACAGAAACTGTTTTATGTGAAATCGCTTTATCTTCTCAGACCAGACGTAACTATAAGAGTGGCGTTGTTTTCCGATTCTCCTTCATGTTTGTTTCAGAGAACACTGGCTACATCTCACCAATTAATCCTATCGTAGCTACTGAAAAGCTCCACTGTTCCATTCAGGAAAGAGATGAATGAGGCACGTAATATTCTCATTTAATAAGACATCAGCTATAACCTCAAGAGCCCTCCAAGGGGTCTCAGAAGTTCCTGGACATCAGGGGAAACTGTGGCCTTCTAGAAATTTTTTTTTGTCTTAGTCTTTTTTCTGATTCATTTTTGGCCAGACATTTCTACTCTCTCTTTGCTAATGGTTAATAGTAAAAGTTGTTCGGTTTTAGATGCTAAAGAGTAGAGAACAGGCTATACCCCAAAACAGTGGTTCTTAACCTTTCTGGTTCTGTGACTCTTTAATATAGTTGGTTCTTCATGTTTGATGACCTCCCCAACAATAAAATTATCTCATTGCTACTTTATAACTGTAATTTTGCTACTGTATAGTAGTATAAATATGTATAGTAATATACGTATCTGATATGCAGGATATCTGATATGAGACTCTGATGTATATGTGCTGCTTTTATTGGTTAATGAATAAAGAAACTGCCTTGGCCTGTGATAGGGTAGAGTAAAGGTAGGCAGGGAAAACTAAAGTGAATGCTGGGAGAAAAAAGGCAGAGTCGCAAGACAGCATGTAGCTGCCAGAGGAGAAACCTTGCTGGTAGGCCATGAGCCTCATGGAAAACATAAAATAATGAAAATGGGTTAGTTCTAGATGTAAGAGCTAGCTAGCAATATGCTTAAGTGCTTGGCCAAGCAGTGACTTAAATAATATAGTTTTCTGTATGGTTATTGTATGGTCTGGGCAAGTGGGAATGAACAAGCAGCCTCCCTACTACAAGACCCCCAAAGAGAACTGTTGCCCTAAGACAAAGAAAATGAAACCACTAAAAAACAAACAACAACAACAACAAAAAAAAAAATTCCAGCATTTTTCCCCCTTATATCGATTTGCTTCTTGTCCTTCCTAATTTGTTTCTTACTAAGTGTGATAAAGCACTGATCAAAACCGATTGAGGGAAAGACAGGCTGCATTCATCCTACAACTCCCAGGTCATAATCCTTCACTGGGGGAAGTTGGGACAGTTGCTTTGGAGGCAGGTACCAAAGCAGAGATTGTGGAGGAACACTGCTTTCTGGCTTGCTTCCTCTGACTAATCAGCTAATATCTTATATAGTTCATGCCCATCTGTCTAGGGATTGCACTGCCCAGAATGGGCAGGTGCCTTCTGCATCAATTAACAATGAAGAAAGTCTCCTATGCCTGGCAGTGGTGGTGCATACCTTTAATCCCAGCACTAGGGAGGCAGAGGCAGGCAGTTCTCTGTGAATTTGAGGCCAGTCTAATCTACAGAGCGAGTTCCAGGACATGTTCCAAAGCTAAAGCTACAGAGAAACCCTGTGGGAAAGAAAGGAAGAAAAAAAGAAGGAAGGAAGGAAGCACGGAGGGAAGGAAGGAAGGAGAAAGAGAGAAAGAGAGAGAGAGAGAAAAAGAAAGAAACAAAAAAAGAAAGAAAGAAAGAAAGGTAGAAAGAAAGAAAGAAAAGGTCTCCAACACACATGTCCACAGACTATCTGATGAAGGAAATTCCTAAGTTGAAGTTTTCTCTTCCCAGGTAACTCCAGTTTGTGTCAAGTTGACCGAAACTAACCAACACACTTCTCTACAACAATATAATCAGAAAATTGCTACTATCTGGAAACTGATATATCCAAATTCCATAATTATTACTATCTACAAGGGACCACAGACCAGAGCAGGAGTGTAAGGGACCTGTGATAACAGAGTAATAACCTACCCCTTAGAACTTCACATATCTATCTCTTGCAGTCTGTGACTATTCCCACTTAAACGACAAAGAGACCATGTAGATGGAATTAAGTTTAGGTGTCTTGACATGGGCAAGAACGCCTTGCATTATAAGGTGAGCCCAGCCTAATCACATTTATCCACAAGAGGACAGGGGCTATCCTTATCTGTGATCAGATGGCAATATGACAAAGGAGAAATAGGGAAAGGGGGCAGGACAGTGCTGGCTGGGAGGATGGGACATGGGCCAGAGCCAGGAGCAGGGAGTCAGCTTTCAAAGGGTAGAGAAGTCCAGATCCGTGACTCCCCTGGAGTCTCCTAAAAGGAATGCTGCCTTAGAGATGCTTTGATGTAAGCCTATTGAGACCTGTGTGGCCTCTGACCCAAGAGATAATCCTTTTGAATTGTTTTTAGCCACCAGGTTTGTGGAGATTTGTTTCAGAGGCAATACAAGCTCAGCACATTGTCCCAAGCCACCAGAGATGGTGTCTGTCCACCAGAGGGTGCCTGTAAGGCCCAGGAACTGTACCCACAAAGACTTGGTGCTCAATTTCCTACTCCTAGATGCCTTTTGTGAGTATCTCAGACCCCAAAATTTGTAGCCTGAAACTACTTCGTTAAACTTGTCTGAGCATCCCCTCTCACCGCCTGGTGCCCCTCCTCACAATGTTGGGCCTGCTGTTAATGTTCACATCCTTAATCTTATAGATGGCCAGGAGTATGTAGTGGATGGGTTTGGACAGGACCTGGGAGTGAGCTGGAGGATCTTCAGTGTTGGAACCTGTGAGTGAGAAGAGGAGGCAGAGAAGGTTGCAGGGGAAGCAGCTCCCTATTACAGGGAAAGCTGGGGTTCGCTTTTGAAGTCCTTATTCTCACTTACAAAAAAATTTAGAAATGGACTCAGAAGGAAGTTTGAGGACAGTTTTATTAGAGTTGAGATAAAAAACAAACAACAACAAAATCAACAGAGTGGGCAGATAGGACTCTGAGCAACTGTCTGGAGGAAAGAGATGTAGGAGAGAGAGAGAGAGAGAGAGAGAGAGAGAGAGAGAGAGAGAGAGAGAGAGAGAGAGAAAGAGAGGAGGGGGAGGGAGAGAGAGAAAGAGAGAGAGGAAAAAGAGGGAGAGAGAGAGAGAGGAGAGAGGGAGGGAGAGAGAGAGGGAGAAAGAGAGAGAGGAGGGGAGGGAGAGAGAGAAAGGGAGAGAGGAAAAAGAGGGGGAGAGAGAGAGGAGTGAGGGAGGGAGAGAGAGAGGGAGAAAGAGAGAGAGGAGGGGGAGGGAGAGAGAAAAAGAGAGAGGGGAGAGAGAGGGAGAAAGAGAGAGGAGAGAGGGAGAAAGAGAGAGAGGAGGGAGGGAGAGAGAGAAGGGGGGAGAGAGAGCGAGAGCAAGAGAGCACTGTGCTTTTGGAGCTAGGGCCAGGGAAAGGAGTCAGGTCCAGCAGTGAGGACTGGCAAGCATCCCTATTGTGGATTAGCAGCTTGTGACAGAAGACAAGATGTCTTCAGAGAACACATGAGAAATCCTAAAGTGTCCAGGAAAGCATGCTTAGGCTTTGGGCCAGTACTTGACAGAAAAGAATAGAGAGAAGAAAAGGAAAAGGTATGCTTTTGGAGTAGAAACTCAGGAGATCACACAGGCTTACAAGACTGCCCGGAGAAAAGAACTGTAACGGAACGGAAGGAGGGCTTCAGGAAGCTGTGAGTTTATTATTTCATTATGGGATAATTATTTCTCCCACCTCCTCAGCATAACAGGCTTTCCGAGAGGCGGTCTCCACCTGACCAGGTGATTGACAAAGGCAGCTAAAGAAAGAGGCAGAGCAGTGATGGCACACATCTTTAATCCCAGCACTTTGAAGGCAGAGGCCAGCCTGATCTACAGAAAGAGTTCCAGGACAACCACGGCGATACAGAGAAACTTTGTCTTGAAAAACAAAAACAAACAAACAAACAAACAAAAAAAAAAACAAAAGGAAGGAAGGAAGAAAGAAAGAGAAGAAAAGAAGGAAAGGAGACAATAAAATATAATATTCTAATCTTTGAAGCAAATTGGAATGATAAGTCTTTACCAAGACCAGAGGTATTCCATTCTTTTGTTCAGGTGACTTAAAGAGAGACAGGTACAATGTGGCAATAACTTCACAAACATGTAAAACCAGCCTGCTTGCAAATCTATTCTTGAAAATGGCCCAAATTTTATAGACTAGACTTCTGTGTTCTGGCCCTGTGTCACAGACCTCTTCTTCCTTTCCAAAAGCTGGAGGGACAACTGTAGCTCATTGGTTGGGCATTTGTCTAGCATGGGTACAGCTCTAGGTACAATCCTAGTACAGGAAAGGAAGGGAGGGACGGAGGGAGGGAGGGAGGGAGGGAGGGAGGGAAGGAGGAAGGAAGTGAGCACAAACTATGGGATTGATTTATGGAAGGAGTTTGCTCTTGGGATCCGACAAAGTACCACAAACTCAGGACACACGGCAAATTCTCCTAAAGCTAGTTCTGACTCACCTCCCTGCTCTGATGTAGTTAATCCCACGGAAGCAAACGTTTCAAACCATCAAAAGAGTGAGACTAGGCAGAGTCCTTCCTCCCTCTAAGACAGCTAAGCCACAGCTAAGCCATGCTGTCCAAATGACTTCTAGCCTTCTACACGAGGCAGGTGTTCACACTGGAGGCTTAGGAACCTGTGCAGATGGCTAAGTCAGCCAAGTGCCACCACCTATGTGATCAGAACCTGAGTTCTGATCCCTGGCACCCACGCAATAGCTGGGTGTGGACACAGGAGGATTTCTAGATTGGCCAGTCCATGGGTTAGCTAGTGTCAGGGTCAAGAGAGTCTCAGAAAATAGGGTGGAAAGCAAGGGAAGACACCCAGTGTCAACCTCTGCCTTCCACCTGCACACATGTGCATATGGGGAAACACACACACAGTACAATGTTTATTTAGTTAGGTTTGGTGAGATCAACAAATCAGGTAATTACTGAAAAATGGCTTGTTATTCACAGGTCCCAAAAGAAGCAGACATTTTTACACCATGTGCAAAGGCATGTGGGAAAACAAGGAGGGTAGGTGGTGTCAGTGTGCTGGCTGGTTTGTTAACTCAAAGTAGAACCTCAATTGAGGAATCACTTACACCAACCTGGCCTGTAAGCATGTCTGTACGGCGTTTTCATGATTAATGATCAACGTGGGAGGGCCCAGTCCACTGTGAGCAATGCCACCCCTGGGTAGGTGATCCTGGTTGTATGATAAAGCAGGCTGAACAAGTCATGAAGAACAACCTTTAGCAGTCTTCATTCCTCCGTGGTCTCCGTTTAAGTTCCTGACTTAGCTTTGTTCGGTGATGGACTGTCATCTGTAAATGAAACGAACCCTTTCCTCCCCACACTGGTTTGGATTGTGTCTATCACTGCAGCAGAAAGCAAACTAGAACAGTCAATGAGGAATCATGGGCTTGCGATTTAAGGGGGACATGAGGCAGACTGTCTTCTTGAGTGACATATTTATTAAAAGAGTTGTTAAGGCCATGGGAAGACAGCGTGGCCATAGCTCTGAGGAGAGACATCGATCCTACACAGCAGAGTGTGTATGTCGGGGGCAGGGGGAGTCCCTTCTTAAAGGTTTCAAAGGAAGAGGAAGGTTTCATGCCTTGTGGTTGATGAGTAGTTCATTACGATTTGATGTCAGGCTCTCTTTGACTCCTGGTGGTCGAGAAGAGAGAGGAGGGGTCTTGAAGGAACCTTATTAATGTGTGACTTAGGGGATGAGGGAGAAATGGAGAAGAGGGACACGTGTGACATTGAGTCTTATCAATCGTCCTCAGGACCCTTGAATACAGTGGTTTTCCACCTGTGGGTAATAACCCCTCTGGGGTCAAAAGACTCTTTCACAGGGATCACATATCAGATATCCTGCACATCAGATATTTACATTATGATTCATGATAGTAGTAGCAAAATTACAGTTATGAAGTTCCAATAAAATGATCTTATGGTTGGGGGTCATCACAACATGAAGAACTAAAGGGTTAGAGCATTAGAAAGGTTGAGAACCACTCCTCTAATATCTTGGAAGCTCTTACCCCAAACCTATAAACGTCCCTGAGAAACTGATAATCACGGGTCTGTTATTCTGGAATCGGGGCACCTGAGGAGTCTGTCAGATGGTTACAGATTCAAAAATGGCTTAGTCTTAGCACTCGGGAGGCAGAGGAAGGCGGATCTCTGTGAGTTCGAGGCCAGCCTGGTCTACAAGAGCTAGTGCCAGGACAGGGGCTCCAAAGCTACAGAGAAACCCTGTCTCAAAAAAACAAAAAAAACAAAACAAAACAAAAAAAAGGCTCAGTCTCAACCAGTGCTGCCCTACAGGTGTGAGAGGGCCTGAGCTCTGCTATGTCCTCATTGGATCATAATCCCCACTTTCCTACTTTGTTTACAACACAGGGCAACAGGGTCAAGTCTTCCTGCTCTCTAGCAGAAACACGGTGCTCAGTCAGCAGCCACCACAACAGGTGGCTGTGGAGAGCCGGGGGGCTGTGCAGAACTGGGGGGCTGTGCAGAACCAGGAGCTGTGCAGAGCTGAGGGGCTGTGCAAAACTGAGAGGCTGAGCAGAACTGGGGACTGCTTAAAGTCAGGGGTCTGTGCAGAACCAGGGGGCTGTGCAGAGCCAGAGAGCTGTGCAGAACCAGGAGCTGTGCAGAACCAGGGGGCTGTGCAAAGTTGGGGGTTGTGCAGAACCAGAGGCCTGTGTAAAAGCAAGGAGCTATGCAGAGCTGGGGGTTGGACTGTGCAGAACTTGGAGACTGAGCAGACCTGGGGGATTGTGTAGAGCCAGGGGGCTGTGCAGAACTGAAGGGCCATACAGAACCAGGGGGCTGTGGAAAAGCTGGGGGTTATGCAGAGCCAGGAGCCTGTGAAAAACCAAAGGGCTGTGCACACCCAGGGGGGCTGTGCTGAGCCAGAGAGCTGTGTAGACCCTGGGTGGGGGCATGCTGAACCAGAGGGCTGTGCAGAAATGGGGTACTGTGCCAAACCAGAGAACTATGCAGAACCAGAGGGTTGTGCGGAGCCAGGGGACTATACAGACCTGGGAGTTGGGGTGGACCGTACCAAACAAGAGGGCTGTGCAGAGTCAGGGGATTGTACAGAGCTGGGAGACTGTGCATAAGAACTTCTGCAGGCTATGTTCTTTTTCCTTCTTCCTAACTGCCTTGGCTTGTATCTGTTTGCTTCCAAGAAAAGACCACACAGTGCTTGGGGGCTCGTTCCAAATTTTGTTTCATATTTCCATCTAAGCTGAGAATTTGTGTCCACAGCTGTCTGTGTGGAGCCTGCTCTAACACCAGACCACCCACCCCTAACTCTGCTAAACAGTCTGGCTGTTCATAGTGGACAAGAACTCTGACCCTGGTGGTCAAGGAGAAGCATCTAGAACCTTCTTACATGTGCTTCTTCCTGATAGGAAGGGTTTGTGTAGGTTTCTCTGAAGTCGGACACTACACACCTAAGGGTCACAGCCCTATTTCAAAGGGGTTGGCTTGTGAACTTCTTCCGTTGGAGCTACTGGACATAAGTCAGAGTCCAGCCAGTGGTTTGCATCTGGAATAGATGGTGTGAAAGTAACTGAATGTCACTTGGCAAATTAACATCTTCCAAAAGTACGTGTATAACATCATTGCACAATCAACACTGTGTATGTCAAAATGCCAACAATATTTAATAATGACTGTAACATGACCACCAACAACATTTATAAATATTAGTAGTCTAATTTTTATTAAGCATCAATTCTGCCTATATAGTAGTGGCATTCTAAGCTGATTTTCCATAGAATATCTGTGGGAAGGGCCTCTGCCCTCTGATCCCAAGGCCTTGGAGCCCCAGCAACATTGTAAAGAGGAAGAAAGGTTAGGAACGCCACAGCTAGCTAGTTTGGCAGAGGAGGGCTGGCAAAGCTGCCTAGAATGGTTGGTTTTCCTTATCAACTTGACACAATGTAGGGTTCTGTGAGAAAAGTATCTCAGGGAGGAACTGGTTGACTTGTAGGCATGGCTGTGAGGGTTTTCTTAGCTGGGTTAGTTAGATGGGAGTAATATGGGAACAACGAGATGTTTTTTGAGCGTGATGGAACCTTTCTTAGCCCAATTTGTGCTTGGCTTGGGGAGCTAGGCTCCTTGGAACTTGATAGATACCAAAGCTGCCACAGGCCAGAGCCTTCCAGGTTCTTGTCTCATGAATTCAAGAAATAGAAATTATGGGTCACCAAGGACGAGTTTTGGAAATTTTTTAATATAGGACGCTTAAGAGAGAGAAAGAAGACTGAGTTCCTGTAAGGCAGGGGGTCCCCTGCTGTGGGCTACCACTGAGTTTCTCTCTGTTGGAGTTAACAAAGCTGTCCTGGATGGAGGAGTGAAAGGGAGTGGGTCAGTGTAGCTCCTAGTCCAGGTGTCCAGAAACCTTGAAGTTTTACTCATATCCATAGTGTGGCCCCTGGAAAGGGGTACTCTATTCAGGGAGTAGATAAGGAAAAGGTAGGTCCTCTTTTGGCATCTGTAGCCTCTGGCCAACGTGGAACAGGAGACATTCCTGGCTTAAACGCTTCTAGAAACTCAGAGTTGAGTACTGTGGGCCATGCCCAAGGAGCAACGAGTTGCAATTGGAATTCCCGCTGTCAGCCCAGCAGAAGGGAACCCCTGATGAGCCAGTGTCCTTTAGCCAAGGCCACAGGACTGCAGACACGGAATATCTTTCTCTTCTGCTGTGCTGTGCTTTTACATCTTTGCTATAGCTCTCTTTCCCTGGTACCTAGAATGGTGTGAGTGGATGTGGGGAGAGCTCCACTGCCTGTAATACAGTGTGTTTATCTCTTGGAAACAGCCCGTTCTACTGGGCATTTCTACCTGTGGATTGTCAAGAAAATGACTCCTCTCTAAGCTGTACTGTCTAGTTTGATAATAATGACAGAGTTTTGATGAATAAAAGTCAATATAAAAATATGTTTCACAGCCAGGGTCCATGAGTCTCACCTAAGGATCTGCATGGATTGTAGCTCAACTTAATGACTAACAATTGGGTAGCCCAGTTAGTTTAAATTCTTTTAACTTTAATGTGGGAAGATGTGTTCACAGGTCTTGGAGTGCATCACAGTTAAAACAAAGCTTTAACAAAATTAAACTAAGACATTTTTGTTAAATAACTTTAAGGTTAAAAAAAAAACCCAAGAAGACAATCTAAAGCTTTAGAAAGGCACAGAGTTGAATACGGGACTCTTTAAGGTCAGGGAACAAGAACAAAGCAATACAGTTGTTACTGACTGATGGACTCTCCTTGCTAAGTTAAGTTGATGATCAAAGGTAATGATTAATTCCTTATACCCATTTCTGCCCTCAATCTCCTGATGTAAAAAACTATTAATAAATGGATATGTACCCTAAGGATTTAAAGTAGAGCTAACTGATTCTTTTTCATATATAAAAGTTTGGGCTTGTGATTCCTTTAAGATTCCTTATAAGATTACCTTTCAAGATAAGTAATAAGATAATTGGTCCTTTCTTTGTAACTGCAAAATGTAGCCTGCCAATAAAAGACCTGACAAGAACATCTTGCCTGCCCACACAGCTCATCTATAACAAGTTGCATGGGTATGAATAAGTTCTTGGTACATAAGTTCTTGGGATAATTTGTTTTTCACCTGTAATACATAAAATGTTTATCATGTGGGGGAGATGGAAAGCATGTTTTTACCTATAACCATTCACTTGAAAAATGGAATGCAACTGTTTTGATTCCTGTACTGCCTGTAATATTCTGTTGGGGTATAAAAGCTGTCAAACAATATGAAGCAGATAGATAGAGAACAAAGAAGAGAAAGAACAAAGAGCTGATCTCTGCAGGTCAGTTCTGCTTAGTCCATATTTGTCTCACCAATAGGATGGGGGACGGCTCAGCGGTAAGGTTGCTCCTGTCTATCTCAGACTGTCTAGTTCCTAGAATCCTACTGAACTTAGAGTGGGAGCCCAGTGTGTCTGTGAATTTATCTTTTCTTTCCATCAGTGCCATCTTAAGTATAGGCTGTGCCTGGATCCCATTTTTGTAGGTGCGTGCCACATTCTGTCATTGTAGTCATGGATCTCCAAAGGTGCTTTGATTATGACTTTCACTGTCACACCTCAGCTCCTCCATCCTTCCCTTTGGTAATCTTGCAGGGCTGCCTATCTGTTAGAATTAGATCTGAGTCTATAGTGAGACACTCCACACAAAGGGTACTGAAGGTAAAG
>NW_004949103.1:9314109-9317972 GCF_000317375.1 Microtus ochrogaster
AGTTTCAGGACCTCGTGGTGATCATTTATGACCTCATTTATATACCCGTCCAGATGCTTTAATGTAGCCACTGGGTTTGAATTGGCTGAACAACTGGGAACGGGTATATCACTGGGTGGAAATTTTAAAAAACATGCCTGAGTTACCATGGATAAGACATCTTTCTTTTCAGGGATAAGACCTTTCGCCAGACGGGGTCCTGTCTATCTCACAAGGCCTCCCCTTGCACCTTCACTGATCTGAGACAACCAAGTAGTAGGAGCTCTTGTTCCCATTACATGAAAGTTACCATGATGACGCCATGTTTCAGAGGAAAGAAGAGAATAGAGAAGGTTAATCCTTGCCTAGGCTTCTCAGAGACCATGGCACGGAATCTAGAGCTCCTGAACTAGAGGAGAAATCTCATTGTCCAGCAAGCCCCTCTAGGCCTCTTCAGGAAGGTCCAAGAGCTTTGTCAGATGTTGTTCCAACATCAGACTTCCTACTTTTCAGAGTCCCAAATGGTAGCCTCACAATTTCTTCCTAGCACATAAGAAGAATGAAAGGAGCTAGGATAGGTGTTGGAGACCAGGTGCTCTTCCATCCTGCCATCAGTGGCTCAGCGCCAGCAGCCACAGATTACATGACCATCAGCCAATAAATGCGACACAGGTACCCTTTAAAAGGTCCCTGTCATCATGGCCTGCTCTGTCATATGCTCTCTCACTCTTGCTGGGTCTGTCTCTCACTCTCTGTCTCTGCCTCTCTCTTGTCCCGGCTCCAAGGCAACCTTCCCCCACCCAATAGGATCCAGCCATGATAAGCTTAATAGGAACAGACCACCCAAAGGAAGTTCTTAACTTTTAACGGTATCACCTGCCAGTGTTGGGCCCAGCCACGATAAGCTTAATAGAGGTCTGGGTCTCAGTAGTTTACCCTGAAGCAATATCTGGTTGCCGGAAGGACCACAAACTGAGATTACCCAGGGACCACCCAAAACCAGACCATCCAAAATAAATTCCTAATATTTTATCCATTGTAGATAGGATCACCTGCCTGCACACACTCACCAGGACACCCCTAGACAAATGTCAGCCAATCGGTTCTGAATCTCAGAAACCCCTCACCCCCACCTTGACTACTACGAAAACCCAACTCTAACTGAGCTTGGGGCTCTCCAGTCACTCCAATACGTTGGACACGCAGAGAGAACAAATTTGCCAGCTTGTGTAAGAATAAAGGCTCTTTGCTTTTCCATACAGGACTCAGTATCCTGGTTGGTTTAGGGGGAACTCCATGATCTGGGCATAACAAACCCCACCTCATTAAATCTCTTGCAGGAGATCTGTTGTGTGGTGTGATCTCTGCAGCATTCCTTGGCCCCAACTCACCAAAAATATCTCTCCTTCTTTCCACCGAGTAAACCCTAACAATAGGTAGACTGGATAAGTACGTGGGGATTCAGACAGGTAGCCTTGTTTATTCCCCAGAGGTTAGCTGTTATCTTTGTCCCTTGGGTTGATAGCACATGCCCACACCTCTGAACTCTTGCTATTCTTTCTAACTACAAATCCCTCCATTTTTCTGTTCTTCCCCATCAAAACCCAGCTAGAATGCCACTTTTCACACAGCCTCCTTCCATATTTAGTGTTCTCCCCTCTCCCCAACCTTTGCTAGCAAAGGACACTGTGTCAGCAAGGTGACCGGAAGAGTGTCTGGCTCACCTCTAATTACACTAAATAAATAAACAATTAAGAGTACTCTCTGGCCAGCACCCAGCTTACCGCACCTCTCCTTCAGCTTGGCTTAGTTCCAGCGAGTGGCCCGAGGGACTTGTCCTTCATTTGTCCTCTGTCAAATTCCTCCCCTCTAAAGTAAGTCACTCTGCGTCTGCAGAGGAGAAGTGGTCCACAGAACCTGCCTGGATTTCTTACTCACTTCCAGGGGTTTGACCTTGTACCTAGGGATTAGTATTTTCTGCGGTGGTCATTAGGATCCTGAGTGCATGACATACACACCCAAAAATGCAAAAATTGGCAATAGCTAATAAAAATGATTTGTTACTATTAACAACATTTGTGAGTCAGATATTATCCTAGGAGTTCGGAGAGGTAAGTTAAAAAGACTCAGTTCTCAGCTTGCTTCAGGAACAAGCCATCCAATGCTCCGCACGTTTCTTCTCCGTGAGCACTTTTGTTTCCCTTATGCAAGAACGACAGTCATTCTTGCAGTTACCTCAAATTCCAGATGCTATGCAAACCACCCACATACTGCTTCACTTGTTCCACGTCACGTTCTTCTGTTGGTTTCTGTTTTCCAAACAGGGTTTCTAGATGTAGCCCTGGCTGTCCTGAATCTCACTCTGTACACCATGCTGGCTTCACACTCACAGAGATCAGCCTGCCTCTGCCTCCTGAGCACTGGGGTTAAAGGTGTGCTCCTCACTACCCAGTCACAATACATTCTTGAAAAGGGAATTGTTACCGCTCACTGATACTCTCCAAGGACCTCAGGCAATGTGTGGCATTATCAGATAAAGCTGTGTGGGTTTGTCCCTGAGGTGGGGAATGGCGAGCTGGGACCCAAGGAGTGAGTGCCCTTTGCCCATCTTTGTTACTTCTCCAAAGAAACATCAGCTCTTTGTCCTCCCCATTTGTCTTTGCTTCCTTTCCTAAATTAACATGTTTCTCATTTGTGTGCTAGAAGCTTCCTTATTAGTTGCCAAAAATTGACTTCATTGTTGATCCAACCAACTACAGTTCCAAGATATCCATCCCTATGGCCATGGAGAGAGTTTGAGAACTGGAGATTGCAATTCTCTAAGCTCTTGATCTAAGAACATTCTCCTCAGCTCACATTGCACGTGGCTCAGCCCTCGGCTCTGGGAACACAGTTGAACTGAAAACAAAGCAAATGCGTTGAGGAAGAATCTCTCTCTTGCCCCTGCCAAGATAAATAGCCACACACTACAACCGTAATAGCCACTTACACCAAATTAGATAACCTAATGAAGGGAAAAAATGATACCATTAAAATGTGCAATTAATATAAACAGGAGGGATGCTGGTTTCCAATCTCTCTGATTCTATTCCAACCACACAGACCCTCGTCTACCTTGATGGGGCTGCCCATGTTACTTCCCTCACTACAGCCGTTATCTCTCCCACATCTGCTGCTCTGTTGGATAAATTCCTGTTTTCAACCTCGGCTCTTTCATTAAAGTTACAGAATCGTTGCCAAAAAAAAAAAATGCTTCTCTTCAGTCTGATTTCAGAGCACTCCAGCCGTCCATCACTAGGTCTTCCATTTCTGCAGCAAGCATTGATTGGACATGCCTGTGTTCCAAGCACCGCTCCCTAGACAACCTGGTGCACTGTACTGAATGTTCCTTCTCCCTAGAACATCTCCACTCTTGTAGTTTTAACTAGAATTTGCCCACTGATCCTTTTCGAATATAAATCTCCAGACAGAGACCTCCCAGCTAGTTGTATGCAAGCCTGTATGTCTGCTGGACATCTGCTCTTTGATGTCCAATAAACAGCCGAAACTCAACTTGTTCCAAAAAAACCTCATCAATCACCTTCTCTAAACATGCTGTTCATTCCTCTTATAACTTTAGACACTGGCCCAAAAACTCAGTTGGTCATCTACATAGAAATCCTCACTTTTGTCTTCATTGGGATCCAGCAATTTCTTTCAGTCTTGAAGTCAGAGATTCATCTGATTTTGGTCCATGTCCCACCTCAGCCCATCTCTGATCTGGGCAGGAGCCATCTCCTTTCAGCTTTGCTCTTTACCGTGTCCTACCCTTGACACTTCATTTCCTTGGTTGATCCCCCATCATCCATACCCTGATGACCGATTCCCTGATGAATTCTGTTCAC
>NW_004949103.1:9318122-9335803 GCF_000317375.1 Microtus ochrogaster
GAGAAACGGATGGCTCTTTGGCCAACCATTGTTAGCTGAAGTTTGTCTTCACCTGTTGTTGTCTTCTCATTTGCTCTGCCTACATCCTTGTTAACGGTATCCACCGTTAATGTGCCTCAGCTCCCCATGTGATATGCATGCTTCCTGTCAGGACTCGCTTATTTCCTGCAAATGGTATTTTCTGTGACCCAGCCCCTGCCTCATCTCCCCCATTCAATATTAAGGCAATGTATTCAGCGTCACCCACTGCTTCTGAATGGGGGGCAGTGGTCTGTATAGAAACCCTGTGACTCTTTGCCCAGGCTAACTTTCAACCTATTGTCTTATTTAGGGTTTCTATTGATATAATAAAGCCCCTGACCAAAAACAACTTGGGGAGGAAAGAGTTTATTTGACTTATATTTCTATATTACAGTCTATCATTAAAGGAAGTCAGGACAGGGACTCAAGACAGGAACCTGAATTTATGAACTGAAGCAGAGGCCGTGGAGGAATACTTACTGACCTATCCTCAGAGCTTGCTCGGTTTGTTGTCTTATACAACACAGGACCACCTAACAGAAGGGAGACTGCCCCGTGGTGAGCATCAATCACTAATCAAGAAAATGCCCCACAGACTTGTCCACAGGCCAATCTGGTTGAGGTAATACCTCAACTGAGATTCTCCCTCTCCCAATATGTCTGGGTTTGTGACAAGTTCACAAAAACCAACCAGGGCGATTTCTCTAGACATTAGGTTTTCCTAGAAGATTTTGTCTATGTCAGGCAGGTTTTAAAAACATCACTTCATTTTCACTGTCTATATTTGTGTTCTTATTAAGTCCCTTGACTGTCTTAGTTCTTAGGAGCTGTGCATTTAATAACAGTTTGCTTGGTTCAAACCCTGAACCAGATCACTTTGATTTTCCCATCTGAAACTGCAAGCCCCCACTGCACAGGACTGCATTCCTTCAGCATGTGAAGTGTAGAACACAAGAGTTGGCATATAGCTCGCTAGCAATTGCCTAGCATTACCCAGCTGACACCATGCATCGTTAACACTTGCTGCATCTGTAATGACAGTTGGAATGAGCTTTGGATGGAGGTAGACCAAGATTCTGTACCACCTTAATGTGCTCTCTTGACCTCATTTTCCTATGAAACAGGGAAAGAACCACCGCTTCCTAATGCGGCTGCTATGAGCCAGCAGTCTCTGCATTTACCAGGTTCTCTCTACCTTCTCCTGAGCTTGGCTGTCCTGGCCGAAGCATCTGAAGGTACCCTGGGTGGTTCCAGCTGAACCTGAACAAGTTCAGTCATTCACCAGAGAGGCCTCTGGAGTTCCTGGCAGCTTCTGGTGTGTACAAGACCTGGGGGAGGTTTTCATTATGAACTCTCAGGATTGCTCAGGTGTCTTTGTATGTCTCTGAGCGAGGGAAAACGTATTTACGCCCCATGTTTATGTGTGTAGACAGCATGCCCAGAACGTACTTTATCCTCAGCCTTTGACAGCGTTCAGAGCTGACAGAAAAACATGCCAAGAGATGCTGGAGAGATGGCTCAGTGGTTAAGAGCATTCCCTGCTCTTTCCAAAGGTCCTGAGTTCAATTCCTGGCAACCACATGGTGGCTCACAACCATCTATAATGAGGTCTGGTGCCCTCTTCTGGCCTGCAGACATGCACACAGACAGAACATTGTATACGTAATAATAAATTAATATTTTTTTTAAAAAAAAACAGGCCAAGACTCCCTCACTTGCAGATACCACAAGGCTGTGTTGAGAACTGGCAAGATAGATACTCATGTATTGTCATTCTTCAGAAGTCATTGGCCCCGCCTATAGGTCAGGGGCAACACAAAATCACCTAGCCTGAGTCCACTCTGACTTTGCAGAGTTGACCTCAGTCCTTCATACTTTTTTAAAAGTTGACTATTTTTTTTTAATGAATAGAGACACTCTAGTTTGAGCTACATAAAATTGCTTGGTCAGAAATGATAGAGTGTTGGTGATTACATATGATCACCCTAATATGTTTCTACAGTGAGCAATTCAAAAAGTATACAGAGTCTCTAGAGGGATCTCTCCTATTCCAGCCCCTCTCCCTAAAGCCAGGGGTGATTTGAGCAACAACTAAGATATCATGAAAGCTGTGTTACATGCATAGCATATTAATTTATAAATACACAGGAAATGTGTTGTTCCCGTCTTACTTACCATATCCTTTAGAAATTGTTCCAGTGAATACTTCGGTGTTCATTAACCATTACCTAGGACTTTGTCCATTGTTCCTGGTCATCTGATATTGTGGGCACTACTGTAAGGATCATCTAAGATGCGGCCGATCTCCATGGAAATAGAATGGCATTTTCAGTTTCTATGGTTGTGTTTTCCCTGCAGTGGTTTCTCTCATCAGCATCCTAGGGGCAGTTAGCAGTGGCTCTGCCCAAGATCACAACCTCCAGCCAGGTGCCCTGGCCCTGGGCTCTGTGGCTCCTCTGTCTTCCATTGTCTTCCAGCCCTCAGCAGCTCCAGTGATTCTCTGGCTGTTGAATTACCTCTCTGCATCATGTCGCCCGGTTTAGTATCTTCAGCATCTTTATAACTGTCCGTTTTCAGTCATCCCCATTTGCTTTGAGTTCTTTCACCCCTACCACCTCCATACTGGACCCCGAACTGTAACTCTCAGAGTGACAGGAGTAAAGAGAACAGGCCACATTCTCCTTCCCCTGGTGTGAGTGGACATTGCTGAAAAGGTCCTCTGGTGTGCACTTCAGCAAGAACCTTAAGCGTGAGCACAGCCTTATCTTAAGAAACATGCGGTTTGTGAGTGAGGTAATCTGAGGTCTCAGACTTGCTTCTAAAGAAACTGGTGAGTAAGGTGGTGGTCCACAGATGCTGGGAGAACGGCCCTGATGCCACAGTGGACCAAATTGATCTGCTTAAACACTGACCATGGCCGTCTCTTTGTTGGTGTATGTCTGAATTTCAGTTATAGAATGTACTTTTCCAAAAGCAAAGTTAGGCTTTTCATTCTCCCTCGTAGATATTTATCCTAAGGAAAAGTAAATTCCTGAATGTTTAAAAAATAGTTTTACTTTGGGGGTGTTTTTAATAGCATTCTTTAAAAGGAACAATTGCAAATGATCTAATATAGCACAGTAGGACACTCCTATCGGCATTTCCAATATAGCTTCATACCACTTATGCTTAAAAAGAAGTTGTAAAATAAAAGAAGCAGGAAGATTAATGATGATTTAAGTTGGTTCATAATATTTTAAATTGAAAAAAGTCACACGAACCTTTTGCTATCACAATTAAAATTTTTAGAGACTGTCTCATATCTCCCAGGCTGCCACTGAGCCCCTTTCTTATTGATGGGTTTGGTTTTTGTCGTGGTTTATTGGTGTGAGACAAGGTCTCACTCCCCAGACTGACCTGGAACTAGTTATATGGACTTTGCAGGCCTCACACTCACAGAGCTCCAACTGCCTCTGCTTCCCGAGTGCTGAGATTAAAGATCTGAGCCACCCAGGTGCTGATACCCCTTTGTATCAGACAGTCTTCAACTTGTGATCCGCCAGCCCCCACCTCCTAAGGCCGGGATCACAGGTGTGCATCATCACACCTGAACTTATGTAGTGCTGGGGATCGACCCCAGACCCTATTAAATTTTCACATACGTCAGCTGGAGAGCTCAAAGGACACAGTCAAGCTAAACAGCTGCCCAGGTGAATGCGGCTGTCTGCTTTCTTCCGTTGATGGCTTGCTTTTCTTTTTTTTTCTACTTAGTTTCCCTCCTGAAAACATGCCACATATGACTCCCGAGTTCTAAAACAGAATGAACACATTCCTTCCTCATCTCCTCCTCTCGTGTCTTTCCTAAAGGACTTCTGCCCTGGCAGCAGGTGTACCTGTACTGAGTAGACAGACGGGGTCTCACCTCAGCTTCTTTTTTCTGCTTCCGCTTTCAACAAACGCCCTTTCTGCTGACCTTTGCGAGGCAGGGATTCAGGAAAGGGTGCACAGGCTGGCAACTGCGGGAGGAAGGAAAGTACACAGAGGAGTCCGGTGGCCACAACGCTTAACCTCGCTTTTTCTGAGACCGGGACTGGCCACGTGTAAGCTTCAGGGTGAGAATGTGCCGTGGCAGAGGGGGCCCTGTGTGTGTGACCCCTCCCCTTCCCGGCTATCCTTGGCAGTCTGGTGCTCACATTTGATCCTCGACTCCCGACCTTCAGTATGTTAAGGTCTCTAGTTTGGAGGAGTACACCTTATAGGCTGCGTACCCACCCAGTCTTTACACCCTGGGTTCCCAATAAGGATACATAAAGATGCACCCTTGTAAGTGCCAGAACTATTTCAAGAAGGGGCTAGGAGGCAGCTCAGTTGATAAAGTGGCTGCCTGGCAAGTTGTGGGTGGTAGTTCACACTTACAATCTAAGTGCTGAGGGGGCAGGGACAGAGAAATCCCTCCGGCCCACTGGCCAGCCAGCCTAGCCCATTCAGCAAATTCTAGGCCTGTGCTGAATGCTTAGAAACCCAGGTTCCAAGCACACGCTGCCTAAGGAGACCCCAGCCTCTGCCTCTCGGGAACACCGTGTCCCTGGCAAGCAGCTAGACTTCCTGCAGCCCTTAGGACAGTCTTGACAGTAAAGTGTTTGTGGAGATAAAGCAAAGTGGCACCATGGAAACACTTGGATCAGCGCCCAAAAGAGTGTAATTCCACCTTGACACCCAAGTCAATCAGCTGGGGTGGCTCAGAAATCACTGAGTTGTCCCGGATCTGTTACCGTGCAACTGCTCTGGTTGTATGTAGTCTGGGTGCTGGGGTTTTCCAAAGATCCTTGGATGATTGTGACCTGCAGTCAGAACTGGGAACTGCTGCCTCTCAACTACCTAATAAATTCGGGGCCTGGCTACCTAATAAATTCTAGTCCATCCCAATCACCACACTGCCTACTGATGGGGGAAATGAGCACCGCCCCTCATCCTCAGCTCCATCTAGCTTCTGTGAGCCCGAGGGCTTCAGCCATAGCTTTTCTAGTCTCAGTGGTACCCACGCTCTAGCCCCACATTAGAATGCCACAACGTTGTTGTTTTAAACTCTTTTTACTCTTTTGACTTTTTGCGAGGAGAGCACCACCAAGTTGCCTAATAAGCCACACCACAGAGTCTCATTCTTTCTTATAAATGCCCAGTCTTCGCTTGACTTGTTTCTAGCCAGCTTTTTAAAAGTTATCTCACCTATCTTTTGCTTCTGGGCTTTTATCTCTCTCCGTATCTGTATAGCTTTCCTTAGTTCTTACTCCGCGACTTGCTTGTAGCCGGGTGGCTGACCCCCGACGTCCTCCTTTTTTCCTCCTATTTTTGTTCCATCTTGCTTCTCCTTCCCTCCTCCAAGATTTCTCCTATTTATTCTCTGCCTGCCAGCCCTGCCTATCATTTCTCCTTCCTCTCTATTGGCTGTTCAGCTCTTTATTAGACCAATCAGGTGTTTTAGACAGGCAAAGTAACACAGCTTCACAGAGTTAAACAAATGCAACATAAAAGAATGCAACACACCTTTGCATCATTAAACCAATGTTCCACAGTGTGAACAAATGTAACGTGTCTTAAACTAATATTCTACAACATGTACTAGCTGTGATTGGTTACCCCAGCACTCCAGCAGATGGCACTTGGCTAAGAGCGGCCATCCTGCCCAGTTCTAAGAAGGACCATTCCAGAGCTCCTGCATTAGAGGAAGGAGGTGCAGAAGGAGGTGGCATCTTCTGGCTTAGGAGATACCTATGTGTCCTGCGCACTCTGGGTAGAGAGAACATCCTCTGCCTTGTCTGATCTCAATGAAGGAAGGGGACATTGTGCTTGATTTTGTCACCAGTTCTGGTGGTAGATTATAGAAGAAGAGCCACTATGGTGTCACAGAGAACATGACTTTCAGTTTGAGAGGCAGTGCCTGGGTCTGTAAAATGGATTTTAGTCTGAACGACTAAGTTTCTTGATTTTGGTTGACACCATCAACCTGTATTTAGAGCATGCTATAGTTTGAAAATGGTTTGTCTTCTCCCAAGCTCATGTCACAATTGAGTCCTATTATGAGATAGTGAACAATCAGATCAATTAGGACCTGTTAGTGGTGATTAGGGCTCGACTCTCACATCTAAATTATCTTCCTTACATCAATTTATCGGTGGTTGGTGGGTTATCTCGATTGTGGGCTTGCTGTAAAAGCCCATTTGGTTGGGTTTCCTATCCTCCTGCATCCCCTGAAGATTCTGCCCCCCAAAAGCTATCATCTGTATGATCCCTTAACCTTAAATCAGACCTATGAGCCAGTATTCTCTCCATTGCTTCAACTCACTAAACTTAGGCACATGCTTCTGCCGACAGAGGACGGAGCAGGGCAGAACACAGCTTGAATGGTCATTTCAGCTGGGCGGCAGTCCACTTCCAGCTCATGCTCCCAGCACACTTTTGTTTGTCTGAAGACAGGGTTTCTCTGTGTAGGCCTGGCTGTCCTGGCACTTGCTTTGTACACCAGGTTGGCCTCTAACTCACAGAGATCCACCTGCCTCTGCCTCCTCAGTGCTGGGACTAAGGGTGTGCACCACCACCACACGGACCCAGCACGCTGTCATTGCATCCTATAGTCAATTGACTTGCTTGCAGAATGGTATCTTCTTCCTTCCTTCCTAAAAGAGCACAGAAGTAGCCTCAGGGACTCGAGGAGTGATGTCATTACTCCTTGGTCCAATTGTTCTCAGCTGGGGATGAGCCTGCCTTTAGGGACGTTTAGCAATGTCTGGTGGTAATTTTGACTGTCCCAGATGAGGAGAAGGTACCTCTAGGCCCCTGGTATCTAGGGCTTAGAGATGCCATCCCCAACTGCACAGATGTTCAGCACAAAGTTAAACAGCACCAAGGTTGGGAAACCCTGCCACAATCTCTGCGATTTATTGAACAGCTGCTAGGAGCCAGGTGGGTGCCAGGAAGAGACTGGGAAGCTGGACGCTCATTTCCTGCTCACCTGTGACTCACAGCAGTGGCATCCTGATTCCTATCAGTTGCTCCACTGAAGCAGCACAGATGGAGGCTTCTGCACCCATAGAAATGTCTCCAGTCCCCTTAGAATCCACTGGACCTGAAGATACCACCTTCCTATACAGACGAAGCTCTGTGGAGCACGTATCACTGTTGGAGACCATACTCTGGCTCCTTTTATCACAGTTATCTCGAAGACTTCCTGGGCCGTTCCCTGATTCTTGGTTTCCCCCAAACAATCTCACACTAAAATCCTTGGTCAGGTAATTCCCTCTTCGAAGAATCTTTTCTGACTTTGATCGCTGCTCGCCTTTTCTCGGATACCTGATGCTCCTTTCCAATGGTACCCTGTCATCTTAACTTTGCATCCCAATTGCAGAGCCACCTTGGAGTGTTCCTTCTCCTTCTTCCTCTCCTTTCTCTTTTTCACATCCATCTTCTCCTCTTTCTTCTCCAGTGGTACTTGAGGTCAAAACCAGGGACTGTGCATGCTTTTACATGAGCTAGGCTCCCAGCCCTCAGCTTCTTGATGGTCCCATGCGGTCAACAGCAAGGTCTTTAAGACCATAAGGCCTGGATTTCCCGTCCACTCTGGTGTTTAATAACTACAACAGTGGAAGTCTCCTATTTTTCTCAACTTCAGTTTCATCATGGAGGAAGAAGGTGGCTATTATAATAAGTATGCGGTGTCAGAAACATAGATGGATGTCCCAGTGCTTTCCCATGATGTCAAAATTTATTAACTATAAGTTGGTAAGGTACGTCAGGGTTCACTGACTGCCATTTGTCAAGGACTTCTGATCTCACCTCAAGTACTTTTGATTTTGTAGGTTACAGAATGGCTAAGAAAGGATTAATCAGCTACAGAGAGCTGCCAAAATGAGTCTTCACAAGCAGGGGCACAAAGATGTTCAAGGTCTGGAGTGGCCAATGTACGTCTCAGTGGCCGGTTATTGACAGTGCCAATCTGAAGTGGGATAAGTGTCATGGCAAGAGAAAGTGGCCTACAGTTGGAACCCGAGAACTGAGGCAGAGGTCGTTTGCGGGGCAATGTTCTTGCATGAGACTGTGACAAGTGACCAGGTGATGGTCAGCACTGTTGACGCATCTTAATCTTGGAGTGCTTTTTCTTTTATGATCCCGGGGAGAAGATTCCATCAGATTCGATTCACAAGCTCCTTCTTTCTCTTCTCCTACTTCTCCTATGCGATTTGGTTTCTTTGCAAGCACGAGTATTTCCTGGGGCAAATAAGTCATTTTGTCAGCACGTGGTGCTTAGTGTGCTGGCCACTGGTGGTTGTTCAGCTGTGTAAACAGTATGCAGAGTCGTGCTTTCTTGGTACTTACACTCAAAATGATGCCACTCATGTCAAGACTGTTCATTTTTAGAGAGAATCGTGGCTTTGTACAACACAGGGTGACTGCTGTGGGCTCCCTTCAGCAGCTCCCAGAGGGGAGGCTGTACAAAGCAGTGAGGTCATTCCTGTGTGTAGCCCATGCCTGGTCTCTAGGGACCTGGCCCATGACCCGGGATGTTCTTGCTGTGTACATGTTCACCAGTAGCCTGCGTATGCTCAAACACTCCCTCATGCCTGCTGAGCGAATAAAGCCAAGTCTTGAAGATGTTAGGGAATGTGTCCAGACTTCATGAGGTCAGTAAGCAGCCTAGCCAGCATCTGAACCCACACCTCAGTTGCTGGAGGCCATATAACTGCCTGCCACTCCTATAACGTGACTACTCTGCCTTGCCCAGCTTTTGGGACCCACCTGGTTATAAAAGACAAGAACCTGATGAAGCACTGAGCTTGCTAGGAATATCTGGCATAGCCTTTGAATGGGTACCAGAACCTTCTGTCTCCTGCCTTCTGAGAAAACAGTTCTCCCTGTCCCCTTCCCATTTAAGGCAGGTGTGTCTCTCTGCCATGCGGTCCCGCATTCTCCATGACCCTTCTGCCAGCTAGGGCCCCTTCATAGTCTTCATAATCCATTTGTTTTCATTCAAGCCACATAGTGGTGACTGGGATTGGAAAATCAGAATGGGGTTAGGAACTAAGATGGCTTTAGAACAGAGATCTGGAAAAGGTGATAGATCTCTCCTAGTTCAGTGTCCAGAAGATGCGAAGGGTTGGTTCCAGTTCCCAGTGTACGCAGAGGACCGCAAAGGGATGTGCTGGGCGAGCTTCAGGGGCAGCATGGAGCAGAGCAACCGCGGAATTACACGTAGGGGGTAATGCTGGCTATCAGTGAGGGAAGCCAGGTCTCACAGCTTTGTAAAGCATCAACATCAAAAGACCTTTCTGGTGTTTATTCTTTATGAGACCATGAATCACTAAAAGGTTTTTAGAATACACATACACACACACACACACACACACACACACACACACACACACACACACGTGCGACAAGGCAGGAAACGTGGGAAAACTGTTTTGCATTTTTGTATGTTTTTGTTTGTTTGTTTGTTTTTGCCACTGTACTAAAGTGAACTACGAGACATAAAACCAGACACTTGAAGACCCATCATGACACTCTCACAATTACCCAGGTGAGAAAGACTGGGCTTGGACAAAGGGTCATGGCTCAGATCTCGAAGTGTGGTTTGAAGGTAGGGAGGACAGGAGTTAATAGTGAGTTGGATATGAAGTTTGAGAAGAATCAAATACGATCCCGAAGGGTTCTGACGGAGCATTTGGGAGGGTATGTCATGAGCTGAATGGAGAATAAAAATGATATTGAGAGACAGGATCTGGCTGGGTTAGAAGTGTGACTGTCACCCGAGTGCAGACAACAGGAGAAGCAATGGGCTCCTGAAGAGATGGGCTAGAGAGCCCTGATGGCTGGAGCCCTCAGTTCAGATGGCAGAGTCAGGGTTAGGAGGAAGCGGCGGTGGAGGAGGAGGAGCTGGCTGACGATGGACAGGAAGGCACAGAAGGACGTCTCAATAGTTGCTGTCATGAGCCAGATTTGTCACCACCTTGCTCCTACATCACGAACAGTGATTCTGTCTCTAACAGGTGTGGAGGAGCTGTTGAGGACCAGGAGGTAGAGAACACTCATCGGAAGGTGACTTGGGACAGCCAGACTCCATTCACAGACAGAAGTTTTGCTTTCCTAAAATAACAGCCGTACTGCCTCTTCGCTCAACTACCTTCTTACCCTTAGCAAGTTCTTTATGATATGCCCAGTGTATGCGATTAGTGCTTTTGATATTAACCACTTATCATTCGTATCAAATGGATTTCTCCCACTCTCAGTTTGTGGCTGAGAAGGTAAAATGAAATAACTTGTCCCATCTGACACAACCAGAAATGCCAACCCACCCAGTTTCTTTTCACGCTGAAGTCTATCCTTGTTCTTGTTGGGATTTCTTCTCTCGTTCACTCAAGTAATGTTTGTAAGACACGTCTTGTGGCAAGCCTTGCACTGAATGCCAGCACTGTGCTGTTGGGCCAGACGGTCTTGAAGTCTGCATTACCACATACATCACATATGATCATACACGTATCTTATACGTTTCCAAGAGCATTATGAAAACATGCCAGGACAGCCCATAGCCAACCCTCCAGGTCTTAAATCAGCCATTTTAGGATATCTCCCTCCCTTCCTGAGTCCTTACTTGAAAGGACTCCAATAACTATTTTCTTGTTGTATGACAAATTTGTTGAGGAAGACATTCAAAGTGTTCATGGAGACATTATGAAAACCAAGGCACTAGAGGGTGGCTAAATTTAAGGCGAGATTTCCCTTGTGTGGGAAATCTCTGACATTTTACATCTCTTATTTATTCTGCCAAAAGCAATTTAGTAGGGGGAGTTGTGAAAGAAGGTGGATGGGAAGGTGGCCAAGTGAGATGTACCTGATTCCAGCCATTCAAGTCTGCACTAGTGTTGCTGTGAGTTACCACACAGAGCTGGGATGCTGGAAGAAAGGGGTCCTCCTGCTGAATTATGGGTCAGATAGATACTATTGCTCCTAGTGGCATTAGGGATGTAGCATGCCTCCAGTCAGCTCTTCTTGCATACCTAAAAGCTTTCTCTCTGCTGCAATCGAGGGAAATCATCTTAAATCTTAAATCTCATGCTATTTCTCTTTCTCTCTCTCTCTCTCTCTCTCTCTCTCTCTCTCTCTCTCTCTGTGTGTGTGTGTGTGTGTGTGTGTGTGTGTGTGTGTGTGTGTCTGAGAGAGAGAGAGAAAGAGAGAGAAAGAAGACATTTTATTTCCAGAAAGTTCTCAGAGAAACTATATAGTGGCAATTTAGACAGAATCCAACATGAAGCATAGATTATCTTTTCTTAAAATATTAGAACCTTCCCTCAGGATGCGATTAGAATGAAAAACTGAACACAAATGCAAGTGTTAGCTTGGAAAATTTTCTCTTTGTCAAAGTTGGAAGGCTGTTCCCGTGGGAAGGGGGCTGATTGATGCTGTTCACATCCAGGTTTGGCTCCTGTCAGTCTTCCCTCAAGTTTCCCAGTTAGAAGGACTCCCGAGTCCTTACAGCTGGTGCTGTCCTCACAAGTCCTGCCTTTCGCTGTTTCCTGGGACTCAGAAGCTCCTCATCTTTGCTGAGTCTCAGTCCCTTCATTCAGGACACAAGGCTGAGGAGTCCTGTTAGGCAAGATTGCTAAGGAATTAAATAAAAGAATGAGGACAATGTCAGGTGATCTTTAATGGTGGCACCTGGCCATTTACGATTCCATAAAAATATAACACCAAGGCAAACATCTTAGTGCATGCCCAAATTCCCAATTCTGGGGAGGTTGAAGCAATAAAATTAGGAGTTGGAAGTCAGCCTGAGCCACAGACTGAGTTATGGACAGCTTGGGCGATATATTGAGGCTACATCTCAAAGAACAGTTAACAGCAAACAAGCGAGCAACAACAACAAAACTAAAGACCAGCTAAGATTAAAGAGAAGAAAGCCAATTCCCACCATCAAAGAGCACTCATTACAGAAATTTCTCCTCCCTCTACAGTCTGGTTTTACACTACAGGCTAAATGGCTACCTCTGTTGGCACCGACTCTGGAGAGGGAGGGAGTAATGGGTAATTTATTTGTTGATTTATCTTACTTTGGTCCTGGGGATTGAACCCCACATGCATACTAAGCAAGCAACCTACCATACTGTGACAGAAAAGGTTTGTTTTGGCTCCTGCTTTAATAGGTTCTGGTCTATGACCAATTGGCCCTGTCCTTTAGGGTCTGTGGTGGCACAACACATCGTGATGGGACCAGATGCCTGCCAGAAAGTAAAGAGAAAGAAGAGACTGGCTTTCCAATGTCTCCTTGAAGGACACATCCCTGATGACCTAACTCACTCTCACTAAGCCCCAGCTCCTAACAGGGCCCCGGGTTCAGGGCCAGTCTTTAAAAGAACATCAAAGCTAAAGCAGGGATAGTCTGGTTCACTTCCTGAAGTTGGTGGTTAGCTAATGAGTCAAAGGGCAGGGCAGGACTCTTTCTAAGAATGGTGGAGGAGAAAGTTTGTTGTAGATAAACTGGAGGGCGTAGCTACAGACAGACATCTGGGGGAGTCCAGAGTGGACACGACCCCAAGTCATGAGAAGACAGGGAGGACAGAAGGGAGAGAGGAGAGCCAGGTGCAGCCAAGTGGGCAAAGGTACAAAAAGGGACAGGTAACCAAAATGGTTGGATTATATCGGGAAGAGCAGCCTGGACCCCTGGGCTGGAGAGTTCAGGTATGGGGTTGTTTAACCAAACCAGGAGGGCCCTGGAGCAGGTAGGGGTGGAGGGAGATCTGGCAGCCAGGTCCACTTTGATATGTAAAATAGGCACCTCAGCCCTTCTTCCCAGGGTTCGAGACTTAATAGTTAGGTTCTCAAGCCAGGCCCAGGACCCCATCTTGTGATGGCACTCCAGTCTTGGACACTCCATTAGTGTAAAAATGATACATTTTCTGTTGTCCTGGCTGTTATTTCCTGAGTCTGAGGGCGGGCCTGGAAAATAGTGTAAACTTAGCAGAGAACAAAGAAATCACCTGTGACGCCAGACCCTTTGCTTTGACAGTTCCTTCCAGAACATCCTTAACACTGGACATCGCCTGGTTCCATCACTGTGTTTGGATCTGTGTACAAATTTCCCCTCCAGAGAGAGATCCCTCATCAGCCGCGGAAAGGTTATTACCATGTTTCGCACCCACCAGGACCCTCCCCACTTCCCTTTCCTTCTCCCACTCTTGAAGGATTTGTTGGCCACCGCTCTCCCCTTCAGTGAGGGCTCTGGCAGCAGAGCTACGTGCTGTGTGCCTGGCACCCGGAACACACCTAGGAGGAGTCCGAGCTCCGTAAACCACCTTCGAATGGACGAGACAGTGGGTGAAAGGGTATAACTGCAGGAGAGTCTTGGCACAGAACCAGGCCCGTAGCAAGTGACTGACTTTTCTTTTTAGATTTACTTTTTCACTAATTCTTTGAGAATTCTGGACAATATATTTTGATTATATTTACTCCTCTCCCCCAGCTACTCCCAGATCCACCCCACCCACCCAATTCTGTGTCCTCTTTTTTTTTTTTAATCCAATCAAGCTCAATTTGTGCAGCCCCTACACAGCTGGACACGTGACCTTTCAGTGGAATGTGGTTGACCTACCAAGGGCCACACCCTTGGCGAAAGCTCTCCCTCCCTGCTGCTATCAAGTGATAATCGCTCCCCAGCTAGGGCTGGGACTGTCTTCCCACCTCTCTCTGGGTTAGGATTTTGTCTGGCAGGAGTTTGTACAGGTACCTGTCCTGTTACCACAAGCATTAGAAGGTCATGTAACTCTTGTGAGCCTTACAAAGTTCCTGATGTCCTCCTAATGTCACTGTGACGCCTCCTGCATCCTTTGACACAAGTCCTGGGAGGGTGATGATAGCTAAAGACTGTTGGCAGCAGGCCAACAGATCCTCTCTGCCTGCAACAGAAGTGCTAAGGGTGGGGCTTTTCACTACCTTGGTCTCTCTTTCCTTTCCCCACTGGGTGAGATGTAACAAGGCGTTGGGAAGTCCTCTCTCCTCAACTCTGGACTCAAAAATAACTCCACCTTTCTCCTAAATGTTCGCAGCTAAGAGCAGCCTTGACTGCGTGTGTCATCCAGCCACCTGATCCCTCCCAGCTTTTGGGACTTAAGCATAGCTTTGCTGTAACGTGTGTTGTCACGTCGAATGTGTCTTACTGGACTTCATTTCATTCTTTTTTTTGGAGCATTAATATGATTTTATTGTTTTGTATGTATGAGCGTTTTACCTCCATCTATGTCCATGTATCAGGAAAGGGTGTTGATCTCCTGGGACTGGAGTTACAGATGGTTGTGAATTGCCATCTGGGTGCTGGAGATCAAAGTCAGGCCGTCTGGACGAGCTGCCAGTGGTCTCAAATGTGAATCCATGACTCCAGCCCCTCCATCTCATTATTAAATATGCTCTCCAGAGTGGAGCTCCACCATTGCTGCCCTGGGAAGCGCAGCCCACATCTCCCACCACTGCGTCTCCGGTTTCCCACACAGCACTTTCTTACCTCCTGTTACAGCGCTTACCACAGAACACTGCTGACCGGCAGACTCGGTCCCCAGTGAGCTCTGTAAGGACAGTTCTACAGACGGTGAATGGGCATGGGGCAGTTTTGACATGAGTCCTGGGTCCTGAGGCTAGTGAGATGGCCTGGGGAGTAAAACAGCTGGGTTCACAGGGCTGATGGCCCATGTTTCACCCCTGGTACCTGTGCAAAGATGAAAGCAACCCTACAAAGGTGTCCTCTGGCATTCCCATGCACACCATGGCATGTGTGTACCCTTACACACACAATAATGATAATAGCAAAATTAATTTAAAATATTCCTAGTTCCAAAAACTGTGGCCTCCTCTTCCACCATCTGTGATATCTTGACATGTCAGTACATGACACCATGCACAGAGGATCCCACTTGAAAACAGACCTTGGTGGTTATATTTCAACAAATACCAAACAATACAGGGCAGTGGGTATGGAGAAAATATGGGATGGATTGTCTGGGGGGAGAACTTTGGACTGGCGGACCATGAAGTCAGCCTTCCATCCACTCACATCTGGAGACGTGTTGGCAATGAGCCACAAGCTCTTTCAGAACAAGAGGCCTAGAAAGGAAACAGCGGTCGGTGGTGTTTCTGACAATGCCCAGAACTTTATTATCCTGATAAACACAGCTAACAATTCCTTGCGTGGAAACCTCACTAGGATTTCTCCACTCCTTATATGCACCTAGATTGGCGGTCCATAGACCAACACACTGAGGTAAAGAGTCTGAAAAGTACATCCAAGGATGTGAAAAAAAAAAAAAAACAAAAAACAAAAAAAGCAAATCCTAAAACAAAGTTTACAAAAACTGTTTAAATACTTCACTGTAGTCTGGTAACACGAAAGTTTGTATCTTGTGGGGAACTCCCGGGAGCTTTACAGCGGACACCGGGGATCTGACTCCTCGCGTCTGAGGCTGCTCCCTCGGACTTCACTAGCACGACGAGGCCTGTAACATGTTGAGGAAGAAGGTGCAGATGGAGCGCCAAGACTCCCCACAGAATTCCAGGGCGACCTTCTTCTGGTTGAGCACATCTGGGTCCTCTAGGCACTCCGGATCTCTGATGGCCACCGTCTGGGTCACAGCTGGACTGGGCACGAGGTCCTCTTGGACCTTGTTTGGCCCCATGGAGGAAACTTCTTGAACCTTATTGTGTTCCCTTGGGGAGACCTCTGCTTTCTCCTTCCTGGGCTTCATGTTCCCGGGTGCACTGGGGTTTACCAGTTTGAGGTTAGACTCTGGAAACTTCTTTCTGCACACTCGTGTCTTCAGGACATTCTTGGCGTTCCCACAGATATTCTTCTGTTTGCGCAGGGTGCGGGCAATTTGCTTCCAGTAGATCTGGTCTTTGTCATGTTCAAGACAGCCGGCTGGATCACCCGCAAAAACACAAGAAAACTCTCGATCTTCTTGAGTGCACTGGACCTTCAGGCTGATGCCCAGCTCCTCCTCAGTCACAGCCCACCTGCAGGTGGCGTGGTCTTTGGTGAGGAACTTGCCGCGGGTCATGGATTTGGATGTCCTGCTTCTCTGCTTATCCTGGGCCTTGCCCGAGGGGGCAGATGCACCCTCCTCTGTTGTGTTGTGTGGGGCATTCTTGGCTCCCTTTCTGACCCTTTCTGAGAGCACCTGAGCAGCCAGGAGAAGGAAGGAGAGCAGGAGGAGGCTGTGGATTCTCATGGCTTCACCTGGGTGGACACCTGTTTGACAAAGGTGGGAGAGTGAGTGGCAGCAGCCAATGGGGCAGGACTGTGGGCTGCCTCCCTCAACACAGGTTTGCCTGCTTTGAGAGGTCTGCCAAGCAACTTGGCTGCTCCCATTTCCACTTCCAATAAAGTTACAACTCACCCATGACCCTCCTCCATTCACTCAGCCACTCCCTCATTTTCTCACGTTCTCAGCCCTTCCTCTACCCACGCAACAATCACTGAACACCTACAACATACCAAAACACTGAACAAAGCCACGGGTACCTTAAAGAGTTTACAAGATACAATCGCTGCCTCTGCAGAGGGCAGAAGGGGAGGGGAGAGGAAGGGAGAGGAGCAGAGAGAAGTGTATAGCTCAATAAAACCAGTAAGAGAAATTAAAAAAGTACAATCGGAGAAATTTAAATGGCATCACCTAGGGAGTTTCTCCCTTCTCAGTCCTGTTTAATCCTGAAAAAGCCACACTCTTCCCCTCTAGAAGTTGTTGAATGAAATAATCACTGACCCCTTTTCTAGCTCCAGAGAGAGCTGGGTTTCTTCCCCATAATCTGCTTTGGCATCAACCATCCATCACCAGTTGTGAAAGGATGTCGTCGGAGCCATAGAAGTGTCACGAAAAGATGTTGACTCAGAGTTGAACGTGCCCAGGATTGACACACCGGGCTGGGTGGAGCTGTGGGACTAGAGGGGATATTCATGAGGAAGAGCCCAGAAAGGCAAGAAGGTCAGGGAAGCCATTGAGCTTGATGGGACCAAGGGACAGAGGGTGGAGAGGGATGAGCTTCAGAGTGTAGAGGCTGCAAGGCTGAAGGCGAGGCCACGCCTGAGTTCAGCAGCACAGTGCTAGCCATATAGGAAAGAGTTACTTAATGCTTTTTGCAGAAACAAAATTCAAATGATTTCCTATGGTACATTAAGTAGCACGCTAAGAAAACTGTAGGTAAAGGCAGAAGAGAAGCCCACCTTTGCTAGCCTGCCTTTGCTCGCCATCTACTAGGGTGTTAAGCAGTGCCTGGCATTTGATTCTCTCCCCTCTTACACAACCACAGGAGTCTTACCCAGAGCTGTTAAGGTAACACCCCAGGTAACTACTGGGACAATTAAGGCTCAGACTGATAAGCAAGTTACCCAGAGTCCCTTCATGGGCAGAGATGGGTGGAGGGGGAAGCCAGAGTTTATCTCTCTATCAGTACTTACATCTCACTTCTTGCTTTTCAACTTTATTCTGCTCTTCATAAAATATTAATAAGAAACAATAAAACAAGGAACTGTACAAAGTTTGGTATGCAACCAAAGTTTTGGTATGGACCACACCCTTCCTATTATCTGTGCTTTATTTAAAAAAAATGAGAGAGAGAGAGAGAGAGAAAGAGAGAGAGAGAGAGAGAGAGAG
>NW_004949103.1:9335903-9343841 GCF_000317375.1 Microtus ochrogaster
AACTGTACAAAGTTTGGTATGCAACCAAAGTTTTGGTATGGACCACACCCTTCCTATTATCTGTGCTTTATTTAAAAAAAAATGAGAGAGAGAGAAAGAGAGAGAGAGAGAGAGAGAGAGAGAGAGAGAGAAAATTTTTCTGAAAAGTAGGAAAAGTCCAGGAAATGGCTATGAACTCGCTTCTGTCCAGGTCTCTGCCCACCTATAGGGCTGGGAAAGGAAAAGGCCCTTAGAGTTTGGACTGGAGCAATGAGGGGTTAGGCAGGCTAGATAAGCCAGGGACACACCTGGGTCTCGGGGCATTGGGATACAGTTCTCTTGGCTCCACAGTGCTATCCAGATCCAGGGAGGCCCAGCAGCTGAGAAGCAGGGTGGGGAAAGCAACTTTTAAGAAGGGGGCTGACAAGATGGCTCCGCAGGTGGAGGCACTCGCCATGCAAAACTGATGACCTGAGTTCAAAGGAACCTGAGTTCCATGCGCAGAGCTCTTGTAAAGGTGGAAGGAGAGAACCAGTTCCTACAAGTACAAGCTGTCCTCCGCTCTCAGTATACAAGTCCCCACCCCTGCAATCATACACACAATAACAACAGCAACTATATATATTTTATATATATAATATATATATGAAATATATGTGTGTATATATACATATATACATATATATTATTTGTTTTAAGAAATATTTAAGAGACCCAGGCTTACCTTTCTGTGAGCATGCAGGCCCAGCTGTGCCAGGGAGTGCAGGTTTCCAGTTCTCACAGCCGGGGAGCAGACTCGACTATTTATACAGGAGCCCAAGCCTCCTGAGTTTTTATAGCTCACAGACTTGTGGAGCTTTATTTCTGCTCCTCCCAGCCACGCCCCTCGGAGCGAGCCAGTTCCTGGAGGGAAGTGCTGGGTGGAATCCAGGGAGCAGGGGCTTGCATTTACCCTGAGCCTCTGCCTTGGAAGTCCTTCCTTTCCCTCCTGGTGGTTGGTCATGGTCAAAGTGTAGATACGCCTTGTAGACGAGGTGAGGATTCCAGCAAGGGCATCTATGCACACAGTAGAGGGACCATGCCATTTATAGCTGCCAAACCCTGAGCCTGTTTCCTCTAAAGCCTCGCCATATTCCCCATCTTTAGCAGCTCTTCCCATTTGATAGATGGAGAAATTGGCACTTGACAGTAGTAAACGGGTCTGGGTTCCCAGAGCTGGCAAGAGTAGATCTCAAATTGAAAGCCAGGACTGCCAACATCTGTAATCTGACCTCCTCCCACCTGGCTGGCTCAGGGAATGTCTGGAGAATGAGTGACTGCAGTTGCTGAAACCTGTTTCTGAGTTCCTGTTCGCTTGGAGCCAGGTGAATTTACTGTGTGGGCAGATGAATCTGTGGGCCCCAGGGGCTGGCGAAGAGGTAACTCTCCATAATGGAATTTCATTGGAAAGTATTTGCCTTCAGGTCATCAGGAAGCTCCCACAGGCCATCCTGTCACAGGTAGGGTTTCACTCCAGATATAACTGATAGGGAATCTTGGCCACAGCAGGTCCTGAACTAACGCTGTGACACTGCACTCTCCGGTCTTCTTCAGCGCCCACTTGCCGGTCTCACTCAGTGCGTGTATAATAACAGAATCCCACTGCACTTGCCCGCATCACTCACAGTACATGTATAACAACAGAATCCCACTGCACTTGCCCGCATCACTCACAGTGCATGGATAATAACAGAGTCCCACTGCACTTGCCCACATTGCTCACACTTGCCCGCATTGCTCACAGTGCATGTATAACAACAGAGTCCCACTGCACTTGCCCGCATCACTCACAGTGCATGTATAATAACAGAATCCCACTGCACTTTCCCGTATCGCTCACAGTGTGTGGATAACAACAGAATCCCACTGCACTTGCCCGCATCACTCACAGTGCGTGTATAATAACAGAGTCCCACTGCACTTGCCCGCATTGCTCACACTTGCCCGCATTGCTCACAGTGCATGTACAACAACAGAATCTCACTGCACTTGCCCGTATCGCTCACAGTGCATGTATAACAGAATTTCACTGCAGGCCGCCTACTGGAGTCTTTCCTGGAGCTGAGCTCTTTCAGTTTGGCCTCCTAAGGAAATCTTAAACTGTTTCCTTTGAAAACATGCTTTTGTATTATCGCACAGTAGGGGTTTTGAGAGCGTTCCTCCTTTTAGAATGTGGTGTTTCTAATTAGATTGGAATTCTAATTCTAATCATTCTTGGTCAAACTCTTTATCAGAGAGTTTAGATAACAAATGCGGTTCAACTTTTGGCAAAGCTGAGCAATGGACACAATGGATGTTACTGATGACCTAGCAGATGCCCACCAGTGAAGGCTGATGACTGACCGCCTCTTTCACCCCACGGATAGCTCTGTGGCCTCCAATGCTTGCCTCGCTGCTGTGGCCACCAGAGAGTGTGTGAGTGGGCATGTTTGGGCTCTGAGGTGAGCTTCAGCTAAGGGCAAGCCTATCCAACCAGGCTCACCAAAAATCAACCCCCTTCCTCAGAAGCAACCTTATAAACAGAAGAGGAAAATGCTATGTAGCACAATTAGTAAAAACCCAGAGACAAATATTGGGGTTCAACCTGAAGGTCAGAAAAGCGAAACAGCCAGCCACTGGCTCTTAACCTCTCCCTCAGTTTGAAATGGTGACACTGACTCCAGGAGTCCTTAGAATGAGACTGTCCGAGAGCTGTCTCCTCTCTAGGACTGGGATTAAGAGCATGCACCACAACCACCCGGTCTCTAGGGCACACTAGTGTGGCTACTGGGATTAAAGGTGTGTGTCACCGCTGCCCGGTCTGCAAGGCTGACCAATGGGGCTGTTCTACTCCCTGATCTTCAGGCAGCTTTATTTATTAAAATGCAAATGAAATGTCACTACAGTGCTGATTTGGTGCATTAAGCAGTATCAATCTGTTGCATCAGATAAGTATATAAAACTCTATTCAGTGTCGGAGGTAACGGGGCTGGCTAAACAAACAGTAAAATCCCGTGAGCAGGAACTCATGTTGGAACTATGAGGAAAGTGTGCATTCCAAATTTTAATGGAAGATTCTGAGTCCCTGTTTAGGAAATCAAAAGACACCTGCTGCTAAATTCTCTTTTCAAAGCAGCAAGAGACAGTGTTGATGCTACAGCTGTGTACAGGAATGCACACCACACTGCCTTTGTCTTCTGGAGAATGAACGCTTCAAAAACATTTAGTATTAACTGCTTTTGTTAGGGATGTTCACTTGTTTCAGATACTGAATCAATCGGAAGAATAACTTGTTTTATTTTCGACTAATCAAAAAAAGATTGATTTTTTAGTCGATTATAATGCTT
The DNA here is from genome assembly GCF_000317375.1 of Microtus ochrogaster. NCBI lineage: Eukaryota > Metazoa > Chordata > Mammalia > Rodentia > Cricetidae > Microtus > Microtus ochrogaster. Next base: position 9,339,248 of record NW_004949103.1, read on the forward strand.
AAGAATATCAATGATTTTAAATAAGACAACTTTGCTGTTTTTCATTTAACAGTTATTACAAATACTCCTATTTCTTTCAGAAAAGCTTTCATGGCAGTGGAGGTGGTGCTGGAGGTGGTGGTGGTTGTGGAGGTGGTGATGGAGGAAGTAATAGCCGTGATGGTGGTGGAGGTGGTGGAGGAGGTGATGGTCATGGTGGCCATGGTGGTGGAGGTGTTGATGGTGGTGGTGAAGGTTTTGAAGGTGGTGGTAGGGGAGGTGGTGGTGGTGACAGAAGTTGTGGACATGGTAGTGCTGGCAGAGGTAGTGGTGGTGATGAGAGAGGTGGTGGTGAAGGTGGTGGTGGTGGTGGTAGAGGTGGTGGTGGTAGAAGCGGTGGTGGAGGAGGTGGTGATGATGGTGGAGGTGGAGGTGGCAGTGGTAGTGGGTCATTTGTTAGTTTTACTCTTTTACAACAAATTTTCCCCTCAAATCAAGCTTTTTATACCATCTCAGATTTTTTAAGTAAATTATTTTTAACAGTAAATATTTCTTAAAGAAATCTAATGTTTTAATATTTTTTTCACAGCATATCTCTGCACATAATTATGTACATATGTGCACACACATGAACTTGTGTCATAAGACACACAGAAACAACAGGTAGTAAATGTTCATATACCATCTTATTATCTTAGAGTGGAAGATGGTTCTAGAGATCCTCACGTTTGAATTTACCCTCACATCCATGTGTTACCAAAATTTCTGGTTATTATTCTGGAAAGGCTGGAAGGGAGAAGATAAGTGGCCCTGTCTCTGTGGTGAGATTGCCACTGTGCAAGTTGGCATGGGACCACGCTCTTCACATGAACACTAAAGATGTTAGGGTAAGAACCCCAGAAATAACCCCGAAAATGTCAGTAAGGACACAAGGACTCACAGAATCAAGACACTCCCATGTAGGGTGCACTTCACAGAGGAAGGGGGAAGGAGAACGGTCCAGATGCTTGGAGATCTCGTTCATTCTGCCATTCAGTCATTGTTCCCTCCTTCTTTTGTCTAAAGGCCACCCAGAAATGGAGTCAGTGCTGCTGCAGTCTTTGCTCTCAAGGAAGTGCTGGACAATAAGGGGTAGGTCTATATCAGATGACAGTACAGAGGTTAATTGCTAAGTTGGAAGGAAGCCTGGGATGTCTCTCCTAGCCAAAGGTAGAGAAGAATTTCTCAGGAGCCTGGAAAGACTGAGCCTGGGGGTGACAGTTGCTGATCTTGTCATGCAGTAATTATTCTAGGCCAGGTGCAATATTAGGCACTCCAGGGAACGCCAGCATGAGTTTGATTTGACTCCTGTCCTCAAAATCTGGCAGGTTTGGCCTATGCTTGATTCTTAGATACTGATAGCTTTCCTACCACACCAGGAAGCCTTGGGGTTGTGTGGGCTGAGGCTGCGTCATCATATTAAGTGATGAGCTTCTGAGACAGCACAGTGTCCTCTGAGATGACCTTTCCAAAAGAACCCTTACTAGAATTGATGGCAATTTTAGTATTTGTAAAGTGTTTGTTTGTACACTCAGATTATTTATTTTTGGTGTCTGTATTTCTGAATGTAAAGGGTCTATTCTGTTTGTTTGTACACTCAGATTATTTATTTTTGGTGTTTGTATTTCTGAATTATTTATGTTTACATATCCTGGATTTTAATCCCTTGTGAGATGAATAGCTGGCAAAGATTTTCTCCTATCCTGTAGGTTGTCTCTTTACTCTCTTCATCGTGCCTCTGTTAAATGTTTTGGCAAAGCTTGGTGTCTGTGGAGGACCTGGGTTTCTGGGTTGTAAATCAATGGAAGCAACCAGATGAGAAATAATCAGTTCAACTGTCAACCAGAACAGCCTGTAGGTGCACTAAGGGTTTGGGTTGTTTCGGTGAAAATTGAGGTTCAAATGGGTCACATGAGCAGATACTTGGCTGGTGGATATTTATACATCAGCAGTTGTAGGAAAGTTGGCCCCTCTCTTGTCCTTATGTTATCATGAGATAATAATAGCAAGATGGAAAACTTATAAAGAGAAGGTTAAGTCCTAGTAAAAAAACAGAAACTACATGTACGTCGGTATTTGAAAGCTTAGAGTTTGTTTTGTTTTATTTTTTCGAGACTGAATTTCTCTATGTAACAGTCCTACCTGTCCTGGAACTCACTTTGTAGGCCAGGCTGGCCTTGAACTCACTGAGATCCACCCACCTCTGCCTCCCAAGTGCTGGGATTAAAGGCAAGTGCCACCATCTGGTGAAAGGTTAGAGTTTTTAAAAGGAGTTGTCTGAGGAAACCACATTCTCTAACCTAGTTTTCTGGGATGTGAGAATTGTATTGAGCAAATCTTCTTCTGGCAGCTATATCTTTTGTGTTTTGAGAGCGACATGTGTCCCTTGGCTATTGTTAGTAATACCTATAACTCCAAAATGAATTAGGAGTGCCCTGGGATGACCTTGTGTTGTGGGCCTGATACATGCAGAGACATGCATGATTTTGATTTCTATGTTGAGTATCTGGGAGGTGGGAAATTCTCCAAATTTTTTAACCTGAAGAGAACAAGTGTTAGGTGATGGTCCAATGACAGTATAATAAATGTCAGGACAGAGCCACTTGCTTGTCTGGTGGCCCATACGAAGACGAGTATTTCAAGTTTAGCCAAGCAAATTGTTTCCTGGCTTCTGCCCTTCATAAGAGACACCCTAGCTAAGAGTCCAAAGCAGCCCCATTCTGCCGAGCTGCATGATATACAATGGCACGAGGAGCCATTTGCATACTCTGCGGCATCCCATCCGTGTTTAGTCAGGCAGTCCAAAAAGGCTCCTCAGGTACTTCAGGGTCTAGGGAAAGGTGGCCTCCTCCAACATCACAGCACCTGGCAAGAGACAGAGCCAGAGAAGCCATGCTCCTGCAGGTGGAATGTGCTAGAAGGCTCAGTTTCCACTCCATTCGACCTGGAAGACCTTACCAGCTGTGCTGAGCATGGACAACTGGACAGGGAGTGTCATGGGCGAGGTCTGAGATTATCTCTGCTTTCAGGATAGGCCGTGGGTAACCAGTGTTGCTCTTTTAAGGGTAGCCAGCATGAGGTACTTTGTTCCTAACAGCAAAACTTTTCAATTTTTATTAGTATATAAAAATTACACAAAATAATAGGCTTTATTGTGACATTTTCACATATTCATATAATGTTCTTCAGAAATGTTCATTCTCTATTATCCTCTTCTGTCCCTCCCCGTGTCGGCTCTCCTCCTCTGCCTTGGAGTCCCTTCCCTGTTTTTTTACTTCTTCCTTGAGCAGATTCTACTCATGTGGAAGGATGGCTTGTTTGCCCGGAAGAGATCTGATCCCAAGTGAGCTGTTTATCTTATAGGCAGACTCTGTAAACCCCCCCAAAGATAGCGTCATATGATTTTAAAAAAATCAGAACGTCGTAAAGCTGGAGAGGCAGCTCAGGTGGTAAAGTGCTTTCTGTGCCAGCACGAGGACCTGAGTTTCACCCTAAGAAAACACTTGTCATACAACATTGGGGAGGCAGAGGCAGGCAGACCCAGGGGGTTCACTGGCCTGCCAGTCAAGGTGGAAGAGGAGCTATTGAGAGAGCATGCAAGAGACTGCCTGGCCTTCTTCCAGACCCTTTCATTATATCAACACACCATCTAGACCAGGTGGATCTAAAGGGTCCTCACAACACGCAAGGAATTAATCAGTGTGAGGGTTCAGGCAGTGGCTGTGTGTGCATTTTTAGGGTACACCTGGACCTTGTGAAATAACTCCTGGGAGGATTCAGGAACCCATGCTGACTGTGAGTTGAACGTGAACTGAAACTCTATGGGTCATTTGACCTCTGTTAGCATCTGCTTTGACCCAGGGATTCGGGGGGGGGGGGCATAGTAGCATTTGGAATCTCCTGATCTCTGTCAGCTCAGAGCCTATGTCTAGTGGTTCCTGAAAGGACTGGCTATGTCCTTTTTCAATGCGGTTATTATATACATGCATTTGTTGAGGTTATAGATAAAGGATTTTGTGGACGTCCCATATTTTTCACTCCTAAAATCACCATGAACTGATCAACACCACAGGTGATGAGAGTCAGCTGCTTCTGTGGCCATGTTGCCTCTGCTGTCCCTTGAAATCTCTCCTTCCACCTTGCCTTCTATGACTGAATGCTACCTGGTGGTCTTCTTCTCCAGGATCCGATTATCCCCATTTCTGCTGTCCTAGTTTCATTTCTGTCACTATGATAAAGTACCCAGACCAAAAGGCAACTTAGGAGGAAAGATTATTTTAGCCTGCAATTTCAGTTATAGTCCATCATAGCAGGGGAACTCACAGTGGCAGAAGCTTGACGGAACTGGTCAAGCTTGAGGGAACTGGTCATGTCGCAACTATAACCAACAACAGAGAGCAAAGAATGCATGCATGCCTGTGCCCCTCATGTGTGCCTGTGCTCCTCATGCGTGTTAGTGCTCCTCATGCGTGCCAGTGCTCCTCATGTGTCCTAGTGCTCTTCATGTGTGCCTGTGCTCTGCATGCATGTTAGTGCTCCTCATGCGTGCCAGTGCTCCTCATGTGTCCTAGTGCTC
>NW_004949103.1:9343941-9364798 GCF_000317375.1 Microtus ochrogaster
TGTTAGTGCTCCTCATGCGTGCCAGTGCTCCTCATGTGTCCTAGTGCTCTTCATGTGTGCCTGTGCTCTGCATGCATGTTAGTGCTCCTCATGCGTGCCAGTGCTCCTCATGTGTCCTAGTGCTCCTCATGTGTGCCTGTGCTCCTCATGTGTCCTAGTGCTCATGTGTGCCTGTGCTCCACATGCGTGTTAGTGCTCCTCATGCGTGCCAGTGCTTCTCATGTGTAGTAGTGCTCCTCACGTGTGCCTGTGCTCCACATGTGTACTAGTGCTCTTCATGTGTGCCTGTGCTCCTCATGTGTGTCAGTGCTCCTCATGCATGTCAGTGCTCCTCATGTGTGACAGTGCTCTTCATGTGTGCCAGTGCTCCTCATGGTGCTAACGCTTCATTCCATTTTCCTGTTTTATATAGTCCAGGACCCAGCCCATTAAATGGTGTCCAAACATTCAGAGTGGCTATTCTCACATCAGTTATAGCTCAATTAAGCAAATCCTTCACAGGCATGCCCACAGGCCAACCCAATCTAAACAATTCCTCAGTGAGATCCTTCCCAGGTGACTGTACATTATGTGAAGTTAACAATCAAAACCAACCAGACAGCTGCCCCTGAACCTGGAGAGACCTTTTCTCATCCTTTAAGGATCTCCATGAGAAGAGTGTGCATCCCATAAGTGGATAAGAGGCTGAAGTCTGTATGTCACTATTAAACTAAGGATAGCAATTGACCATCAACACAATGAGTTCAAAAATGGGTTTCTAGTGCTTGCCCTGGAGACTGAAATACTCTTCCAGGACTGGTGGTGTCGGTCAGTAGTTGCTTTGTCTGTCTCAGGGTGAACAAGAACACCTTAACTCTGCCACGTACGCCTTATGCCTATTAAACAGAACATTTGGTGCTCTGCTGCCATCTGGTGGTTACCACTAGAATGTGGGCGTCTGTGGCACAGGGTCATAGAGTTGCTTTCTGTGAGATACTGGCCAGACAGTCCTGATAGCACTGAGACGGAGTTATCTCATGCCTTAGAGCATGTGGCTTCCCTCACAGCTAGCTGATCCTGCACTGTCCAGGACACAAGATTACCAGCAGCGACCTAATGGATAAGCCCCGTGTCTTACAACCTCAGCACCCTCAGCTGGTGGTGCCTGCGAGGGGATGAGCTATGTGACTTGACTAGACAAGATGCTGGATAGATGGTACTGTCTCCTTGTGACCAAAGGACCTCAGGTGGTGGTGTGAGCTGCTGCAGCTGTGCAGAAGTGGCTCCGCATGCAGAGAAAAGGGAGGGCCATTGACTCACCATTGTTCAACAGCCGCTCTATGGAAGGCACAGAAAAGGGCATTTAGCCAAACACAAAGGTGAAACAGACTCGGCTTCTGCCTGGCCACGTGAGCTCCAGCCTCATTCTCTGACACACTGGGGACTACTTATTCCTCCCAAGCTCCGGGTCTGCCTCGGCTCTCTGAACTTGTTCTCACAGGAAGGTCCATAGTTTTAAATGCTACTCTAGAGACTTTCCTAATCCCGATTGTTCTCAGCTCATTCTCTGTATCTTGTGCACAGGCTCTGGGGCTCGACCTCTACCTGGCTGTCCACTGTTCTCCCCACAAGTCAGACTTCTTTGTCTTGGTCAACCTTTGTCACCTAGATCCCCTTCTCTGCTTGTCTGCCTGGACAACTCTCCTCTAGACCTGTCTGCTGTAGTAGCCTTTCACGGTTCCTTCAGCTAAATTCCCATAACTTACAGTGCTGCTAACCTTCACCTGGACCCTGTCCTATGCACAATGCCATGTACACAATTTGTGGCACAATGCCATGCTCAAAGTCCTTCGCTGCGTGTTATCGCTTATCTTTGTTTTTAAATGATGCATTTTATTTTGTGTGTATGAGCATTTTGCTTTCATGTATGTGTGTGTACCATACACATGCCTGATGTCCCCAGAGGTCAGAACTGGATGCCGTGAGAGTGAGATAGCATGTGGGTGGTGGGAACTGAACCCAGGCCCTCTGGAAGAACAGCAAGTGCTCTTAACCCCTGATCTTTATTACACTCTCACGAAGTGGCCATTATTTCTACCTGGATTGAAAGTGAGGGAAAAAAACCTGCTGTAAGTGACATCCCTGAAACCACACGATATTTATTGCGACACCAAATCTGCTCATAACTCTCCCATTCCACACATAAAGTTAGCCCTTGCTCTGCAGTAAAAGATTAAAAGAGGCTCAACATGGTCCAGCTAATGGCAGCTGAAAGCTGCAGGGAGAAAATCCTGCAGAGATACCAGCTTAGAACACCCAGTGTGTCCTCTGGAAACAGAGCGGGCAGAGGACAGAGAGGAAGGAAAGAGGCATTTTCTTCTGTGAAGTAGAGGGTGAGTCAAAGCCTGGGGAGTGATGATGAATACAGTTTTGCATGAACTGGTCACCGTCACTCATGAGTTCTTCATCTTTTTAACCTTGAATTCCTAAGGTGCCAACTGATACATAATAGTTTCAGAGAAACTCGAAAACCAAATGTTGCTAGAGGAGCAGCTGCCTGACCTCTTGTATGCCCCAGGATGACATCAGACAGAAGGTGTTCAGGTGGACAATATTTTTCAAAGGGATGCTTGTGTCAATCAACTGTAATCCCCTCTGGGAACACAGATCTGAATATATTTGCAACAAGCACACTGCAAAGTCTCCCAAGTCTGTGCTCAGCTTGGCTCTTTCAGTCAAAGTCACCATACTCAAACCTCCCTGGATGCTTTCTCTCCAGTTTCTCAACTTCCCTTTAAACAAGAGGTTCCCAACCTGTGGGTCACAACCCCTTTGGGGTTGTCAAGATACCCTTTCATAGGGTTTGCATACCAAATATCCTGTATATCAGGGGACACTGAAGTGATTTTATGGTTGGGGGGGTCACACAACATGAGGAGCTGTATTGAAGAGTCACAGCATTGGGAAGGTAGAAAACCACTGGTGGTTGTTAACAGGGTCAACCGTACCAGTGCCTACACATAGATTCAGTGGCAATTGAGCTGCTGAACATGAGGAGATACTTAAATGCCTCAGTTCTATCGCACTGACAAATGCTCTCTGAGTGCTTACACATGTCTGAACAGGCTTGCACTCTGTGACGAGCCTTTCCACCTGTGAAGTAGCAGAGCACATTATCATATCATGCCAGTCCATGTGAGAAATGAACAGACTCCAAGCTCTGGGGGCTTAGCACACTGAAGACTTCCTTCTGCCCCTCATGAACTCCAAAATGGATGTTTCTAATCTCAAGACCACAGTTAGCCATCACCAAACACATCTGTTGTCAATAGCAACCAGTCAGACTGTGACAGTGGCTATGGCTAGGTTGACTGTACAGCACGGTTATGACCAATGCCTGTTCTCCATTTCCCTGGGTCAAAGATTCCTTTCCTGAACTTTCCAGGTTTGGCCTGCCTCCAAAGCACTGAAATATTCTTATTTACCATGGGAGGATGGGTAAAGACATTCGATAGCCATTCTCTTGAGAGATACCCTGCTCACAGACTCCACCAAAACCCAGAGGACAGACTCTTCAGAGTAACTGCTGTCCTATAGAAAAGCACAGAGGTGACTTCATAGCAGACCCAAACATTTGGGGATTCATAGAGAGCCCTTGGAATGAGGACCAGAGATTTATTCCTGAGAGAGCCAAGGACGTTATTCACCCTACAGAGCCACCTCTTCTAATACAGGAAGCCTTGAACTTGTTTGGACTAATCAGGAAAAAGAGAAAAGATACACCTCAGGCAGATACTGTTTTGAGCTCTAGCTGCAAATTAGCTTGAAATTCATCCTAATTTACCTGAGGGCCTAGCACCAGGTGCATTAGATATGGACCAACAGTCTTTCTCTTGGGGACCGTGAACTCCAAGGTGTCTTGTGAATTTCAGGTCTATGCTATAACTGTACTGAGTGGAGCCCCTGGCCCAGGTACAGCCTCTGCCTTCAGTTACTCGTTGCGACTTGGATCTCTTGACACAGTTCCACGAAAGCCACCAGAGAAGCCCGCTGGAGCACTGCTGGGCACTCACGGAAGCGGAAAGTCCCCAGTGGACCTCCAGTTATCTTTTCACTCAGACAGCCCTGTGCTGTGTTGGGTTCCTCGAATGCTAATGACAGAGTAGGGTACGCCAGCCAGTTTCTCGTATTTCATAGGAATGGAGCTTTCCAGAAGGATAAGTCTAGTTCCACAGAGCAGTGATAGTAGTAGCAACAGCAGAGTGTTCTTCTTCCTTACACCCCACCTTCTCTCTGTCTGCCTGTCTGTCTGTCTCTCTCTCTGCCTGTGTGTGTGTGTACATGTGCACATGTGCATGGAGAAGCCAGAGGTCAACCTCAGGCATCATTCCTCAGTGGCCTACTTTGGTTTCTTGAGACAGAGCTTCTCTCTTTTCCCTGAAACCAGCAAACCCCAGAGATCTGCCTCTCTCCCCGGCTCCTCAGGGCTGGCTTTGATAAGTGTATACATCACCAAGCCTGGTTATTTATTTTTTTTTTTGACTGCATGGAACTCAGGCCTTCATGTTTGTTCAACATGCTCTTACTGACTACGATGTCCCCCCAGCCCTCAGAGAACTTCTCTTTACACAGAAAGGCTAAGGCCACATCATTAGGAGTCCACAGAGACAGTTATCTAGCGTCTACTCTCAGGACGTCCACTAAGAATGCTGAGGCTTTCCTTACCACAGGCTCAACCCCACTAACCATCAATAACACCCTGATGCCACTCCGCCTTGTCAGAGTGAATACTGGACTGGGTACACACAGTCATTCCTTCTCCCTCCCCCCCCCACCCCGGAACTCTGTGTAGACCAAGCTCTGCCTCTGCCTCCCAAGTGCTGCAATGACAGGCATGCATCAGCACACCAGACCCAAACTGTCACACCTCCGAAGTCATTCCCTTGTGCACACTGCTCCTTTCTGGACTTTGTTTAACAAGTCTGTGTTCCCTTTGCAACTAAGGGTGACACATTTCTGTCCTGCTCAGAAAGCTAACCTGATGATCAATGACCATCTAGATTTTGAAACATAGAAACAGAAAAGCTGCACCATTCTTGGACTGTCAGCCAAAGAAGTCAGTAAGGGACCTATATCCCCATCATTGGATGTTTATGGGGGGGGTGGTCACTGAACTCCTTAAATGTGTGTGTGTTTACATATGCCTTCTTCTCCCCTCCAGTCTTCGTACATTCTGTAAATTAAAAGTTTGCATAGCTTGTTGTGATTTGAAACTACACATCCGAGGTGAGAACACCGGATAGGAAATGTTACACCATAGGAGGAGATTGTTCTTTGTATTTGGAGACAGCAAAGAACTGTTATTGTGTCCTGACATATGGTCCTTCCAAACCATCTGGAAGAGAATGGCCCCCAAAGGGAGTGGCACTATTAGGAGGTGTGGCTTTGTTGGGTAGGTGTGGCCTTCTTGGAGGAAGTGTTACGGAGGGTGGGCTTTGAGGTATCCTTTGTGCAAATTTCACCCAGTGTGGCAGACAGTTCACTTCCTGTGGATGAAGATGCAGAACTCTCAGCTCCTTCTCCAGCACCATGTCTGCCTGAGGAAAATGGACTGAACCTCTGAAACTGTAAGCCAGCCTGAATTAAAAGTTTTCCTTTATAAGAGTTGCCATCATCATCGTGTCTCTTCACAACAATAGAAACCCTAACACACCCTGAGCTGTGCCCTGAGCTGCGCTTCTTTGGAGATGGGATAAGGCTTTTAAGGAAGCGGATACTTTTGAAGTGGTCAGGATAAGAGATTAAGATGGCATTGTCAGGGAGATTGGATCCTACCTGATGGTGTCCCATAAGAGGCATCTGGGACCCAGACCCAAAGGAGAGAGCTGTGAGGACACTAGGAGAAAGCACCCATCTGCAGCAAGGGCACGAAGCCTCACACAACACCAGCTTGCTACATGATGCCTTAAAGCACCAGAATCTGACCTGTGAGAAAAGAAATCCATTGCTAAGTCACCCAGCCTGTGGTGTGTTTGCCTTGGGAAGTTTAGGGAGTTAATGCAGGAGCCACAGGCACAAAGGATACATGATGAAGACAGAGCTTTACTTGTCAGTCTGCAAACTGCATCTGCTTCTGTACACAGTGATGCACTCCTGAGAGTTGACATTATTATCTCTGCTTGCTGGACTGTGGGTGATTCTCTCTCTACTGTTCTATTGTGTTTGAAGTGTGTGTGTGCACCAGCTGCACAGAGGACAAGGGAATACAACAGAGGGAATCAGAGGAGGCAGCCTAGGGTCATTTTGTGTGTGTGTGTGTGTGTGTGTATGTGTGTGTATCTACACACAGGTTTGGGGCTTGAGTAGTTTACATTTTTCAAACTATAGTGATTTTTTTCTACAATTAATTGCCTCTTGTATGGGCACAGCCTTCTTTATCAGCAGTAGGCTATGTAGCAGAGATTTCTCAACAGGTCTGTTGCCCCAGAGCTCCCACTGTTTCTTGTTGTGGTGGATTATAGGTATGTACCACCAGGCCTGGTAAAACAGTGTCTTTATTAGGGCTGAACATCTGAGATTCCAAGAGCCAGCAGGCTGAGAAGGCAGGTTGCCTGCGCTCCATCAGCTCTGTGTGGTAGGTGAGTTCATCCTGGAGAACAGTGGGATGAACATGCAACACAAGGGGAGCTGGAGAGATGGCTCAGAGGTTAAGAGCACTGGCTGCTCTTCCAGAGGTCCTGAGTTCAATCCCCAGCAACCACATGGTGGCTCACAACCATCCATAATGAGATCTGATCTGGTGCCCTCTTCTGGCCTGCAGTCAAACATCCAGACAGAATGCTGTATACATAATAAATAAATCTTTAAAAAAAATGCAACAAGAGCTCAGCTCATCACAGGCACAGTGCAGACTTGGGCTACTCAAGGAAATCACACTCACGCCGCATTCCTCAAGCTCCTTTATACTGACATGAATCAGGGCTGCGGGCTCACGTGGAAAGGCTTGGTATAAAGCTATGCCCCTCACTGCGGTCACAGTCACTTCGACCAGCTTTCCTCACTGATCTCTTCTGGAAAGGTCACTGCCAGTAAGTACAACCCACCACAGAGGCGAACTGACCAAACTCCAGAGGCTCCATTCATCCACGCTTTATTTCAGATCTCAGAATCATGACAGGAGTTCTTGCCCCTCATTTCAGAACCCCACTAATAATCAGATGACACAGAACTTACGGCCCACCCTCACAAATCAGAAAGTGTGCCACGAAACCGTGAACCAGGACTGGCGTCTGTGAAAACCATTCCGCTTCCGGCTGAGCGATGCTTCCTTCTCTCGAGTTCTCTCTGTTCTGAATTTGCCAGTCGTGTCAAGCAGGCATCTTCTTGTCCAACAGGCAGACTGGCAACCAGCAGAGGGAGATCCACGAGGAAGGACGGGCCTGCTGCAGGGCTCACACACTTTCCATGCATACAGCGTCTTCTCTACAGCCCAACCCAAAGGGAACCTCGTTTAGGAGAAAAATCTAGAGTATTCATTTGTGTAAAAAAAACCCCGACTGTGGTAGAAGAGTATATATACAATTTACTATATGCAAAATACACTTTTTTTTCGTAAACTGGTTTGTGTTTAGCACACTCCACATATGGAAGTAAGTTAGGTACGCAGCTATGACATCCAAAGAGCTGGCTCAAAGGTGAATGTATCCAGGGGGACCAAGAAGCCCCATATATTTTAGTGTCTAATAGAAATTCAGTGTAAAAAAAAAGTTAAAAACAGGGGAGAGTCATCCTTGGATAGCAATGGACACGTGGATTATAGCCATGACTGTTCGTTCCTGACAAAGTGCTACTCTAAGACCACTGGAGCCATGTTCTCAGTGCCCGCCTGAGTCTCCACATTTGCCACCATGATTCCTTCTGGTCTTGGAATGTTCTAGAAGACTCAGAAACTATCCAAAGTCTGGGATCCTTTCCACTTTGGCTGTCTTGACGCTGAAACGGGAAGCAAACATAATTTTAAAAACTGGCTTTGAGTTACAAAAGAAAGCAAGAATGCAGAATCCTAAAATGTTTCTGTCAGGAGCCAAGGAACTACAGGAAACATGAACTTATTCAAGAGGCAGGGGGGCTGGCCTTGTGGGCATCATCTCATCACTAGAGTAGAGTTTACTTTCAGACATAGATCAAGGAAATACATGTTCACAGAAGTGTTCATTGTAAAACAGTGTGTTAGCACACAAAAAACCTCTCAACTCCATAACCCAATGTACATGTGAATATCTAACAGCTTATTATTTTTGCTACATTTAAAAATATCTAATTTTATACCGTATGTATCCAGACATAATCACTGTATGCGTGTATATCTACATTTATCTACATACACACATTATCTAGTCACATAACTGGATTCTGTGTAATTAAAGGCATGTTATAGAATCTATTTAGATTTTCCACTTAACATGTTAGAATTACCTGTGTCTTGGTGTTTTAAAAACTAAAAACAACAGCCCTATAAATTCATTGATATGAAAGCATCACACTTACCTCAAGCAATTTTCCTTTTCAACTGTCAGTAACGAGATGGGCTAAAAACAAAAACAAAACAGAGAACTGTAGCAGTCTGGGCTAGGCTGCAGGTGGTCCTGTCACCTTCATGCTCAGAAGTAGGATGTGACTGGAGTCACAGACGAATGCAGATTAAACCCCAGAAAGTTTAGCAAGGAAAAAGAATGCCAGATAAGGCAGGTTGCTCTAGCATTTGTCTGCACTGCATTTTAAAGGAAGATGAGAACAGAGTGAAACAAACTCAGACACATCCATTCATTCTATGGCGAAGAAGTCACAGTCACTAGGAACGTGTGTGTGGTAAGAGTCACTGGGGACTTGTGTGCAGTACATTTAGAATAGCAAAAAGCAGATGATGGCAGATGGCTCTTGGCCACAAACGGCTTCCTGAAGCTTTGCAGGGATCTTGCTGGACTCTGCATGTATGAGCCCAGATGTGTACGTATCCCGTAAGCAGCTTTCTAACTATCAACCCGGGCTAACCCCACCATCCTCTCATATTTCATCAAGACCATGACCTTGACCCCCATGACGAATTTGTGCAAGGGGAGAGGGTAGAACCCCATGTGGAGGGTGTGAGTTTCCAGTCTAGTACACCCAGTTCATCACAGAGCAAAAGACCGGCACAGATGGAGCAGGTATAGGCAGGGGCACTGTAGCTACACTGCCACTTCCCTATGATGAAATGTGTTTTTCCTTTGGGCAGGAGAGATATGCCAGGTGGGCCCTTCCCACTTCTCCCAAAGCATCTGCAAGCACACTGCACAAAGCCTAACCTCTGCAGCTCAATAACAGGGCATGAATTTGAAGACATATTTCATAGAAACAGTATGGTATGTGTTCCCCAATGTGATTTATGAGCATTAGATGGGAAAACATCAAACAGAGTGTGGTGGCTAATGCTGGTAATCCAGCTCTTGGGAAACAGCTGCAGGAGGATTGCCAGAGTTCCAGGCCAACTGGGGCTGCAAAATTCAGACCTGTTGGAAAGGATTTAAATGGTGCCGTCCCCAGTTGAACAGCCCAATACTTGCTGTGATGGCAGTTTGATGGGATTTAGAACCACCATGGATACACACCTCTGGCCATGTCTGTGATGGATTTCCTATATGAGGTTAAGTGAGGTGGGAAGACCCCGCCCTAAATGTGGGTGGCACCTTGCTACAGGTTCACAGTCCTTAACAGCAACAAAGGCCAAATACTAACATTCATGTAACTTCTTCCTCACCGTGGATCTAATATATCCAGCAGCCCCATGTCCCTGCCACTGGGACTGACTGTACCTTGGCAGTGTTAGATAAATCCTCCCTTCTCTAAGTTACTTGTGCCAGGGAGCTTGTTACAGCAGATGTACCTCCCCAGAGGAAAATGCCTCTCCTTGGTGCAGACCGTGTAGGAGGCAGAATTAGCCCTATGAAGAACACTTCAGGCTTCAGTGCGTATAGGAAAGCCCATTGCTCTTTTTTCTGTAGGCAAAAGCACATGAGCCACCACAGGCCATGACATAGACTTAGTAGAGGCTGTGAGTGTCTGTGTCTGTGCAATTGAATAGTAAAGATAAAGGGAAACCAGATCAGATTTGTTTTTGAAACTGAGTATGCCACTAACAATATGCATCTTACTTATGAAGACCTTTCCCTGCCCAGCTCCCCATATAGTAATAACAACTTGGTCAAACTGACCCTACCTTGGTTAAGTGTCAGTGCGTGCCTTGATTGACACAAGGATCTCCTGAAGGGCCACACATCTTCATGAAGCACTGACCATGCTTGCCCTCAAACCTCTCTTTGCCCAGGTAACAGGCAGCGTGTCAGGGCTGAAGTGGGATCACCTTACCAAGTCCATGTGAAGGGAGTAGGTAGCCATACTTATGTTATAGAAGGTCTTCTAGGGGTCTTCCCTATGATCCATGGCTCTGTGGGTCATGAGGGAAGGCTGAGTGGCACTGGCTCGGCTGATAGGTTGGCAAGGCACCTTTTTATTACGTTTGACTCACGTTTAGATTCCATCAGAATCAGCCATGTAATAAGAGCATCCCCGCTATCATGAACTACAAACACTAGGATAGGGGACTGCACTAATATAAGAGTGAACTCTGACCCTCACATTTTCTAGGCAAGTAGAGCTCTCATTGACACCTTTTATAGATGTGGAAACTGAGACTTAATGTCATTAGCATTTCACAATGGCACAGTTAAACAGTGAAAATTTTCCCCAATCTAGAGCCCAGAGTCTTCTCACAGGGGTTGGGGGTCTCGTTGAGGCTGGAATGACTGTGTCTATAGGGCTTCTGAGGTGCCACTCTCTCATCTTCAGAAAATAAACAGGCCTAGTCTGTGTTCTCCTCCCTGCCCAGATGAGCCGGCAACTCAAGAGGCCCGCCAGATGCCCACATACAGTGGGCAGTCAGGATCAGAAGACCGGACAGATGCCCACATACAGTGGGCACTCAGGATCAGGAGACCGGCCAGGTCCCCACAGGACAGTGGGCACTCAGGATCAGGAGACCTGCCAGATCCCCAGGACAGTGGGCACTGAAGAAAGGGTAGGTCTTGGTGTGAGTGTCACTGAAAAAGTCGCTTCTGTGACATATGAAGGACCTTTCAGTTTTGGGGGACTTACATTATTGAAAATCAAGACAAAGCAAACAATATCTTCAACCTGTCTTTGGAGCCATCTTACTGCCTAGAGAGCACAGAGGGAGGACTTCAGGCACTAACACAGCCATAGCTTCCTCTCCCAGGAGTGTGGAGTGCTGGGTTCTTCCCAGACACACCTTCAAAGGGATACCAAAAGCAAAATCATCACAAAATTACCCGGAAGCACTAGGTATTTAACACTGCTAGAGCATCCCGGCTGGTTTTCTATTCTCTACTGCAATCACTTCTTCCTCTGCAGGAAGTCAGATCCAAGCTTCAGCAAGGCTTACCGTGTTCCTGTTAGACAGATGTGAGCTGCTAAGTCAGGAGAACCACTAGCCCAGAGAACCAAGTGTTTTGCCCTAGAGGCAGATGCCTGTGGGTCCGAGTGGGGACTCCGTATTTCATTATGTTTATCTCACCATGTTTAAAGAAGACGTCTGGCCCTCTTTTACACCCAAAGGCTCAGGACCAGGGCAGGGCAGGGCAGGGCAGGGCAGGTTCAAGGATGAGAAGCAGTGAGTGCCTAGCAGGCATGTCTAAATGATGACCCTACGGGTCTTAGGTTAGCTGAGAAAGCAAGCCATTACAAAACCGTGAAGCTACTAAAAGGCTCATGAGATTTCTGGTTTGTTTCCATTTTGTAACCTTTGTTTGGAACTTGTAATTCTTTTGTTTGTTTGTTTGTCTGTTTTGAGACAGTGTTTCTCTGTGTAACCCTGGCTATCCTAGAACTTCCTCTGAAGACTAGGCTCACCTTAAACTCACAGAGATCCTCCTGCACCTGCTTCCCCAGTGCTGGGATTAAAGGCGTGTGCCACCACTGCTGTACCCAGACTGTGTGATTCTTGAGTGTGAAGTTTGCAGATGAGGATCATGTCAGTACCAAAAACTGGACACTTTTGTGTGCAGACTTTGACATCACTTCTAAATGGCAAAGTGTTCACAGCAGAATAGGAGCACCGAGAGGTTCCTGGCTCTCAGAGACAATCCCCCCACTGGCAAGCTGACTCGGCTCTCCCTACTGGAAACATTGCGTGGATGTGGTGGACTCTGCCAGACCTCCTAGAGTTTTCAGTCCCATGCTCCGGGCGCTGCACTGCTGTACCCTCTTCTAAGACGGGCTTGTCACGGGCTTGTCGCCAGCTGCAGGGCCGTCAGCAGAGGATCCTTCCACCAGAGCTCCCATGGCACAACTTTTTGCCAACTGGTCCACCCGAGGGGCTCTACCTTCCCAGGTAGACCAGATCCCACAGCGAAGGGAGATGAGGTGCAAAGGCCGCATCTGGCCCCTGAGGGTGACTTCTAACAGGTCATACTTGCTTCTCAACTCCCCGCTGCTGAGACGAGGCTGCGGCATGTCTTTCTAGACTTCTGATCTTTCCTTTCACAACTATGGACCCTCTCGCACACATTTGTACCCCAAATTCCATCTCAGCATCTTTGCCAGAGACCCAGCCTTCCACACCCTCCCACCCACACAGGTCTCTCCCCAGCACCCTCTATGCAGACTCAATGAAATGTTCAGCATGAGAGCAGGCATTTGGTTATGCCATGCCTAGGAGGTCAGCACCAGAAGTCAGTTCTGCACACTCAGCAGGTCCTCGGAGAACTGATGCTGGGTGTCATTGGTAGGAAAGAGCTCACCTCTGGCCTGCAAAATCTCAGCTAAGATATGTGAGACACCCTCTAGGCTCTCCATGCTAGGAAGGAGGAGGCCAGTACACAATGCAGGACAGCCAAGGCACTGTCTATGTGCTCTGGACCAAGTCTGATAAACTGAGATTTGCCCTGAAGCGACCTCACAACACAGCATCCTAGCATCCAAGTTCAGCACACTGTCAGAAAAACAGATGCATATCCCCCACTTCAGAGCCTTACTGACCCCCACTTTATCATCGCCACTTCAGCTACGGCTGGAACATCTGAATAGCAATAAGTTTATAAATAGAGATTCTGACCATCCGGATGATGGTATCATGAAGCTGGGGTGGGAGGACCACTTTGGGCATGAAACCCCAGAGAACTCACAGACCCCCCCACAACATGAAGACACAGTGAGGATAGCAAACGCCATCTATGAAAAATCTGCCCTTATCAGAAACAGAATGTGGTGGCGCCTTGGCCGCCTATTCCCCAGTCTACAGAACCATGAGGAAGAAATATCTGGTCTCTATAAGCCATACTGCTTACTGTGCTTTGTTATAGCAGTTCAGACATCGAAACAATACCTCCCCCCACATATGACAAGCTGAAAGAAGAGATTCTTATTTTAAATTTTTGGAATGTTCCAAGTTGTAAGTTGGAGGGGGAAAAACCCTTTTATCCTTCTGAAAGGAGAAATTCTACTGACTTTCTTGTTCCCGTTCCTCGTGAAATCAGCACTTCTGCTGTCTCTAGGAAACGTGGCTAAAGATGACGATGCCCCTGACTAGAAGGGGGCGTCCTATGTGGCAGCACCTGATGAGGAGCCCATGCTGGTGACTTCCCTCAGTGTGGTGTCTATTCTTTTAAGGGGAAATGTCCCACGTGGAGCATGGGGCTTCTAGGACAGCAGGATTCCCCGTGTACCATTGTCTGACTCACTCCTTTGCAACTGGGGTGGGGGCAACATCCCCTGGGGTGCTGACCATTGGCTTGGCGCTGCCTGTGTAGACATGGGGAGGACCGCAGAAAGTCTGCCCCCTAGTGGATGTGTTTGTCTGAAATTTTAGTGGGGTGCAGCAGAATTCACTTGGCAGGTAACACTCAGAGTTATCTGGCAAATCCCAGACTCACATAGAAAACTCCAGGGAGCATAAAAGCACAAGAATTTTGAAAGAAAAGCTTGAGTTCTTTTTCTGCTTGATTATAGTTAATTTTCCAGAGAGAAAGAAAGGAAGCAAAGGAGGGAGGAAGGCAGAAAAGGTCTTTAAGTCACTACTTGGTGATTTGGGGCAGAGGGGCTAAGTAAAGGTGTGCACGCATGCAACCCGTTAGGGTCTAGAGTCCCTCATAGCATTTGAAGATGGCATTCAGTCCAGAGGCTACCCCATTTCACTGATGAAAAATCCACTGAAAATTTAGACAATCGGCATCGTGGAATGCTATGCAGAGTGTGACCAGAGCTAGCCAGGGACAGTGCAGTGGCATGCAGAGGGAAGTGAAGGGCATCAGAGCATGCAGAAGGCTCGGTGTCAGGTCCAGCAGAGACAAGAAGGCTCACCCCAGGCTAGGCATGCACTCCAGGCTTTCTTTTACCTTGTCATAACGGGATTGTGAACACCATATAAGTGATCTTTATGATAACCATTACTACCGTTTTCCAAACTGCAACAAAAATAAATACACCAGAAACACCGAGTTACCTCTAGGGTGAAGCATTCATGCCGTGGATCACAAAGACAATGTAAAGGACAATCTGGGTCACAGATTGTCCGGTCTGTAAAGGTGGTTTGAGGATGTGCTACATGCCCATCTTCCCTCTTTCGAAACCACAAATGGAAAACAGTGGCTTCCCAGAGCGATGCGTCTAATGTATAAAATGCCCATTCGCTCCATTTGTAAGCACCTTCTATGCGCCAACCCTCTTTCTCAGAGGTGCCGCGATTCATCACTACCCAGACTTCTCTGTTGTTCTTATGTCAGATTATTAACTTAACTACAGGTCTACCATGTAGTAGAAACCTCCCCCATCCCATCTGTGAAGATAATTTTTTAAAAAGGCTTACTTTTTCATGGGGACAGTTTCAACACTATAAAATATAAAAGGGGAGACAAGGTTATTTGCTTGTTTGATCACTACGAAGGCCATGATCTACACCCTCCTCCCCGTCCCCCCATTCCCAGTGTTTTCACTGCAGTCCGGGCTGACAGTTCAGATTACAGAGATGACGAGAGAAGACGAGAAGGGAAAAGCAAACATGCGTGTTCAACAGACACAAAGCAAAGGGCAGGCGGCAGCGCTGGTGGGGGGGGGGAATGGTAACAATGGTTATCATAAAGTGAAATGCCATGTTCCCGAGACAGGCGAGCTGAAAACAGAAGGAGGCTGGTTAAAGACGCTGAGTAAAGAGGAAGGAAACAGAATCATAAGATTGGTTATAAACAAACAAAAACAAGACCACCGCCACCACCACCAACAGCAGCGGAAAAGGGACAACCCAGGACTTAAGCAGGAGTTCTCTTGAGGACTGGCCTTTGGTGGCTCTCGGGGGACAGTGCTGCACACAAACAACCCACACTCACTCATCATATATGTCCTCTGAATCCATCCTGCGATAGTACTTGGCCAGCTTGACAGCGATGATCACAGCGGGAAGCAAGAGCACCGTGGCTTGTCCGATGCCGAACCAGAACAAATTCTGGGGATTAAGACAACAACAATGGTCAGGAGAAATAAATGCTTGGGGACAGATAATAGGAAAGAACATTTGCTATGGGAAGAATTCCTTTTGCAATTTTTAAAACTCTTATTCTGTTTTCAAAATCAACTGTGAACCTAGCAGGAACCAGCCACAAAGGACACTGGGAAGGGTTATTGTAACGGAGTAATCTTTCCACAGGGCAAGCAGGTGAGAGCCCAGGTTCTTGCTTATTCTCTAAGAGAGGAACAGAAGCATCTAAGTGATGTAACTAAGATTTGGTCTAACACAGTCAGAAAACACCTAATCACACATCACATAGTGTTATCTTCGTTAGGCTGGCTGTCTAACCAAGACAGCTGGCAGCCAGCAAGCTCAGGTTTAACTAGTTCAATGTAAATATGAACAGTTGGCTTTTCTGATTTTTTTTCTACATCTGAATAGTCAACACATTGGCACCTTCAATCTACAGAGCCAGGGCTGGGCTACCTCCCTGAGAGCTGGTCAGAAAGGCTCCTGAGATCTCCAAAACAACACAGGCAATTGCCATTGCTGTTGGGTGCAAACCAGACTGAACGGTAAGACTCCGTCACTATCACCACACACACTGGTTATAGGACATAGAGAAAGCAGGCTGGAACTGGACTAGAACTTCACCCTCATAGTGCCAGAGGGGCTGTGCAGGCTGCTATGGGAGCATTGTCCTCAAAAGCCTTACTCAGCGTGGCTCCTGTGTGTAGCACTCTCTGCAGACCAGAGCAGATGTACCCACAGGGGCAACAGAAGCAAGTCCAGGATGGGGCAACCAACCTGTTTCTAACTGGATTAGAAGCCTGCTCTGCAAGAGATAATTCATATCGAGTCCTGGAAACACAGTCAGAGCCTGTGCCTGGGAGGGTGCAGACCCTGATGAGGAAGCTACTGTCGTAGCTGTACTAAACAGACATAATATGCTCATAAAATTACCTTCTAAATAATTATATTTATCCCTATTTGTTGGTGCCACTATCAATTTTGGACAGAGAGGCTTCTTCTTTCAGTGAACAAAGGTAGCTAAAGATTGTCATAATTGGCCAAAATCACAATGTGGCTTTTGAATGTCCGACCATCAATGCTGCATCTGTATCACTCCCACCAAGGCTCAGGAAATCTCTCAGAGGAAGGTGAAGACACAGACTGGGAGAGCAGATGGTGTGGGGTGCTGTGGAATCCTGCCTTCCATGCATGACATGGCTGTGACAGTCTCCAACAAAGCAGAGCTGTGTTCCCTGCGCAGGACTGCACAAGGCTGGACCTGTCAGCATCCTGCCATGGAGAGGGTGGGGCTCATGAAGCCTAGGCCTCCCTGGGAATTTATAGGCAGTTAATGGTTGACGGGACTAAGAAAAACCACTTTCCTTGGTGGTATACCACTGGTAAGGGTGTCCACACTCCTCTAAATAACCCTTCAACCATGTCCCTGGAAACAACCCCAATGAAAACCATTAGATCAAGAGGAACTGGTTAGGAAAAGGAAGGTGAGCAGAGTGATGGGTGGGGGACAAGGGAAGATGACGGTGGCACCTCTCTGGCTCCTGATCTTCAGAAAAGGAACAGTGATGTCATAAAGCTGTAGAACTCTCTGAACAAAGTGGAAAATGTAGAGAACTACTAATAACACAATGGGGGGGGAGAACACATTTATGCAATATGTCTTCTCTTTTTGAAAGATGAAGTTCTTACCAGAGGGTCAGCAGCATAGCTACACAGAACACCACTAACAGCGGAGTCCATCGCAGTGACCACGGGTTTGCAGGATGTCATCTTCTCTGTGATCTGTGGGATGGAAAACAGGCAAATGTGCACTGCGGCTCACATGCCGCAAGATGTGACCCCTGACTGGTTTCAGAGGAGCATCCAGAAGTGTGCATCACAGGAGAGTCCTGGAAGCAAGCCCTGGAGCTGGCAGCCGATGAGCCGATGAGGGGATCTACAGCTGGTACAATTATATGCATTTACAGCAAGACTCTCAGTCCCCTTGAGCTGCAGTTCTCCTCATTTGTTGTCTAGAATATTAAGACTCATCTTGCAGAACTTCTAGGGAATGAAGACGTGCACACGTCCAGCCTAGTGCTGCAGGGTTCTTTTATCTGGCGAAGGCGTGGGCATCAGATGAAAGAAACCGTATAGCAAAAGTGAGCCAAGGGGATTAGGGAGAGGTGTTCTCCCTCATGGGAAGGCTGGCCCCAAAGGTTCTGGTTCCCCTTATCCAAACCCTCTTGAGGCAGACGAGCATAGGAAATCTTGGCAATACAGGACTCCACTTGGCTTGAACTATATACTAGCCCTTCCCTCATCATGTGCTTAGTCACCTGGGACCCCCCCCACTGCATCGGCTGAGCTGTGCACACCCCCCCCACCTCAAACAACAGTGTGTCACTCCACCATAGCAACCTTCCTGTAAACTCCCTGTGTTCATTCAGAAATGTCCTAGAACATACCCTGAGACTCAAAGGAGTGATGGAGAAATGGGAACCCAGCCTGGGATGATTTGGGGCTTATTCACAATAGGGCAAATCGTATGCAGAAGACAGCGAACCATATGCACAATACAGCATGCACAATACAGCAAACCAAACCGTGTGCACAAAAATGGCAAGCCGTATGCACAATATGGCAAACCAAACCACATCCTCTGAGTGAACATCCAAGGGAAACCCCTATGTCTTATGCTTCTGCATAGTTGGGAGTATACATGATTAAAGTCAGACACAACATGGAAAAGGATGTGAGAAGTGAACGAAGACTTTAAACCTTCAATTAAAACAGAAAATCACTCCCCCTACCCCAGCAACTAACTCTACCTTCTGGACCCCATACAAGGAAGCCTTAACGAGTAGCCAGCTCACTTTGGGCAGCCTGCCTTGGATAGCCTGCCACTTCCTCGCAGCATCTTGTGCTCTCACTGCGCCACTGAGTAAAATCCTAGCTATTTTTCCGTTTGCTTATGTGGTGGTTCCTCATTCAAAACATGGAGGAGCTGGCGCATCCAATCCGGGCAGACACTTTCGCTTATCTCCAACCAAAATCTCCAGGATTTTAATCTCCTTCAGATTTTATGCCAGACAATGACTCTCCTGAGGGGTGGCGCCCTTTATGTTCATAAAAGACACAGCTACTTACGGCATACAAGACCCACTGCAGGTAGTGTTCAAAGTAGCCTACTATTGTTTTCGCAAACTTCTTCGTTTCCTAGAAGAAATCAAAGATTGGAACCATTATTAAAGGGACTAGCGGGTACTTAATGGACATAGCTACTTCATCCTGGAATACTCACACGGCACTTTATCTACACACATGCTTAAGAAAAGAAAACTTACTTCAATAACAATAGAGGAAATGTTACTGCTGAGGAAATTCTGAGCAGAATCCAAAGACATGATGGTCTTGTTCATCCTCTCCTGGAAAACATAACAATTGGAAAGGGAACAATTAATTAATTAGGCAATTTGCAAATCAATTAGAGTCCTATGGAGGCTGTTTCCCATTCACCTTACTCAAAATCTTTAGGTTCTGGATGCTCCTCTGTATAATGGAGTGGTACCATCATACAGCCCATGCCATCTGCTTGGGCACATTAATATCTGAGTAACTATGGCTATCCTTGAACTCGCTCTACAAACCAGGCTGGCCTTGAACTCAGACCTGCCTGTCTCTGAGTGCTGGGATTAAAGGTGTGTGCCATGACCACCTGGCTCAATTAACCTTTTGTGGTAAGGAAGGGGGAGGTTTACTAAATGTGTGAAAATTTTTCTGACCAATTCCCTCTAAAGAATACAGGACAGCAGCTAGTTAAACCATGTTGCTACTGCATTAAGTGCTGTAAGGAAACTAGAGATGGTTTCAGTACACCAGAAGGTGTACCAATGTTGGGCACACATACTGTGCAGTTGATGTAAGGGACTTTCAGAACATGGCATGTCCTGAAAGCCATCCACTTCTCTACCTCATGATGACAATGGTTGTGGCCAAGTGACTTGTTTTAGCTGTTGGACTGGAGGACAATGGCAGTATTCTGAGCAGCGGCTTAAAGGCAATCCTACGCAATCCGTGCTCTTGCTCATGCCCTAAGCTTGTGTCGGCTGTTAACTGTTTGATAACTGAAATGCTCCTCCTTAACACCACAAACAGTAAATCTCTCTGAGGGTGTCCCCTTTTGGTGGACTGGATGAGACTGGCCCAACAGGCTCATATGTTTGAAAATGTGGTCTCTAGCTGCTGGAACACTTTGGGAAGGATTAGGAGGTGTGGCCTTTTTGGAGGAGATGTTTCACTGGTGGTGGGAAGTTTAAAAAGCCCATGCCCTTCCCAGTTAGCACTTTCTCTGTCTTTTCCCCCCTCCCTCTTTTCCTCCCTCCCTCTTTCTTTCCTCCTCGCCTCTGCTTGTTTGTGGATCAGATGTAAGCTCCAGTACCAAGTCCATCTGTCTACTGCCATGCTCCTACCAGCTGCAACAAGAGCCTGCTCTTCCAGGCTGAGGTTTTAGGGGAGGGTGATTAGAAAAGCCTGTGGCTTGGCTAGCAGTGACGGTGAACAGGGCCGAGACCACCAATGATATGCAGCTCAATCTAAAGCAACCATGCTTAAGGTCACCTCCTACACAGCGAGACCCGGACTCTTGAAACTTGCACTCACAGAAGCACTTGGGAGAAGGGAAGCCATGAGCAAAACAAGTTTGGTATTCAAAATTCTCCCAACACCTCCTTTTAACTTAAACTACTTATGAAAACCAATACCTCTGAAACTCTAGGTGTGATGTTTGATAACAAAACCTCATAAAAGAAAATGAAACCCTTACCGGCAACTTCTCGCTCATGCGCTCAAGCGTCCGGATACTTTGTTTTAAAGTATCCTGATGAGGAAAAGAAAAAGAAAAGCATTTCAAAGAAAAGCTTATCCAAAGCATCAAGAACACAGGCCTTCTATCAGCCCCTCTCCAACACAGACATCAAATCTGACTATATAGTGTAACGGCTGCATTCTTGAAAATACAGCAGACAGGAGCCACAACATGGACCTTATACACCATTAGTGTGTAAGAAAGCCCATAGAAGAAAAACAGGGTCATATTCAAAGGCTTGAATGGCAGCATATCACACACACAGCATACAAGACTGCCTTCAAAATAGGTTTAATCGGTGGGAAGAGCATCATTAAAACAGAGCTTGCCTATCAAGTGTGGTTTACTTGAATGGTTTAAGTTAAGGTGGAAAATTTTACCTGTAAAAGGCCACACTGTAAAATACTTCCGATTTCAGGGACCATATATTCAATTTCTTTCTTCTTTCT
>NW_004949103.1:9365063-9382563 GCF_000317375.1 Microtus ochrogaster
TTTTTTTTTTAAACTGGCAACAGGCTGGACCACATCATAGCCAACCATAACATCCCATCCTTCTCATTTCTTCTATTATTTGAAACTTGATTGTTTGATGAGGGCCAAAGGGGGGGTTGAAACCGGATCTTTGTGGTTCCAAACTACAAACTACCTCTGTGACATTCGAAGCAAGGGTAATAGAAAGCTGGGGTGGAGAAGAGGAGAAAGAGCGTAGCCATGGAGGGCGACGGCAGAGCTAAGGGAAACAGAAGCACTTACCCTCACCTTCACGTATTTCTAAGCAGAGTTTGGAGAAAAAGAATTGGAGAATATGTCAGCATGAGCCCAGAGCACAATCACACTGCCCAGGAGGCCTACGGTATGAGCCCAAGCTACAGCGAGGCGCTACAGGCGGGGATGGGGCGCACCTCACTGCTCATGCGCTCATGGAAGGAACACGGGGAAGCACAGTGAAGAGAGGTATGAGGTAAGGTGGTGGTTTTTAAAGCCCAGCTCCACAGCCGGGGCTGAGTGGTTGGGACCTCCGTCAGACAAGTGCGTGTCTTCAGGTTATCTGCAAGGAAACTAGATAACTAGGTGCTAGATTTCACTCAGGCTGCCAGGACATGTGACAGGTTGTTGACTGTTACCAGTGATTGCTGCAGAGGACGGACTTGCTCCTGGTGAATGGTTTTAATTCTCTGCACATCTTTTTTCAAGTCCTGCTTTAGGTTTCCGTCGGGCTACAAGGAATAGAAGACATAGGATCGACATCATCCTTCTGGGCCTCAGAACAGATTCTTTAGCCATAAAGAACACCAGAAGACACCACATGACCACAGGACAATTATGAGATGGGTGGGCATCAGAGCTAGCTAGGAGACACAGCACAAACTGCCTCGAACTCCAGAGCCACGGACTCAACGCTTCACACTCAAAAGCACTCCCTAAACACAAGACACTATGGTTTCCTTTCCCCTGCCTCCAAATGATAGAGCCAGTCAATTTCCCTGTTTTACAGTTGAGGGAAATCAAGGTTCAACTGAAGATTGTTCAAGTTAATTCACACCTAAATGATGGTCAGCATCTGAACTATAGCAAACCTGGAAGGCAGTTATAATTACTCCCTCCATTTTTACAGATGGGAAACTCAGGCACTGGTGAGTGAGACACCTGGATTAGGCTCCTAGCATTGGGAAGAGACGGAGTCAGGATTTGAACTTGGGTCTTCCTTATCACCACAGTCAGCTGTTTGTTAGAGGGGACCAGTCGGGCCATGCAGAAGAGCATGGTGAGTAAGTCTATGATGGTGCCTCTGTTCAATCTTATATGCCTACTGTTGGTGATGCAAGGCACAGCTCAGTTACTACTCCTTTACACTGCAAGGAAATGTGTGTACATATGTATGTGTGCATGTCGGTGTATATGAACAAGCACATGTGTCTATATGTACATGTATGTATGTATGTCTTCATGCATGTTTGTCTGCATGCTGTGTACATATCTGTGTATAGGTATAAAACTGTGTGTCCCCATGTATGCATGTCTCTGTGTGAATCAATGTGTATATCTACCTATATATGTGTGTGTGTATGCATGCATGCATATGTGCGTGTTGTGTATATGTGCGTGCATATGTGCATGTGCATGCATGCATGTGAACAGGTATTTGAGGTAGCGGTGTTGATCTGTGAAAGCCCAAGCAGAGGTAAAGTTAGCCTTCTAAACCACATAGGGACAGTTGCCAATGGGGCCTCTAATGTGTTAGTGAGGTGCTGAGACAAAGTCAAGCCATGGTAACAGGGACCTCTTTGTAACTTCCTAAACAATGATATCAATATTTGCCTTTCTGACTATGACAGTATTCAACAAGACCATTGAACTCACCAACTTGTCTGTCTTTTCTTCCAGAGAAGAAGCAAACACCAGCAGATCTACTATGGTAGGAGATTTCTCAGCCTAACAGGGAGGAAATGAAAAAAACCAAGTTACAGTCATAGGCTTCTGAAACAAGAAGACCATCGAAAGGTAGCACGTTGAACATGGGCCACAGCCATCAGGCAACCAAAGAAGGCTAGAAACTCCTACACAGGCTAGAGCCTTTGCATCTCTATTTCTATGGATTATTTTCACTCGTCCATTAACACTATCACATTCGCAGATTTTAAAAACATGCTCAGTGGAAGAATCTAGAAATGTAAGCCACAAAGTGTATGTTGCCACACATGTGGATGATACAGAAGAGAGCGTAGATGGGTGACTGCCAGGAATGTGGGACTGGGTACCAACTGCTCTTGGGTACAGTGTTTCCTGTGGGTGATGGAAACACGCTGGGACTGGAGGTGCTAACTGTGAATATGCTAAAAGCCACTAAACCGCTGGCCTTTAAAACACTGACCTTTATGCTATGGGAATCCACTGTTGTGATAAACAACAACAACAAAAATACACATGTATGATATCCTAATTTCTCCCCAAAGACCATACACATGTGTATCTTGCTCATACCTCCTTCAAGTACAAGGGATAATCGATTTCATCTATCCCAGAAGTTACAAAGTTCTCCAGATTGTCCCTTCCTGTTTTGTTGAACAGTTCAATGTTATCAATATCCACATTCAGGTTGTCCAACTCCTTGATTATTTTTCTAGTGTTCTGTGTAAAACAAAAGAATCCTTTTATTTTCCAAGAAGGTCACACACTCGATGTCTTCAAGAGGAACGAGAATACACTGGATCGAAAGGGATGCATCTACTTTGTCTTGAATTACTTCCTCCTCAGACTCCATAAGTATTTTCTCTGGAGGTGGAATTTAAAGTGAAGTACGATTGCATCTCCCCCCTTGAAGCCCTCAGAGGGAAGAGGCTAAGTCATAAAAGAGGGATGCGTAAGCTCCATCAGAAGACCAGGCAGAGAGGACTCAGTGGAAGTGGACTGGAGAGAAGAAATGACGTCTAGTCTTGACAAAGGAGGCTGAAAGGAAAGAGAGGGAGGGGAGCACTTGGGTAGTAGGGAAGGCACGGGAGATACCTTCTGTGAGACAATGATCTTGGGAATGTGGTTGCTGAGATGGAGCTGTCCTAACAGCCAATCAGTAGCTTCCATCAGCATACAGTGCTGGCTACCACTCTCAACTGTTACTTAACATGGTGCAGGGAAAATGGCCCATAGCATGATGGGCAAAGGAGTACAGAAAAATCTCTTTAGGACTTGGTCACAAGATGAAGTTTTATTTATGGGAATATTTAAGGGAAACTCAAGGCAAACCTTTCAAACAAAAGGTCTTCACATTGGTATGCTGTAGAGTCATTGTGGTCCCCTTGGTCCCTATAATGACCTTCCATGCTGTTAAAGTGAGCAAGATGTGGGCCAGGACCTTCTCCCTTGGTCTTGCTTGAGATCTATCTACTTATTATGAAAGCTGAAAAGACCAAAAAAGGCCTCCTAGCAGGGAGATTGAGGATATCTAAGCTAACCACTCTCTAGACCTGGAGCAGAAACTATTGCTTTCTTCTGTTCAGTGTCTCTGGGATAAGACATGACAAGGGTGTGGCTGGAGCACAGCTAAGATGGTCATTCTACTCCTTTTGATTCTATCCTTTCTGCTTCTTGCCACAGGTAGGTAGTGCTCACATAATCCATTCAGTAGTCCTGGGGTGACAGTGCTTAAGTTGTTAGGAATAAGGATGGGGTGACCACACTTCTCTCTACCTGATTCCCAAGTCTGGAGCCTGGCATAATAGAGGAACTGGCCTGAAGGACAAACATGCTTGGGAAATGAGTAGGCTTGTTCTTAATGTTCACTAGATGAAGTTAGTGGTCTCTTTGATGACAACTTATGCTGGAGAGGTTGTGGGGTAAAGAGAACATTCTTGCATTGCTGGTGGGAATGCAAGCTGATACAGCCCCTTTGGATGTCAGTGTGGTGATTTCTCAGAAAATTAGGAAACAACCTTCCTCAAGACCCAGTAATACTACTTTTGGGTATATATCCAAAGGATGCTCAATCGTGCCTCAAGGACATGTGCTCAACTATGTTCATAGCAGCATTATTTGTCATAGACAGAACCTGGAAACAATCTAAATGCCCCTCGACTGAAGAATGGATAAGGAATATGTGGTACATTTACACAATGGAATACTACACAGCAGAAAAAATAACGACATTTTGAATTTTGCAGGCAAATGGATGGAGCTAGAAAACATCATTTTGGGTGAGGTAACCTAGACCCAGAAAGACAATTATCACATGTATTTACTCATAAGTGGTTTTTAAACATAAAGCAAAGAAAACCAGCCCACAAATCACAATCCCAGAGAACCTAGACAACAATGATGACCCTAAGAGAGACATACATGGATCTAATCTACATGGGAAGTAGAAAAAGACAAGATCTCCTGAGTAAATTGGGAGCATGGGGACCTTGGATGAGGAGTGAAGGGGAAGGGAGAGGCATGGAGGGGAGCAGAGAAAAATGTAGAGCTCAACAAAAATCAATAATAAATAAATAAAAGAAATTAATAGAAATGAAAAACATAGAAATCTATAAACAAACAAACAAAAGAGAAATTAACAGTTTCCCTGAGAAGTCTCTTATGGGAGATCTCTGGAAGGTCTTGCACAGTCTTTCGAAAAAACTCAATGTGTGTAAAAGAGAAAGACAACTGGTTGGGGGGTGTGGAGGTGTTCTGAGATTAATAGATAAAGGTAAGGATGGCAAATAGCTTGCAGAGAGAGAGAGAGAGAGTAGATCCTAAGCAGGACCAAGGGAGAAGGTTTTGGCCCACATATTACTCAATTGGTATCATGCAAGGTCCTTAGAGGAGCTAAGGGAGCCATGATGGCTTTACAGCTTTCCAATGTGAAGAGCTTCTATTAGACAGGTTTATACGAGCTTTGTACCCATCGTGATGTACTCAGTGTCACATTCAGATGGTGTGTTTTATCCTTTGTGGGCTTCGCATCAGCCTTAACCAAAGGGAACAAATGCACCTGGGTCTCTTAGTAAAATGCGGTCAAGTTTACGACCGGATCTAACGACTCACCTTCTCAATGTTGAAATTCTCGCTGACGTTGAAGACATGCTCAAGCTGAAAGGTAGCGTATACACCCCGACCTTTTTTGCAATCACTATGGGGAGAAACAGAGAAGAACCAGATCAACGCTAGAGATCTGACTTTCACTAAGGATGAGGAGAACATTTAGCCACCCCCCAGGCTAGTAGGACTGATTCCCTGGCTGGCAAAGGTAGACAATGGGAAGTGAGTACAGCATCACTCACCCCAGGCCTAGAGGGAAGGGAATAGCACACACTATTGAGAAACTTACTCTAAAAGCTGAACCAAAGAAAAAAATCAGTTTTTTCTTGAGTGGTATTAAACAACAATGAGTCCTCATTTCCTCAGGACTGAGGTCAGGCCCTTTCTGGTCTTGTCAGGTAACCCAGAATTTGAGGAGCTGAAGCAAGACCCCCAGAAGCCACCCAGTACTTTCATGTGTGCACTCATGTGGCTGTTGAACATCAAAAGACACTTACTGAAGAAGGTGGAAAAACCCAAAAGGGACCGTGAACGTGACCAGGTCTGCCACCTGAGAGGAACATTCTGGGGAAGAAGTGGTTTCCAGGGGCAGGATGCTGGCAGCTCAAATGCTTTCTCAGCCAGCTCACTACCTCGGAGCGGGAAAATAAAAGTAAAGTGTTTTGAAACAAGGTGTCCATTACACACGAAAGGGATCTGTCACGCTACTGTTGCGGGGCTTGAAGATTTAAGTTTAAAAAAGGGTTAGAGAAGTCCGTGTATCGTTTAGTATCGCAGGGATGTTAGCGACAGGAGTCAGGATGTTCTACCAATGTTCTTACATGTCAGGGATGGAAAATGCATGTCAATGAACAATCACCAAACACTATTTTATCATGTTCTCATAGTGTGTTGGGCACCACTCCAAACACCTGCATTTCACCTGGTTCTTAAAACCCCAAGGGGAGATTCCTACTGTTATGCAACACACTAAATGGAGAGAAATCAAATTGTTCAGGGCCACAGGAACAAGACAAGACCTCAGGTGATCTGACTGCACAATGCACAGGCTAGCCTGAAAGCTGGCTCACTGTTGGAACCTAGGTGATCTGACTGTATGCACAGGCTAGGCCTAAAGCTGGCTCACTATTGTGGTGTCTGTGATATGTGCCAGTCTCTGAGTTCTTAATGGATTTTGTTAATGACTCTTATTGTTACCTTAGGCAGGGAATCTTAGGGAATACCTAGACAGGGCTTGAGAAAATACCAAGATTAGGTCATAAAGGCTTGAAAACGTGACCTTTGGGAGAGGTGTCTTTTTCATGATATTTTGCTGAGACTAGAAAACAGTTTAGCTCTGAAATTAATTGGAACTTCTTACCTTAAAAAAATGCTGAAAGTGAAAAGCTCATTCTTAACAACAACAACAAGATTTTCAGGAGGAAAATGTCTACCGCAAGGATTAATACCTGTAAACTTGTTGAAATGTCAGGTTAATGTTTGGGTTATTGAGCATCAGGCCTGAGAGATAGAACTGCCAGTCTTTTCTTAGCATGTAGGGAGTGTCCAAAAGCTGGAACAAACACAAAAGTTGCTTTTAACGACCGTTGCACAACACTGACTCATACAATAACGATTATCCAGTTTGACATTTGACGTATTTAATGTTGTGCTATTCCTTATTCATTACAAACCCTGAATTGGAAAACAATAGCACAATTAGGATAAATGGGGTGAGCACTGAGGAACATCGATCAGAACCACTGAAACTGTGCTTTTCAAGCAACTTGAATTTATTAAACATATTAGAATAAGAAGGACAATTTGGTTTAGAAGACTATTTGGTTTAGAGGAATTAAGAGAAAGTCATAAAGCAATAGACTCAGTCTCTTAGGACAAAGTGAGTTAAAACTCATTTTCCAGTAGGGCATAATGGTGCACGCCCTTAACCCCTTATTCTGGAGGCAAATGCGGGAATATCTCTGTGAGGTTCCAAGTCAGCCAGGGCTACCTATTGAGACCCTGTTTTAAGAACAAAACAGATATACCTCACTTTCCAGCTCTACCACACGCATTTAAGAAAAGCCCACCAGTGTGTGGCTGTGCATATGCTACCCGAGCACAGGCTCAGCATTTCCCTTCTCAAATGCTCGGGGCCAAAGGTGGGGCAGATTTAGATTTTTTTTTTATTCACACACATATAAAGAGATACCTAAGGGATGGGACCCAAGACCAAACAGAGTTCACCTATGCTTAATTATTTTCTTACACACATGACTTGAAGGTAAGGCTCTACCACTGTTTTCTTAGGAAACCAAATAGAGATGACGCGATCCATGGATCTTCTCGATTTAGTAGCCCCTGATTCTAATAGCTGAAGCTAGAATTGGTCACCTGTGCAGTCATTCATTTGTTTTTATAACAGATGCCAGGTGGAAGACGTATACACAATAAAAGAAGGAAGTAGAAATACATTCCAAGTGTCAGACCCCGGGGCTGGAAAGATGGCTCTGTGGGTAACGTGTTTGCTGGGCAATCATGAAGACCTGAGGTCAGATGCTAGCACCCATGGAAAGGATGAATGTAGCTGTGTAACCCCAGGACCAGAGGGCAAAGAAGGGAGGATCCTAGAGGCTTACTGGCCAGCTGGTATAGCCAACTAATGAGCCCAGATGAGAGACCCTGTCTCAGAAAGTGGAATAGAAAAAGATATCTGACACTGACCTCTGGCCTCCATACATGTATACACAATACTACAACACACACACACACACACACACACACAAACACCACCACCACCACCACACACCCCACTAATCAAAATCTACAGAAAAATACCAGGAAGCCAACTGGCAGCCAGGCGTGTGAACCAAAGCTCTATATAAATGAAGAAAGTGAAAGTGCAGACTGAGTCCTGGAGTCTTGATGAGGTGCTCTTGGGGACAGCACACCTGAAATTCAACGCTTCACTGCACCTCCCCAGTCTCTACCGTGTATGTGTGTGAGTGTGCACTAGCTATTGCAAGCAGAATTTCAACTTGTTGAATGAGAACAAAGTTCCTATCGTTTTTCACTCGATGCAACCCACAAGCTACAGGGGACACAGTGAGACCCCAGTGTCTGCCCAAGCCTCCCTCCTAAGAAGAAACCCATATTTACCTGTAATAATTGCTTGTTAGCATAAGGTTCACAGATCAACTTTTCCACATGTGCACCAACGAAAAAAGTAAGAACCACAAGGATCATCAATATCCAGCAAAAAAGGAAGCTGAATCCAACCCCGCTGGAAAACAAACAAACAAACAACAACAACAAAAAAAAAAACGCAGAAAGCATGAGTTGCTATGTCTCACAGATTTCACATACTGGTCATACACAGTGGGCCTGCAACCTTCAGTGCTTTGTGGGTAAAAATGTATTGACCTTCCACAGTGAAGAGAGGCAGTGGTGACCACTGGAGTCTTGGCAAATGTCTACAGAACCCTGACAATGAGGTTGTTGAGTCTATCTAGAGTCCTGCATAGTCCAGAGCCTGTGCTTGGGATCAGCTGAGAATCAACTCTTCCTGCGAGGAGGGAGATGGCAGAGAAACACTAAGCAGGAGTTGTGCCTCTGGAGACCTCCCTTTGGGTGGCTTCCAGACTCTCGCACATGCTAGGCAAGGACTCACCTTTAAGCCACTTCCCCAGTCCTGGGAATAAAAGTTTTAAGTCTGTGTGTGAGAGCAAACAGACTTCTTGTGTGGAGCACTTTCTCAGATCCTGGAAGTCCCTCGGTCATTCACTTGAGGATAGTCTTAGACCTATCGATGCTAACATTAATGAAGGCATGTGATACTAGGGGCCTGTTTGGGGGGTGAGAAACACTTCGACACACAGATCACAGGAAGTCTGAGTATGTCAGGGCCTCCACATTTAAAAGGGCAGATAAACGCAGGGCAGCCGCCCTCAGTCCTCCTCCTCCTCCTGGCACATGGTTTGGTTCTCCATCTCCCAAAGGAGAAGTTTCTAGCCCTTACTCCCCCTTGAACCTGCTTATGCATCCTTACAGTATTTTCAATAAGAGACCGTGAAGGCCACCTAGTTTCCTCTGTGGCACATTCCTGACCACTGCATCTGGGTCCCAGCCTAAGGTTCTGCTGCCATCACCGTGCACTGCTCTTGCCCACTGGGCTTTTCCTCAACATCCTACAAATATGTGAACTTTTATGCGGGTGTCTTCAAAGCAGGGATCTCCGTTCCCGCCTACCACCGCGGGTTCCACACTGTCAGGGACCTAACGTCTACTCTTGTCCCTGGCTCAGGTTACTTGTCTAAACACCAAGGGTGCTGAGTTGGTAAATCTTGCTCTACATCAAGTTCCTGGAGCTTCCAGTTAGCAGTACTGCTGACAGTAGGCAATGGTGTCTCTGCTTCTCACGAGTGAGCGAATCAGTGAACGAGGGATGTTAATGCAGGAATGGGTAGCAAGCAACTTGGGGATGATTTTCACAAGAGCTGGGTTAAAAAGGAGCCCACCGTATGGAAGCAATGTGAACTTGGAGGCTCCAATGGGAACCAGAGGCCCCAGGCTCCATAATACCGCACTCAACACCGCGCTCATCCTCACTTTTCTTCCTTCGAGCGAGAGAATGAAATACTCACGCCATGAGGAAGATGCCTCCAGTGTTGGACACGCAGCCTCTTCTGGTTGGGGTGGCATGCCTGTCGTAGCCACACACACCACACAGCAAGCCCAGGAAGAAGAAGGTCACAATGAGGGTCAGCAGGAAGCAGACAATCAAGCCACCCAGCCACCTGGAGGAAAAAGGACAGTGTTATCGTACGGCTTTTGGTTGTGAGCCTAGCCTTCCGTGGCAGGGCCGCCTCTCCAGTCCTGTTGTTATACATCAAACAGGCAGTGGTTATCCCATCTGACCGTGGGCTAAGGCTGGCGTAGTCTCAGTCATCAAGCATCAGAGAACAAGACTGCATGACAAGAGCCCCCTCCACCCTCGCTCTTCCTCCTTCCTTCCTGTCTTTCACATCATGCCTTCCAATTACACCCCTCTCTCTTCCCACCCCAAAATAAAACAAAATTGAAGAAAAAAAGAGGGAAAAAAAGAAGGGAAGAAGGAAGAAGGGGGAAAGTCTTGTCATGGAAGATGCAGGGTGTCACGGCGAGTCACGCAGTAAATCCCCTTGTCCATATATTTTTACATGCAGGAGTTCATTGTAAAGCATCACTGGTCGGATTTGAGGCCGCTGGTCTCTGTGACACCATTGATGCTGGGCCCTCATGGGATGTTTCCTGATCATCCCATGGCTGCCCTGTGTCATGGAGATCCTGCAGCCTGGATCCACAGGACTCCCCCTCCCCACGGCCACCCTGTGCTCCAGCAGACCACAAATGAAGTGGCTGCTGGAGTGGGATCAACACATAACCCTGGTTCTGGGCCTGGGTACTCGCAGGATTGGTCAGTCTGCCAGGTCTCCCCTATCCTCACCACCAGGGTGAGTTCTCCAGCTTTGCCCTGGCTCGTTCACCCCTTGCAATAATGAGCAAGGGATGGCCACCCCTGCTTCTTAACCCAACAAAGCAATACATCACAGTAGAATATTATTTTCAGGTGTGTTTCATTTGTTTATGCTCCGGAACATGTGTTTAATGAGGTAAAGATGTGCTGCATTTGTCTAACTCTGCGAAGCTGTGATTCCTTGCCTGTCTACAACAGCTGATGGTCTAATAGAGAGCTGATTGGCCAATAGCAAGGCAGGAGAAAAAATAGGTGGGGCTTGTAGGCAAAGAGAATAGAAGGAGCAAGCGAGGACAAGGAGAGAAAAGAAGGGGTCACGGAGTCAGAGTGAAAGTAAGATATACAGAAGCAAGAAAAGGAAAACACTAGAAGCAACATGTAGACGTGATAATTTTAAGAAAAGCTGGCTTGAAACAAGCCAAGCTAAGGCCAGGCATTTATAAGAAATAATAAACCTCTGTGTGATTCATTTGGAGATTAGGTGGTGGGCCCCCCAAAAGAGTAAGAGCAAAGAGTAAAAATTGCCAACAACTACAATACATTTTCCTCTTGGCTTCGTAGTGCCCTTTCTCAAGGGTGATGGTGAACACCCACAGTATCACATGGGGTTCATCATAGGCCTAAGCTTCCTCAGGGGCCTGATCAAAACACACCCAAGATGTTCAAGTCCTGTCAAGTTTCCTAGAGTTGGAAGCTGTGGCTAGGATCTGGGTAGATGGCAGGGGAAAAACAGCAAACTCCTCTCCTTTCTCAAAACTCTTTTGGGGTTAAAAAATATTCTGGGGCATCATGTTCCTTACTGAACCAGAAATACTCTGTGTGGCAGATACACGAGACATTTAGAATTTTATGAGCATCCCAAATCAAATGTTACAGAATGCAGAGCTTAATTCTGTAATGGTCCTGGGAGACATTTTAGGATAATGGAGCCTCAATTACGTCTTCCTGGCATTCCCGGAATGCACACCCACATCCCTGCAGCTGAGGAGCACTCAAGGCTAAGAATGCTTCCCAACGTTGCAGACAGAAGTATCTAAAACAACAGAAGTATCTGCTCCTCTGGGGCCTCCTGACAGAAGCAGCCACTGCAGCTTCTTATTCAATTAAAAGCAATTTTTGTAATTACACTAATAGCTAACAGCAGCCATTCAGTGAGATGTTCACTCCGGATACCAATTAAATAAACCATGGAGGCCAAATTAAATAAACCTTGGAGCCTGGTTCAGAAATTTCAGAGTTAATGAATCCAATGATTAGTTGAGATTTTTTTTTTTCTTCAAAATACAAAATCTTTAAGGTCTCCAGACAGGGGTAGCAGGGGTAGAAGGAAGGAAGGAAGGAAGGAAGGAAGGAAGGAAGGAAGGAAGGAAGGAAGGAAGGAACGGACAGATAAATGGACTAGACTGTCTCAGTCTCGGGACGTTCTGTCTTATGTCTATGCCAGTGTCTGCTGGGGTGTCCATGACATGAGCCCCTGGAAGCTTATCTGTTGTACAGCCGGATGGTGTGGTCTTAAAGGAGCCATTTCCCTTTTCTGGACCCTGAAGTCCTTGTCTACAACACAATAATACACAGACATAACTCAGCAGATATCAGGAGCGAGTAGGAAGTATCGTGCCTAAAGAAAGTGCTTAGTGAGCATGCTGAACATCTCCCCGGGTCACAGCTATATCATTTGTCTCGTGCTGCTGTGCAAATAGTAATCCAGGTGAGAGAGGGCAGCTAACCTCCCCAGTGGGCAGTCCTAAGGCCATGCCCTTCAGAGATGAAAATACACCTTTCACTTCATGGATGTCTAACTCTATCCCTCTCTACGCTGTCTGAATGTCATCACCCTCCAGGGCCAAACAGCATGGCCTGCAGTATTTAAGCTCTGGGTACAGCAACTGCCTGCCAACGTACCCCTCCACACACACCCCCTAGTTCAGACACCAACCTAATGACCTCATAGCACAGCTAAAGAAAGCAAAACACCAGGTTCCTTCCGAAAATGCCAACCCCTGTGAATTTGTTTCACAAACCAATGAGAACATTTTCCAAATGCCCTTCTTGATTAGTTCTGAGCTTCCGCATCCCACACACTCTCGGGTTACTAACTACAGCAAAGATCTGAGAAACATGAACATCAAAATCCTAAACTGTTGAACATTTGACTAGAGGATTTCCAGTCCCCAGAGTTTTGCTTTTAAATAAGGGGTGTATTCTGAATATGCACGTCACCATTACTCAGAAGCCATTCTAACTATCTCTATACTGCTCCAATTTCACTCTGTGTGCTGCCTTAGTGGGCACTTAGACCAGGTGTGTGCAGATATGTGCGTTGGGGTACGTGACCCATGTATGAACATGCTTTTAGGGCAGAGGTTGATGTCAATCGTCTTTCTCAATCACTGCCCACCTTAATTTTGGGGTTAGGGTGTCTCACTGAAGCCAGAGCTCATCGATTGGCTAGGCTGGCTGGCCAGCAAGTCTAGGGCTCCACCAATGCCCTCCCCACCCCAGTACTAGGGTTGCAGATGCGCACTGCTCCTCTTGGCTGACTTTGTTTTCTTTAACATGGGTGCTGGGGATTCGAACTCAGGTCATCCCACTTGGACTGCCAGAGATTTTCC
This sequence comes from Microtus ochrogaster, assembly GCF_000317375.1. Taxonomy (NCBI): domain Eukaryota; kingdom Metazoa; phylum Chordata; class Mammalia; order Rodentia; family Cricetidae; genus Microtus; species Microtus ochrogaster. The sequence goes on from NW_004949103.1 coordinate 9,378,192, forward strand.
GCAATGGCCTCTCACCAAGCCCTTTGGATTTCTTCATAAATGAACGTAGCTGGGTGTTGCTCACACAGGCACAGCCTCCTTACCCTATTTTGTACTATAAGGCTATCCTGGGAATGACGTCACGTTCTCATGCCCTTACAAAGCAAGCTTCCTGTCCCTCATCCGCCAGCTCCGAAGAGTCACTCACCAGTATGAGTCATATTCTTCCAGTTTGGGCAGCTCCTGGTGGAAGTAACTGTTGCTGTCGTTAATGTAACGGGAGACCCGAGACAGCACCTCCTCAATAGGAATACTTTGGCTCACATTCTGAACGGTGGAGCTGACGGAATCCAAGGCCTTTTTGACGTCTGAAAACAAAGGGAGCAGTTACTTGCAAACATACACAGACACCTTGTCTGGGGACAAAGAAAAATCACTTAAGTTTCCCCATGTTCTGTGTAGGTTTCTAACAAGGTGAGATTCTATACCAAGCACCAATAGAGCCAAGACCACCTACAAGCAACAGCCAAACGGAGCAGTGAAGGAAAGCACAGACTTAGTGAGATGGTACTAAAGTTGTCAGGCTCCTTCCGACTAATACTTTGCAAAAAAAAAAAAAAATGTTGGGGATCAGGTGACTGATATTCAGGTGTGTCTACCATGTGCCAAGCCCTTCTGTCAATATTAATCTACTTCCTCACTCACAATATCTGCCTGAATTCCCACTTTACTGTGACCCAGTCTCATGTGAGCTAAGTTCTCTTTAGAAAGTACTGGGTTTTGTTGTTGTTTGTTTTAAGGAAGTCCTATTATTTGATTTTGGGAATAGTAGGACTAGAAACCCCACTACTTAAGAAGTGGTCTTAAGAGACAGGCGTGGCAGGGGAGTGCACACAGTGATTCCAGCATTGGGAAGGCAGAAGCCAGGAGATTGCAGTCAATTTGAGGGCAGCCTAGTCCACATATGGAGACCCTTTGTCAGAGAAATAGGGGTGTTTAGGGGGAGAGTAGGGAGACGGAAGGGGAGGAAAAAGGGGGAAAGGAAGTGGAGGGAGAAAATAGACTAAAAATAAAAAGAAATGGCATTCACGGGCATAACTTTCCTGCACTGCTTCTTGAAAAAGTGACCTCAGTTGATGTATTAATCAGTTCCTTGACTCATCCATCCCAGAAGCCAATCTGTGTTTCCTACACGCCAAGGACAGCACACCTCCCAGGGCCAACTTCCACTTAGGTCTTTAATGGCTTTCCAGACACCAGTGTTCTAGAATGCGTTACTCTGTCCCAACAGACCCTGGATCACAGCTGCCTGTTCACACAGTCACTGACCAGCATCCCACAGGTCCAGAGGTTAGGTTCTGATCCAGATGTGTTAAGAAGAAACACAACCGTTAAGTCTACTGAATCTGATGGACAGAGAGACTGTGAAGCAATGGCAAACAGGACTCTCTAAAAACGGATCTCAGGCTCCGCTGGGCTCTAGACAAAGGCAGAGGTTGGGGCTTGGTTCAAAATATGATTGTATACATATATAAAAAAAAAGGTAGGAATTTTTCCAAAGTGTTTTCCATACAGGTTTGAGATCTAGAAACAGAGAGCAGCCAAGCATGCCATGTTTGGAGAACTCTGCCTCCCCACCACCCCAAATGGCTCTTGTGTAAAACCTTCTGAACTGTGAGGTTCCATCGGCCACTTTGACGGACGTGATCCAAAGGCCCAGTCTGCTTTGAGCAGCTCCCTGAGGGCCTATCTTGCCCTTCCTCTCACATGATGAGGCACAGACACAGCCTTGTCAGCTTTGGTGACTGACAGGTGGCCGGAGCACCTTCCAATCAAATCCTTCCAATCAAAAGCTTCAGTGTGCAGGATGCCTTTTGAGGAAGGCTCCTCCTGATGCCTCCCCATGGTGGCTCCTTGCACACACTCCGTTGCCACAGTGTGACCTGTGTGTATGACTGGCCAAAGGGTAGTCAGTGGCCAGGCCTGGTGCTTCTCACATCCCCAACACTTGGAAGAGCCTGGGACACAAAATAGACACTAAAAAAAAAAAAAATTCAGACGAGGACTGGAGGCCTGAAGTGTGGGAGCTAAGGACAGAAACATAAACTAACTAACATTCAGACTGATAGACAGGCACTTGTTTGGCCCTGGGATAATACTGACTTGTGTTTAAGCAATGACACCAGAAATAGTGGGGTTTGTTCATGCATGCAGCACACTTACAACAGAGGGCAGCTCGTATGGGCAGAAGAGGTCCAGAGGGGGTGAAACAAGAAATCAAACATGGAGGTTAGTAAGCAGGAAGCTATCAACATCCGGCATGCAGTAAGTAACCTTCAGATGTTACCCAAGGAAAGCATGACCTTGCCTTTAGTATCTTCTAATAAAGTTTTATTTAGTTTCGGTGTATAGGTGTTCTGCCTGCGTCACGTCTGCACTGCACGCATGCAATGCCCAAAGAAGCCAGCAGAGAGAATCCGATGCTCTGGGATTGGAACTGTAGATGGCTGTGAGTTGCCATGTGGTTGCTGAGGACCGAATCCTGAAAGAGCAGTCGGTGCTCTTAACTACTAAGCCATCTCTCCAGCTTCTAAGATAGAATGCAGGGTTTTATTTTTGTCTGTCTAAAGGTTTATTGTTATTGTATGTACACTGGTGTCATGTATGTCTGTGTGCAGGTGTCAGATCTCCTGGAACTAGAGTTACAGACAGTTGTGAGCTGACATGTGGGTACTGGGAACTGAACCTGGGTCCTCTGGAAGAACAGCCAGTGCTTTTAACCACTGAGTCAGCTCTCCGGCTCTGTAATGCAACATTTTTAAAACCACTTGATAAAGAGGTAAAAGCAGCTCTGGGAAGAAGCTATTTTAAATTTAATTAGTTAATTTTACATCCTGACTACAGCCTCCCCTCCCTCCCCCCACTGCCCCTCCGCTCACCTACATCCACCCCATCTCCCTATTCATTCAGAAAGGGGTGGGCCTCTCCTGGGCATCAGCAAAGCATGGCACATCAAGCTGCCATAAGACCAAGCACCTCCCCCTGTATTCATGCTGGGCAAGGCAATCCAGCATGAGGAATAGGTTCCCCAGAGCCAGCCAGAGCACCAGGTCTGCAGAGCACCACAGCCCTGCTCCCATTGCCAGGAGTCCCACAAGTAGACCAAGCTAAACAACTGTCACATACATGCAGAAGGCCTAGGTCGATCCCATGCAGGCTCCCTGGTTGTTGGTTCAGACTCTGAGTTCCCAGGAGCCAGACTAGCTATTTCTGACTTCTACAATCCCTCTCTTCTCTCCTCGGCAGGATTCCCCAAGCTTGATCCAATGTTTTGCCTAGGGTTTCTGAATCTGCCTCCAGCAGTCAGTGGATGAAGGCTCTCTGATGACAACTGGGGTAGTCACCAATCTGATGGCAGGGGATGGCCAGTTCAGGTTATGCTCCCACTGCTGTCACTGGTCTTAGCTGGCGTCGTCCTCGTAGACTCACGGCAGCTTTTTTTTTTTTTTTGAAAAATAATTTAAACAAATTTTTTTAAATTTATTTTTATTTTATGCGCATTGGTGTTTCGCCATGGGTGTCCTGTCCCCTGGAACAGACAGTTGCGAGCTGCCATATGGCTGCTGGGAATTGAACCAAGGTCCTCTGGAAGAGCAGTCAGTGCTCTTAACTGCTCAGCCATCTCTCCAACCCTGAGCAGATCTTTAAAGAGAGGCTGTGTTTTTACTCAGCTTCAGGCTAATAAGCCTAAGAGCACTCTCTTCTTGGCATAGAGAACTGTTTACATTACACTGGTCTGCACCTGACTACCAAGCACCCTCACCCTAACGCAGCACAGTCATTTCAAACCTTAGGATGCCCTCAGCATAGACTGTGTCTCTAAAACTCTAAGCAGCTGTAGAGCCCAAAGGACTGTCTCCTCAGGGCCACAGACAGAAAGAAAGTACTTCCCCAAAAGATAAACTCTTCTGTAGGTAGTGTCTTCTTAAAAATAAATAAGAGTCATTTTAAATTTACTTAGGAAATATAATAATCTGGGGGTGGGGGTCTCCCTCTCCGGGAAGACAATTAGAACATGACCTTCCAAATTGCAGCTGTTGTACGGCCTAGAAGAGCACTTCTGAAGCAGGCACATGTCACCACCCGGTGACACCCTGGCCATACACCAATAAATATTAAATGCGAGGCTTGGTGATTTTCATTCTCTAGTCTACATTACCACTGACTAAAGATAACATAATCAAAACATGTGATATTCATTCCGTAGACTATTATTTTTAACCAGAAAAGAACAATAAAATCTTTTAAAAACTATTTTAACCAGAAAAGAACAATAGAATCTCTAACAAACTCCTCCTCTGTATCCACCAGACATAGTGCGGACAAGGAGAGA
>NW_004949103.1:9384775-9388107 GCF_000317375.1 Microtus ochrogaster
GCATTTTTAATAATTTATTTTACTTATGTGTATCATATATCTATATGGAGGTATGTACACATATGAGTGCAGTGCCTGTGGAGGCCAGAAGAGGGAGACTGATTACCTGAACTGGGTTAAAGAAGGTTGTGAGCTATACCACAGCCCTGGCTGTCCTGGAACTCGCACTGTAGACCAGGCTGGCCTCGAACTCACAGAGATCTGCCTGCCTCTGCCTCCCGAGGGCTGGGATTAAAAGCGTGCGCCACCACCGCCGGGCCCATAAGCACTGATTTTTAGAGTTTGTGGGTCTGCTGTAGTCAGCTAATGAGGTACAGATAAAGTATGTGTTGATTGCACAATTGCTAGCACAGAACGAACACTGTTGAACGAAGTTATAAATAAACCTGTAAAAATCACTCTTAAAAGTAAAACAGGGGCTTAGGCTACAGTCTAAATGAGGTGAAATACCCATGCCAGACTCTAGGTTGGATCCTCAACCAAACTCACCAAACTAACTACCTAAGTAAATAAATAATATTAAAATTAAGTAAAGTATCTGGAGGTTACATTGGTTAGAAGTCTGGAACCAATTTTCCAAGTCTAGAATTATACATAAATTCCAAGTAAGATAGATCTTGGCACCTGGGACCATGCCCTGGGGCTCTCAACAGGACACAAGGATACATCAAGGACACAGCAAGCTTCTGAAGCAGGCACTCGGTGAATGTGAAACTCAAGTCATTTGAGAAGGAAACCTCAGCTCAGGGACTGTCCAGATTAGATTGACCTACAGCAAGTCTCTGGGGTGTTGTCTTGATGAGTAAATGATGCAGGACAGCCCAACCCAATGTGGGAGGCAACATTCCCTATGCAGGTGTCCTGGGTTGTATAAAAAAAGCTAGGTAAGTACAAGCCATTGAGAAAGCCAACAACATTTCTCCATGGTTTCTGCTTCATATTCCTGCCTTAATTCCTGTCCCTGAAGGGTAGACAGTGATCTGGAAGTGTTAGTCAAAGAAACATGCTTCTCCCCTAAGTTGCTCTTGGTCAAAGTGTTGTATCACAACAGCACAGAAGAAACCAGAACACACGGAGATGTCTAAGGGTATGGGAGGAGTGGCATGTATTTACAGCTTTCACAAAAATGCAAAAAAAAAAAAACCACATTAAAAAGCAACAATGCCAGGTGTGGTGGTATATGCCTGTATTCCTGCATGCCTGTAGACACGTATTCCCAGCCCTAGGGAGGGGAAGGTGGGAGGGTGAAGTCTGAGGTCTGCCTGAATTGCTTGTGTGAGACTATTGAGAGACCCTGTCTCACAAAGGCAAACAGCAACAACAAAGCAGACAATATCATCCTCTCAAAACATATATTTCAAGTTGCTAACACAGAACTAACTTCTAAAAAGTCCATTTGATGACTTCCAAAGTAATTCAGTAGATATACACACAATGATAGTACATGTGAAGTCTTGAAAAAAAAATGACTCATAAAAAAAATGAAAGTGGAAAAAGTATGTTAAAATATTGTTTTATATAGAATGTGAATGGTAATACAACTAAATCAATGTATTAAGTATAATTAATATAAATATAAATTTTTCATCTCAAATGAGGGGGAAAATTTGGGGAAATAATGGAATTGTCTATTCCAGCATATATGACTAATATGCCTAGCTTTTGGCATTTTTAATAATTTATTTTACTTATGTGTATCATATATCTATATGGAGGTATGTACACATATGAGTGCAGTGCCTGTGGAGGCCAGAAGAGGGTGTTGTAGCCTCTGGATCTGGAGTCACAGGCAGCTGTGAGCTATCTGATGAGTGTCTGGAACTGAGCTCAAGTCCTCTGCAAGAGCAGCAAGGCTCTTACCTGCTGAGCCATCTCCCCACATCTCCATGCACCTAGTTTTTTAAAAAACATTTAAAGAAGAGCATGTAGTCTGTTTTTCTTTTGCAATCTGAATTTACCTTGCTAAATGATCAAATGGCACAGACTTTCTTAAACGTCCCCCACATTTTTTTAAACTGATGCTGCATCCATTCCAGCACAGTGATTAAATGCCCCCAAAAGACTCCCCGAGCATTGGAAGTTACTGTTTTCCATTCCAAGACCCTGTGCACCAGATAGGTGGCCCTTGTCTTAGCCCTACTGGACCTCCGCTAGTTCTCCTGGCTGTGGCAAGCTCATGCCCGCTCACCTGGATGATATTGAGGTTGCTCCCCAGATTGCTTAGCTCTGATCTGATGTTGTCACAGATATCTTTGGCCGGCTCTGAAGCACACTCGTTGTTGTTGTTGTTGTTGAGCGAATCCTCTATGCTTTTTTTCACATCGGTCAGGTTGGTGCTGAGTTGTTCGCTCCCTTCACGTATGCTTGTAAGGCTGTCATTCATGCTCTTCAGGGCATCCCTGGTCTGCCTGATGGCTGTAGGGACACAGCCAGAATCAGAGTGGGCCACATAAGTGCCTCAAAAAAGCGGGAGGTGAGGTCAGACAGCTGCCAAGGGCAGTGGGGCAGGACACACGAAGACGTAAGACTCCTTGCCAGCCCCTTCACCCAGCTCAGCTCTCCTCCACGGTTCTTCTTAATTAAGCAGTTGAGCATAAACCCAGGACACCTCGAGTGCCACTACCTGGTCAGCAAAGCAGACTGATCCACATAAGAATCAGTTATACCCTTATATGGGCAATGATTATTAGGAGAGCCAGCATTTACCAGTCAGAAATGAGAACAAAGTACTCCTTGGCCCCCACAAACTCATGACCATATCATAATGCAAAATGCTTCCCCCAAACAGCACCGTTCACTGACTAGCGACCAGGTTTTCAGATGCTCGAAATGAGAGGGAACGTTTGTCATCCAAACCCATGTGATTTTTTTTCACATACTCCTCCACCCCCATCCCTGCTCTCTCGATGCTCTTGGAGAAAGCCCTGCCCATATCCAGTCTGTTGACCACGTCCAGTCTACTTCCTTTTCTCTCTGTTCTGGACTCTTCCAGCTGCCTCAGGATATCTTCTCTCTCCTACCTACAAGAAAAACCTCCCCCCTAACAATGGAGTGGCCATCTTGGCAGTTTCTTTACTGTGCTCTATGGGGTACAGAGACTCCGTAAAAATTGTTTATCACCAGAAAAGCAAGACGAGCGTAGGAGCAAAGAGAGCAGAACACAGAGAAAATGAGAGAGCACACATGCTGGTTTCTGCGCCTGAGTTTTGTCTCGCTGGTCTATCCTTTATTTCAGCCATTTTAGTTCATGGAACAATAAAAAGAGGGAAAGACGAGTGAGAAAACAGCTCAGGCCCAGGAAACACATGCTTAGTCATCGTCTAGAGACGCTC
>NW_004949103.1:9388588-9396882 GCF_000317375.1 Microtus ochrogaster
TATAAACTTTCTAAAAATTCCAAAGCATATTATGCCTCTAATATATGTGCAGGGCTGTGACTCAGAGTCATTCGACGATCCCAGGCTGCACGCATGTGAAGAAAGCGGAAAAGACCTTTCTGATTCTTAATCTCATCTCAACTCCTACTTAATTCTTAATTTCAGTCAACTACATTTCACCAGCCCAAAGCTCTTCTCCTGGACTGACCTGCAGCCCACATGTAACGTGCTCAGGCAATTGTTACGTTTCTTCTCTCTCCGAAGTCTTTGTGTTACAGACCCCCAGACCCTGGCACAACTGCCACCATGATGGAAGTACCCATTCGGACCTTGGAACCCAGCAGGTAGGCTACCAAAGTAAAAACAAAGACCCAATCCATCAAAGTCCAGAAATGACCCTAAACTAACCTTGCCTTTGGGCTTCTGTAGTTCTGCTTCTGACTAACTGTTCTTGCTAAACTGAGGTGTCAACCCAGGATGTGACTTTTGTACTTAGTATGCTCACTCTGAGGCAGGCTTGGGACTGCACTCGGGTGCTGGACACTCAGGGTAGTCAGTGGACAGCTAATAAAGACTTGTGTTGGCTTGAACCCATGTCCAAGTGGTCTTCCCTACAGGACCTCACAACACATGAAAATAATAGACCACTGGAATGGTTTACTGAGCACAGTCTAAGGCACATCTCTGGCCACAGTGGAAGCTTAACCCACTGACTTGTTCAAGCTGGCTTTAAAGAGAGCTTTAATAACTATCTGAATCACAAAGAAAAATAAGACCCACTTGGTCTTTGATCTAGAAAGCACTACATAACTCAAGCACTAAATATTGGGGCTGGCAAGATGGCTCTGTGGGGGAGGGCCTGGACCACCTAGCCTGAACCTGAATTTGATTCCCTGGAACGTATGTGGTAGAAGAAGGAGGACCAACTCCCGCAGATTGTCCTCTGACTTCCACACGGGTTCCACACAGTTGCAGTGTGCTCACACAACACAACAAACAAATGTAAATCCAAAAAAAATATTTAAAACAGTACTTAAAAACAGTAAAAACTGTTCAGACTGTTGGGCACATGGACTGTGTGCATTGTGCAGTGACCGACTACACTGACTTGTGGTTTTTCCTTCTGTGCAGTCTTCAGCACCTTCAGATTGTGAGGTTGGAGGGAATCTTGGATGACGGTGTAAATGTAGTGACACAGGGGCCTGGGGTGAGGGATGCCTAGAATCCACCTACAGCCACCTCCCCAACACAGACAAAGACTGCCAGGTCTTCTTCCTGAAGGGCATGTTATTTGACCTTCCTGTGAATGGTACAGCAACACCCTACTTCCAAACTCTCCCCGGTGTTCTCGGCGCCATCTACCAAAGCTGGCTGGGTACGTGGGCTTTTGTTAGATAAGATCTGAAAGCCAAGTCCATCCCTTCCCAGCCCGCTCATGGCTATAGACTGGATTAGTATGTGGAATTCTTAACCCATGAAATGATCATATAAGGACCCAGAGAGTGTTAATTAAGATTAAAGGGGGTGGGGACTAGAGAAATGGCTCAAGGGTTAAGAGCATTTGCTGCTGTTGCGGAAGTCCTGGGTTTGGTTCCCAGCACCTACATGGAGGCTTACACAACGCAGGATGCAGGGGATTTTATGTTCTCTTCTGATCTCCCCACGTATCAAGCACGCACATGGTGCACAAACATGCAAGCAGGCAAAAACACTCATACAGATAAAAGAATTTTAATTAAAAAGATCTTCAGGGTAGGGTACAGGTTGGAAACAGCTGATATCTTTTCTATTAAAGAGCAGCTGGCACAGTAGCTCTGGGTAAAGGTGCTTGCCACACAAGCCTGACAAACTGAGAGTCCATCCCTCAGACTCTCTTAAGGGTAAAAGGAGAGAACAACCCCACAAATTGTCTTCTGATGGCCAAGAATGTGCCGAGTGTCTAGCATGCACCTGCACTCATGCACATACATTCACATACATAATAAATAAATGAATAAATAAATAAATTTTTAAAGAAAAGGAAGGGAAGCTAGAGATGGATGTCTGCCACAAGAAGTAGCATTGGAATGAGACCAGGAGAGGTAAGCAAAGAGTGAGAGAGGGGGAAGTGGGGGGGAGGGGGGAGGAAGGAAGGGAAGAAAGAAAGAGGGGAGGTGGAGGTTGACGTCTTTTAGGGTTGCATAACCTGGAAAGGAAATGGTTGGTGATGGGCAAAACTGATATCTGATGATTTCAAAGGCCTTTAATTCATTAATTCACCCCCTTTAATTTATTCATTCACTCTGATTTTTTGAAAGGGGGTCTTACATAACTCCCTAAGTAACTCAGGCCGGCCTTGAAGTCACAGTTCTCTTGCTTTTCTATTGCCAGGATTACAAATGCGCTACCACAACCAACATATCAACAGATATTTTCTTTGAAACTCCAGATAATAGGTGAGATCATATAAGCTCTGTGAACCTGGTCTCCTCAACAAACACAAAACTTTGCCACCTCAGCACAAAACCAGCCATGGGCCATACAGAAACACGTGAACATAACTTTGGGTCACTATTACTTCAAATGATGATGTTTTCCAGTATCGTAGGCTTTTAAAAGCACAAACTTGTAAAAAACAACCCCCATACTGGGACAGTCTGTGTCTTTGCCAGGCCTGTTTGCATGGCCAGACTACAATTCTTGTCTCTAACCACCCGTGAAGGAATCCAAGCCAATGTGAGTGTCCCTGGGAAGCCAGGAATCTAGGATGGGCTATCCTCCGTCACCTGTGCCACCATGCTTACCTGTCACCATGGCCTTAATCTCATCGAGAACGGGGATTACTTTGGGTTTTACTTGGTCCTTTATTCTGCCTCCCAGCAAGGAATCGACACCTGGATTCAAAGGAAAGGGGTTGATGAGGGCAAGCCGGCTTCTCCTTCAGCTCTCATGCCTTCTGCTCACGCCCCACAAGTTGACGCCTGGAAAATGTCTTCCCTCTTCCCGTCCTCACGTCCCCCATCCTCCACTTCAGACCATTCACTGTGGGCCCTAATGCGAGGAGATGCCATTGCCTGCTCCAAACTCCTCAAACTTGTAGTTCCCCCTGGAAAATTAGTCTCATGGACCCTTATACTTTGTGTGAAGGAACACGGCATCTGTGATCTTCAGTTGTGTTACATAGCAACTGTCTCTAACTCATCTACACTGGGGTTTCTCCACTGCAGTACCACTGACCTTTGGGGCCAGATACAGCTTTTGGGGGGTGGACTGTCCTGTGCCTTGTAGGATGATTAGCAGCATCATTGGCCTTGGACACTGCCCCTCCCCAATCCTGTCAACCATATATTCCTCCAAAATGTCACCTTTTGTTGAGAACAACTTAACTAAGCTGCGTATAAACTCTAGTGAGACATGGTCCGTTAAGGATCAGGGCCAGGTTGTTTCTACAGCCCATTTAACAGGGCCCTTAGTAGGACCACAATGTCCTTCTGCATGAAAAATGACCTCAGGAGAGTAAAGGCTTTACCATAAGAGAGGTAAAATTTTAAAACAGAAGCCCAAATCCCTCTGCTTGTAAAACTGATCTTGAATGTTGGGTACCTTTTTTTAAAAAAAAAAGATTTATCTATTAATCTATGTGGATGAATGTTTTGCCTGCATGTATGTCTATGCACCAAGTTCTAGTAACCACTATACTATCTCTCCAGCCCCTAAAACTGGGTTTTAATCATCCAGTGACAAGTGACAAACACCCAGTAGCTCTTGAGCTTCTTCTGCCTTCCTCCTACCTTCAACGGGTTCCCATTTTGCTCTGTGCTATAGGAGATAGGTAAGGCATCTTCTGAACCATAACAAACAAAAATGCAAACCAACTTTCAATGCTACTTACCATCCAGGTCTGAGAATGCCTTGTTCTTGGTGTTGGTGTACTGAGCCAGTATATAGTCAATTTGCTGGAAAAGAAAATTTCATGACACCTGCCCTTTGAGGTGCAAAATCATAATACAAAGACAGTAGAGCTTTAAGATATATATAAAATTAACCCCCTTGGAGCACTTTGAAATAGCTAGAAGGTGACAGACACTGTCTTTTCCAGTACTCTGGTCCTCACATGCCCCAGCTTTACTGGCCAAACACAGACTTTTATCCATAGTGTTTGTTACAATAAACTGACTGGCTGTGGTCACTGCTTATGTGTCATGGTTCTGTGGACTGGCTAGGTGGACCATGATGGGGACTGTGAGGGTGAGCACAAGTGGGTCCCCCTCTCTCCTGCCTCTTAGTGAGCAGCCTGGGTATTTCACTAGGTCCCCTCAAGATCACCAGCAGCGGGAGCCTAATAGACACCTGATGCACAGCTCCTAGGAGCTGAAGTTCCCAACCAGCCCAAGATAGTGTCCACTGTGTCCTCCTGGCCATAAGCAGGTCACAGGGACAGCCTAGACTCAAGGGGACAGATGTTCCCCAGAGCACAATGAGTAAGAATTGACAGCCACCTGAAGTTTGACACAAGAGTCCGCGGTATTGATCACTCTCCACTGGTTTTCTGAAGGAGTATTCATCTTATTATTTACGGTGGCTCAGTGGGCCTGCTTCCGACCTCTCGGCAAGGCCAGGTTAACGTTCTTCTCGAGTTGCCAACCTCCCCAATAAGCGTGCAGCAGTGTTAAATTTTCATTTCTTTAGCTGCTAGAGGCAAAACACCTTGCTCTCTTTGGGGACAGTTATATTCCATTTTAGTTGCCTCTTCAGTTAGCCATATAATTTCTATTTGTTAGAGCTCTTCATATACGTTCAATCAGGTAAGTGTCCCCAAGGTCAGGAATTTACCATCTTTAGAAGATGATGAAAGCCACCCCAATTGTCACGAGTCACCATTATTACTTTTGGCATTTGGGGAGTAGAAAGAGGGCTACCTGTGGAATCTTCAGGATGGTACATGAAAGACATTATGAGCTTTTGTTTACGAGGTGTGGAAAAAGTCATTTCACCTGTGCTACACTGTAGAGTCAGGCAGAGTCAACCTCTACTCTCTGCCCTCCCAAAGGCCTCCCCATGTGGTTCTGTTTGGCTTCCAGCTGTGTGACACAATTAATTGAGCAGGATTTTGAGGAAAGAATCAACCTGAAGGCCACATCTGGTTCTGGGGGACCCAAGAGCATCACACATTTAAGTCAGTTCCTGCTCAGATACTTTTCAAATCACACACCCAGGAAAAGAACAGAAAGAAGTCCTTCTCGTCATGGCCCTTCAGTTATTCTGTTTGACTTTGTCCAAAATGATCTGTGAGAATGTGTGTGTGTGTGTGTGTGTGAGAGAGAGAGAGAGAGAGAGAGAGAGAGAGAGAGAGAGAGAGTTTTCCCAAAGGAGACTGACTCATCTACACAGACATCAAACAGGTGTTCATAAAACTAAAGAATTCCATCATTAATAGCAATTATGCGATGATAACGGGTTAACTACATCACCAAAAAGAAAGGATAATCCCAAACAACAAACAAAAAACAAAACCAAATACCCACAGTGAGACTCTTAAAATTATGAGATACTTTTATATGTGCTGTGATTTTGTTATGCCCAAATAAAATAATTGAAGCAAAATAAGCCAAGTAAATCCTGACGCCATGGAAACTACGCTCTTGAGAGCTGCTCTCTGGCTGTTTCTTCATCCTCAGCATTAAAGGGCAACACCCTTCTATGTGGATTCACTGGCTTCTTAAAAGGTTTGGCTGAGCTTTCAAACGTGCACAGAGATTCAGAGTGGCCGACACCAAGCACCATGGAACATGCAGGTTGCAGGTTTTTACCTTTGGGGTTTCATTCAGGAATGTTTGCAAGTCTCTGAAATTGCTCTCTGTCAGATTCTCGGTCCTTTTGATCGTGGTCCTTACCTGGTGGTTGGCCACAAAACCATACATGATACCAAGGCTGCAGGGAAAGGGAAGAATAAAGAGCGTTGGCCAAGATCGCAAGGGAGCTAAAACCCAAAGTATTTTTTAGATATGACCACTAGAGGACAGTAAGGAATTAATAAATAGCTCAAGACGTTTCCGGCAAAGACCCAAAAGACCAAAACTGTTACTATTTTAACTATGAAGCCAAAGGTGGATAGGTTTTACAGTTTTGCAAGTAACAGGCAAACTCTGGAAAAATAAGATGCAGTTGCTTCTCAGATTGTCAAGCAATTACTTTGGTTTTATGCACACATATAGAGATTATATTGAAAAATGTCATGCTGCAAAAAACAAAACAAAAACAAAAATACACAGGCCCTTCAAGGCTCCCAAAGTGACCCTAACACGCCTATATGGCCCATAACTTTGAACAGTACTTTACTCTGCCTAGCGAGCTGCAGCAGAATGAGTGGGTAAGCAGGAACGTGTGACTTGGCCCTTGTTCCTCCTCAACCAGGTCTGAGAAGACCCCTTTCCTTCCCGAGCCTCAGCAACCATCACATAGCTCAGTTTGGATCTGAGGATATAAACCAGTTTGGATTCAGCCCCAACTGTATAAGCTCTGCTCAAGCTGTAAAGGAGACAGTTGGCTAGGGGACGTCTGCAAATTCCCTGGGATTTGTTGGTTCATCAGCTTGAGTTCTTTCTTAGGGCAATCTCCAAAAAAGAAGACAAAATGTTCTGTACCATTTAGACTGCAGTATGATCCACGACTGTCTGTCTCAAGCTTAAGTTTGTATACGAAGCAGACATTGTGCCTCAGTAATAATAATCACTGACTAGCATGACACCCTCATCCTAAGTTAGGCCAAGTGACTCAATGATTTTAGGGTTATGTGCAGAAGTAAGACACACATGCACATGTAAACGAAACACCAAAATGTGCCAGGGTCTTTATTTAACTAAGCCAGGTTCAAACATCTCTGCTTGTGACAAGTCAGGATCACCCCTAAAAAGATCAGATATCCACCCTAGGAGAATCTCACTTCTCTACCCACAATCTCCAAATTATCTCAGAGTTCATTCTACTGGGCTGCAGACCCATTTGGTCACAGAAAAAGTCAAAGTGGACCCAGAAGTCCACCGCTTCCACTTGACCCTTGCCCTCCACACACCATGGAAGAGTCCCCACAGGGATCTCTGATGGCCTGTGTTGCAATGCCAGCTGGAGTTCGTCTTTATTCTGACCTAACTTCAGTGTCCTTGAGACAAGGCAGTGACTACCTGCCTGCCTACCTCATCTAATACAGTCTGTCTCCAGATAGGGGCTCATTTCCTGAAGGAAGTGGTTGGAGGTTGAGTTTTTTGCTCTTTTGAACCTTGATCTGCCTAGATAGTAGTTGTGCAAGCAGAGTGTGGAAGCAGAAGCTGTCCTTGTATTTTATTAGAGAAAGGCTTTGCTCACAAGATCATCAGCCAGATCAAGGAACTGCCACATAAGCTTTTGGTCCAACACTGACTGCCCAGAATGCAGCTCTAGAAAGTCCTGCTAGAAATGACCAAAATCATGCTACCAATAACTTTAGCAAAAATTAGTGCTAAAAGGAGTTCGGCAAACGAACCCAATGACTTTCCCAGCAAATTTTCTGTGTAAATGGGTATGTAGTATTGCAGGAACTTCCCAGCAACTACAAACACTGCAAACCTTAGTTCTTACATAAAACTTCGCAATGTGTAAATACTAGCAACTGATAAAAACTTTACTATATTGACTGATGTTGCAGTGATGATGAGCGTAAAGAAGCCGAGTGGAAGGGCTGAAAAGATGGCTCAAAGGTTAAGATCACTGGCTGCTCTTCCAGAGGTCCTGAGTTCAATTCCAGCAACCACACAGTGGCTCACAACCATCTGTAATGAGATCGGAGAGCCGGCCTGAGCTGGCCTTTTCCGAGTACGATCCATCTGTGACTGAGTCAGCAGCAGATCCATCTGTCAGTCACAGAAGTGGGGATGCAATCCTCCACAGACGATAGAACACATGGTCAGGTTCCGAGGCTCTCACTCCTAAGCTGTCTTATGGGAAAGCTCAGACCTCACGTGCTTCCCTGCACACTGGGGAGTCTGCCTCCTCAACGCATATGGCTTTCCCAAAACCAAAATGCTAGGAGACTGAAAAAAAAAAAGTAAAGGAGTAACATGAAAAGCAGGGTTAATATTAAATGGACTGTATTAAATTGTAAGATTTAGAATCCATGAATGGGGCTGAGTCTGGTCAAAGGCAAGTGGGCGTGTTCAGGGCTAGGGGAAGGATTTATGTCCATCTAGGCAGAGGTATTCAGTAATGGTATGCAATTTCTGCTGGAGCAGAAGCCAAAGGCTTGTGAGGAAGGGAGGACTCCACCTGCACAGCCTTCTGCC
>NW_004949103.1:9397148-9420448 GCF_000317375.1 Microtus ochrogaster
AGCAGGGCCTTCCTTCTACCTCCTTTCTAATGTGGCTTCCAACTTCTGTCTCCTTCTACCCAATCCTTTGGTTTTGGTGACATAATTTCTTCTTATTGTCATTTGCTTTCCCTTTTACACATTTCCACTTCTAACTCTTAATCTTTTTGGCTGTTCTGATTATTTGCAAATATTAGCAAGTACTCACTCACGATGAAAAGTGATAAGGGATTCAAAGAGAAGATGTCAAAATACCTACAGTAAATTGAGAGGTTCGAGGCAAAGAAATCTAAATTTCTGTCTGTGCTGTGGGATAATGCTCATGTATACTGTAAAGATTTGTCACTCATATTCATTTAATAAAGTGCTTGGCCAATAGCCAGGCAGGAAGTACCGGCAGGGCAACCAGACTAGGAGAATTCTGAAAAGAGGAAGGTGGTCACAGTTAGCAGCCAGGGGCAGAGGAAGCAAGATGAGAATGCTTCAGTGATAAAAGGTACCAAGCCACGTGGCTAACATAGATAAGAAATATGGGTTAAGTTGTAAGAACTAATTAATAAGAAGCCTGGGCTAATAGGTACACAATGTTACAATTAATATAGATTAATATAGTTTTTGTGAGTTTCTTTGGGCCTGAACAGCTGTGGGACCAGGCGGGACAGAAACTTCAGTCTACATGTCTGAATTTAAAGAAGAAAAAAAAAACACCCCATCTTACAGATAAGTTTAATGTACAACATAAAATCTAAGTAGTTTTAAATTTGCCACATGCTTAAACAAGAGATTAGCTCTGGCTTAATTATGTTGAAATCTGAAATTATTAATTGAAAACTAATGTTTTGTTTAGGCTGAGAAAAAACTTAAATGTGTAAAAAACTAGAGAATCAAAAAAAATTTTAAAAATAATTTTCCAAACTAATATATATGTAAAAAATAAAAAGCCTAGCAAAAAAGTTTTAATAGGTCTTCATCTCAAGAAAAAAGCTAGCTGAGCTATATGTAAATATGTAAATGGAAACTAGATTTGTATCTTACTTTATAGCTTTCTTTACATATTTTGGTATTTTAAGCACAGTAAAAATTCAGAATGAGGTCCTAAGTAATTTATAGGAATGTAAACAGAAGTCCGACTTAAAAGAGGAATCCAATATAGAAAACACCGTTCTTTCCCTTTTAAAAATGAAAATCCCTTTATACATATACAAATACTTATTGAGTCAGATAAATAAATCTGTGTAATAAAGAATCTTCATAATATTTTGACATGTATTTTCATAAAGCAAAAAATGCAATTAGCTTTGGGGGCCTGGAAAGATGGTGTATCGGTTAAGAACACTGGCTGCTCTTCTAGAGGACCCATTTTAAGATCCCAGCACCCACCACATAAAGGCTCACAACATGTGTAACTCCAGTCCCAAGGGATATGATGCCTTCTTCTGGTCTTTGTGAGTACTGGCCATGAACCACATGTGGTACACAGACAGGCTTGCAGACACAACACTCATATATACCAGGTAAGTTTCTTAAGAAGTGATTTGCTTGCTCAGTAGGGAATCATTCTAACAGGAGAGGCAGTGTGCTCAAATGGCACTTCCTGGTCTGAGTCTGGCCCATAATGCCTAGGGTATAGATGAAAAACACGCTGGGCAAGTCTGTGGGTGAAGGAAGCTTGTGTGTTGCTAGCTTCTAGGAAACACTAGTGAAGCCCTGTTGAGTCTCAGAGGTCTGGAGGCTGTAATTACATTCTTTGATAACTAGCTAGCTCCTATACTGCTGGGCCTACCCACCCTGAGAAGGCTTCACAGGGAAGTAGGGAAAAACAGACACATCAGGAATTACACAAGAAAGAACAGATTTGAGTTATACACGAGAGGCTCAGTCAGACAGACAGTGCAGGAAAAGTCGGAGATAAAAAGAGATGTGTTCACTTAGTGTACGAGCGAGAAGGTCAGCAGTCCTCTGGGTAGCTGACAGTGCAAGAGGCTAACAGCACATGCATTTAAGTCCTGTTTATGCAGATATTAATATATGGTCAATGTGAAGTCCTGTCTTTAATTCCATGGTCACTCCTCTGTGGTAAGAAGTAATAAACTGGCTTCTTATTGGTGATGAGGATCCTTTGTTGTTCACGTTTAAACTAATTCAGAGGTGACACCCAGCCTGGGATAGAACCTCAGGAGCCAAACAGCTGAACTACAGCTCCTTCCACAGTTCCTGCCCAGCAACCTTCTGTTTCTTTTCCAGGGCAGCCATTGGTTTTCTTTCAATCATTTCACATATTTTATGTTTTTTCCAAATATAAAAAGGTGTTTTGCAGGGTGTGGTGGCACATGACTTTGATCCCAGCACTCAGGAGACAGGGGCAGGTGGATCTCCATGAGTTCAAGGCCAGCCTGGCATATATAGTGAGTACTGGGATAGCCAGGGCTGTGTAGAGAAACCCTGTCTCAAAAACAAACAAAGTGATGGTACTCCCCTCTTTCTGTTTTTATCATAGTTACCAGATCTGCAAATTGCTTTTCCTTGTCATCTCTCGGTGACAGATGTCTAGCTGTGAATCTTTGGTGGGTATATTTGAAAGTCATGCACCTTGGCCAGGCCTTTATCAATGACCACACTGAAGCACTTCTCTCTGGCTTTGGACCCAGAACTTTAAGTATAAGACTTACTGCTTTGTGCTTAAAGTCCCAGTTAAACACAAACATCGTTAGACTTAAAACCTCTTCCAGCTGCTGAGCAAATGTGATGTTTTGGGAAAGTCAAGTAGTTCAGCATTGTGCACATGGGACTTCATTTCTCTTAGCGCATGAAATACTCACTGAGGTCAGGCAAGATAGCTCAGTGGGTAGAGGCACTTACTGCCAAGCCTGATGATCTGAGTTTGATCCTGGTAGAACCAGAGCAGAGTCTCAGGAGTTGACCCCTGACCTCTCTATGCATGCACACTGTCTGTCTCTGCCCTCCCCCATCCATCTGTAGGTGCATGTGTGCATGTGTATGTCACACACAGACACGCACATGAATATAAATTAAAATGTATTTTTTTAAAAATGTAAAAAAAAAAACATGCATTGAAGAACCGTGGGGCAATACAGCAAAAAGATCGTAACAAGGGGCCCATAGCATGATTGGGCATTCTTCAGCTGGGGAATAGACATGGGTCCAATAGCATGGGTCCAACATCTTAAAGGCATGTATGTTTCTGGTCTGTCCATTAGCTGGAAACTTCTACCAATAGCAATAACTCCATGGAGTATCCTAGATCACAAAAGAGAGTGGATATAAACTTCACCAGCAGGAGCAAACAGACAGCAAACTCAAGCAAAGCAGGTTTTGAAATAGCTAGGAAGCTTTCCGTATTCCACCATCCTCACAAATTTACAGCGTACAGGGGTGTGCCAACATTCCTTTGGCATCACCTAGCACACGGAGGCTCTGCTTCCTGCCTGCATGTGTCAGCCTCCACAGAGGTAGCGGAGGAGAAAAGTAAAGGCTTTCAACCACCAAGTTCACCAGGGGATGGGGAGGTGGCTCAGTGGGTAAAAGTGCTTGCCACATAAGCATGAGGACTCGAGTTCAAATCCTAGGACACCACGTAAAAGCTAAACATGTATCACAAATATCTGCAACCCCAGTACTCCCACAGTAAGGTGTGAGGTGGAGATGGTAGAATCCCTAGAAGCTTGTCAGCTAGTTCACCTAGAGTATTCAGTGGGAAAATAACGACGAGGCCCTGTCTCAAACAAAGTGGAAGGAGAAGGCCTACATCCAGGGTTGTCCTGTGACCTCATACAGGCCATGGTACATGTGTGCCTGAATCCACACATTAGAATGTGCCCCCCCCACACACACACACAGTTTATCAGGATATCTACAAAAGAGAAAACTACCAAAACGAGAGCATGTGCAGTAAGGTGGGGCAACTTCCAGACGATGGCACCTTCTAGGCACAGTGGCAGCTTTGTGAGATGCTTCTGATGTCCCTTTCTGCTTTGTTTCACTTTAAATGCATGGATTCAGCGAGGTGTAGTAGGGCATGCCTTTGGTCCCAGGACTCGGAAGCCGGAGTAATCATTATTAGAGGTTCAAAGCCAGTCAGGACTTCTGCAGTCCTTACTATGTGTAAGATCAAGGTTAACCGTAACTATGTATTGGTATCCTGTCTTGGGGGAAAAAGACTGCGGGCATTGGTGCATACCTTTATTAATATTAATTCTAGCACATTGGGAGGCAGAAGCAGCCGGATCTCTGTGAGTTCAAGGCCAGTCTGGTCTACATAGTGAGTTTCAGGGCAGCCAGAACTATATAGTGAAACCCTATCTGTACAAAAAGAAGAGAGGAGGGGAGGAGGAAGAAGAGGAAGGGGAGGAAGAGGAGGAAGAGGGAGACGAGGAGGAGGAGGGAGATGAGGAAGAGGAGGGAGATGAGGAGGAAGAGGAGGAAGAGAAGGAAGAGGAAGAGGAGGAGGAAGAAGAAGAAATAAAGAGAAAAATAAAATAAACTCATGGACGGAAAGGTAGAAAGAGGCCTTCCCCATCACCTTGCAACACCCTAATGACTATGGTCCAAGACTCGACTTGCCTCATGAGCAGACAAATCACCAAGAGTGAAAGAGCAAAGCTTTTCCTCCGGCACGACTCGTTCTCCTTCTGCCGCTGGTGCATCTCTCCGCCACATTTGTTACAACAGCGGCACATACAGAAGAAGTAGCCCACCAGAGGCATGAGGATAATAAATAGCAGTCCCAGGATGGTGCAGATAAGGATTCCAATTTCATAGTAGGCAATCTGCAACGTAAAGGAAAGACACAGTACATGTCACACGAAACAGAAAGAACATTCCACAGTCGTGAGTAGCTTGGTATGCACGCATTGGTGTGTTTTTCCATTTAGAAGCTCGCTGAGCTTTTGAAGGAAGTGGAGTCCTGAGTTACTAGAATCTTGGCCAGGAGTTTAATATTCCTTTCATTTTCCTGGAAGTTACCTAAGAGCAAGGTCGAGTGGGAAATGGTTTACTTTCAACTTCAAAGGCATTTTCCTTTCCAGATGGCTTTAAAAATAGCTCTGCCTAGGGAGTCATACACAAACAGGGTACTCTACATCAGAAAAACAGAATTAGTAGTAGACTGGGATTTGAACCATGATAGATGGGATTGACTAGTGACAAACTCAGTGTTTATAAAAAGAATCTAAGATATGCTGGGACAAAGGTGGCACAGAAATTATGGAAGTGGCCAACCAATGACTGGTTCATCTTGAGGCCCATGCTATGAGAGGGAGCCCACCCCTGACACTGCCTGGAAGGCCAGGACCAGAGAGGCTGGACAGCCCAGAGACCAAGGATAGAACCAAACAAGACTGGCAAAAAAAAAAAAAACCCAACCAACCAAACAACAATAACAAAACTAGTCAATGAAATGATTCTTAATGATATTCTGTTATGCTTCTAGATAGTTGCCTAGCCCAGTTGTCACCAGAGAGGCTTTACCCAGCAACTAATAGAAACATGCAAATACCCACAGCTAAACATTAGGTAGAACTTGGGTAATCTTGTCAAAAATGGAGAGGAAGGATTATGGGAGCCAGAGGGGCTGAGGGCACCACAAGAAAACCATAGAATCAGCTTATCTGTGAGCTCACAGGGGCTCACAGAGACTGAACTGCCAAGCAGAGAACTCGCTTGGGACTGGCCTAGGCCCCTGAACATCTGCTACAGTTGTGTAGCTTGGTCCTCTTGTGGGACTCCTAACAGAGAGCAGGGGCTGTCTCTGACTCTGGTAACCGGTTTTGGGACCCTTTCCTCCTACGGGGTTGCCTAAGACCCAGCACAACTCCCACATGGAATCTTTAGACCTTAATATGTTTTCATGGTCCTTGCTGGCTTGTTCTTGGGGCACATGTAACAATGACCTGGAGGATGGAATAATCTCTCACGCCAGTCCGCACACAAAGTCACCCACATTTCTCTTCTTGGTTTTCTCACTCCCCTGTTGTTTGTGAGACGAAGCTCCCTGTATCCCAGGCTGATCTCAGCGGTAATGAATGACCCTCCTGGATACTTCAATTACAGATGTGTGCCTCCATGCCTAGCTTCTGCGGATGGAATTGAGGCTGGAACCCATGGATTCCTGAATGCTAGGCAAGAACTCTGTCAACTGAGCTACACCCTCGGCACCAAGTCCCTCCTCATGCTTCTAAAGAATGCTGGAAAATCACAGGTTGATGCTTGATAAACAAACAAGATAGCAATGGCTGATGTAGCAGCTAAGATGATGAGAGTAAATCAAGACATGAGCCTTGCTCCTGCAGGCGCGCACTGAGACCGGATCCCACCTCCAACTTCCTGTTCAACCACCTCACTTTATCTTTCCCCAATCAGACAATGTGTGTTTTCTTGCATTACTGTGAGTGTGGCAATTAAAAAGAGAGCTCAGGACTACCACTCTCTCTAGCTTGTCCACCGTGTAATATAGCAATGACAAAAAACAGCTGAAGAAAACAAAGACCTTTGTTTTTGAAATCTGCAGAAGCAAAAAGCATCTCCTTATGGAAAATTGTGATCGTGTGCACCTCTGGTCACCTGTTGTGGGGAGTCACCCACCGGTCGGTGAACCCCTATCAACTGCCTCTGTGATCACTCCTGAATTTCCAGCAAAATGAACTTGGTGACAAACCTGCCATCCTCCCATCTACCTGGCTCTCAACGGTTGCCTTCCTTGCCTCAATGCCAGCCTCTTCTCTTAAATGGCCCTCTGTACAGACAGATGCATTATTGGGCTCTGGCGACAGTGCCAGAAGCAAATGCGATCTCTTGTTAGAGAGCAGTAAAACTGAAGTCAGTTGCATCCTTCTGGGAGCTCCTGGTCCCCTTACACTAGGAAAGGGCCCATCAATGAGATGAGCCTCACGGGCATGACAGATGAACACAACATCTCACAGTGAAGACAACAGCTCACAGTCAATAGATAGCAATTAATTACCGACGAGCACTCGGGTATGAACTGGGGTACTGCTGATGCTAAAAAAATTAGGAAATAATGGCAAGAGAAGTTGCCGAGGGTGTGTGTGTGTGTCCTTTCCCCTGTCTACAAACACCCATTATTAACTGACTATTTAGCATTTCCTTGAGGACTAATATCATCGGTCAATTAAGAAACCAGCCCAGACACTACAAATTCTCACATACTTACACATTTTTCTACCATTTCTCAGCAAACAAAATTATTTAGTATTTGAAAGGAATTTTAACTATTTTCTGAACCCCAGTAGACGATAAACTCAAACCCAGTAGAGAAGATATGTTGAAATATTTACAGTGAATTAGTTTTAGCATCAAGCAAAAAGTTTATACATTATATAAAACCTTTCCAATTTTACCAACTAAATATCAGACAGTGTCGGGAATGAAAATGCATTATTTCCTTCCTTCCTTTTCCTCCCACCTGCCACAGTGCTGAGAACCGAACTTAGAGCCTCACACATCAGAGAGGCCAGTGCGCTACCCCTGAACTATGTTCCCCGTCCTAGGGTGTCCTCAGAGCTGATTTCTACACCAAAGGTTCTGGCCATTTGTTGATCAATTTTCAGGGCTCATGATCTTTGAGCACATTGTAGATTATCTTGACAACAGACAAAGGGAAAATTAAATATGACAGCTGAGACACAGACAAAACAATCAATCTAAACACTACCACGGGGCGACACCAGGGATGGGCGGAAAGTGCCGACTTCAGACAAACAGTAGGCATGCAGTTTACCTTCAAAGCCAAGACTATGTTTTCTGGCTGTGGAAATCAAAGCAGTTGAGGAGTTTGTGTGTAGCAGAGGCAGCATGCATCAAAATAAAACAGAAAAGTCACATGAGTCATTAACCATAACCATATTCCACACTGGAAAAAAAAATCAAGGCAGAAGGATCAACATGAGAAAGGAATACAGATTCTCGGGTGTATGTTTGAGAATTTGTGTTTGAATTAGAGTCAAGTTCTGAATTTCACATCTGGGTTTTTTGGAAGGTTTGAAGTCAATATGATCATCAGTTAGGAAAAAGAGAATTGCAGGGCAGTTACAGATACTAATACGCTTGCTACATGATCTTCATGAAGCAGGTCATGAGGGTAGCCTAGAGCCAAAGACAACTCTTCCAAAGCGTCCCCTCTGAAAGCGTCATTCCCTTGTTTAACAGAATCCAGTGAAGTCCCCCCATTTCTTTTTTTTATTTCATTTTTATTTTGGTTATTTTTGTTTGTTTGTTTGATTGATTGTTTGTTTGTTGAGACAGGGTTTCTCTGTATAGCCCTGACTGTCCTGGGACTTGCTTTGTAAACCAGGCTGGCCTCGAACTCAGAGAGATTTGCCTGCCTCTGCCTCCCGAGTGCTGGGATTAAAGGTGTGCCATTTCTAACACACACTTGCCAGCGTGTCCTTTATTACCCATCTTGGCTTCACATCCTCACTCTTCCTAACCATTCTGCTCGGTGTCACTCTGTCAGGACATTTCCTCTCTTCTCTCCTCACTCTGACTGCCCAGGTTGTCTTCCTACTCAGGTCATCCCTCCTTCCTTGAAGGAAACTCAAGTTTCAGAATAGATGCTACCTCCTCCAGGAAGTCTGAACATTGTACATCTTATTTCACACTGCTCTGTAGCCCTGAACTTGCCATTTGAGATACGGTGCTTCACTTAGAAGAAATGGTTGCCGTAGAGCCATCTCCTGCCATCACCTCCTAGACAGCAAGCCCCACCTGCAACCAAAACTTAGTCAACTGATGAGCTAATGAAAGAAAAGCCACACCCCAAACCAGAGATTCTTCAGCGTCGTCCAGAGATGGGGACCAGTCAGCGATGAAGATGAACTAACCCACAATGATGAGGGGAAAATAAAGCACATCTCAGTGGATCTTTCCTTAAGCTAAATTTGCTCAGTTTATAAACCTATCCCTGTTGGTGGCCTGTGTGGTGGGGAGGAAAGTTGCTGCTGTTTCTAGATGCCATCTGTGGCAAAAATAAAATGAAGTGGCTTCGTTTCACCGCTTTGAAGTTTTCTGGCTTGGAAACCTGAATGGATGCAAATTGTTCCTCACCTGGGGCAGATATTCACAACTCTGAAAAAAACAATGCTCATGTTTCTATTAATTTTTAAATGAAGTACGGAAAATGCTGGGGGTTGGGGACATTTCAGAGAGACATATCCCCAAGGGTTAGCTTAGCGGCCTGACAAGTTCCGTTCTATCTTTCCGGGTGAGCCTACAAACTTGATACCACTGACATATCCGCCAACCATAAGGACCTCCCCATGTAACTAATTTCCAGTCTCCTCTTCCCTTATGGTACTTGAGCCCAGGTGTGGGTAAGGCCAGGTATCTTTACATATTTACATACAATAATTACACATGAGTAATCTGGGGAAATCTGTCCTCACTTGCTTATTGTGGCTGGTCACGCTGGATGCACGAAGGTCACTCTAATTATAAACTATAACAAATGGCTGATTCTTTTGTAATTTCTCTAACCTAAGAGCCAACCTGTCTGATCTATTTTACACGGTAACAGCAAAAACCTCCACGGACTTGGGTGGGTGAATTTTCACTCGTCTCTTTCTAAATGAGCAGTAATACAGGATAAATTTATTTCTGTGGTGTACAGCAGTGAAAATCTTGTTTCCACACCTTGGTGTCCCATTGTTCTCTACTCAGTTGCGCATTATAATCATCAAGGGAGCTTTTAAAAATACCAGGAACTAGCCCACCCTGAAGAACAATATCAAAATCTCTAGGGAACATCCACGGTGTTGCTACTAACGGGCAGGATAAGCAGAGAGCAGTACCTGGGGAAGCATTTGCAAAAACTATAAGGGAAATGACAGCATGTGACAGGACGGGTAGGTACTCTGCCACCAGTGCTTCTTTGTGTTCTAGATGAGCAGATACTCAAGATGGATGCTGGCCAGAGCCTCTTACAGACAGTAAAACCCAATGACTCCTGCAGGGTGTTCTTTTTTAAAAATACCCTCCAAGATCCCTGGAGTGCGCTTTCCTTGTGCAAACAAATGGGATGTGAGTTCTAATGGGCAGTGTGTCTTCTCCCACTGGAGAGGTGGCAAAGAGGTAGCTAGACCACTCCCAGGAGTCTCCGGACCTGAACCCAAGTGAGCTCATGTCCCCATTCCTACCTGTCCCTAGAAGAGGAGCCCTTGCCGTTGGGGCTATCAGATTCATCGGGCATGCTAACGTTCAAGACACAGGGAAAGCAGCAGCCGTGGCATTTGTCCAGAGATATGAGCCAATCTGGACAAGAGTTTGGTGATACAGTGATGTGAGAGCATTGAAGGAAAATGCTCTGCAGAGTCCTAGCAGGGCAGTGAGCAGAAGGCAAGGTGGTTTCCTCCTGAACTGTCCCATGGTCGGACAGGTGAAAACGGCTTCCGAAGCACCTTCCCTCTTCGGCATCTCCACTCAGCCTTTTCTGGGTATCACTCACCACAAACAGAGGCTGTGAAGCAGATGTTTCTAACTTGAGGGTCTGAACTCATTAGCCAACTGGGGCAGTGGGTTTTCACGTTCAGCCCTGTCCTGGCTATCTCGTTGTTCCCCTGGCCCCTCAGAGCAGAGCAAGAGCAAGTAACACACCCTGCTTACCTTGTGGAGGGCTAAGAACACAACAAACACATTTCCCTGGTTTTTATCACCCTTCACCCACTACCCTGCATACACCTGTCTGTGTGTTTCCTGGGCCTTACACTTAACAACTATCCAAACTCAAAATCTATTCTTCTGTTTAGGTCCCAGAAGGAAAGGTGAGGAACAGCAGTGCCTCGTGGGCTGACAGAGGGCAGTGAGATCCCTTGATGCTCTCTGCAAACCCTGACCTCTCACCTCCTGACCTGACCAGGGTCACTTTTCTCTCTCTGGACCAACTGCTCTTCTCTCTCTTCCACACCTGGCTTCAGAGCTCACTCAATCCCCCAGCACTTCCAAAGCCGCCTCCTACCTGGCCCATCTCCTTGTCCTTCAGCGAGAGTCACTATGTGTAGTCGGGGCTTCTGCTCAGAATTACTTGATTTTCTCTGTTTCTTTGCATGTTTCTTCAGACCTACTTATTTCCTCATTGCCCTTTACCCTGAAACCATACGGTCCTGCTGGGGCTTGTCCGAGAGCAGCCTTCCTTATCTCCACCATCCCTCTAATTCCAGCCGTGTGCACACTGAGCAGCTGCTCAGCCAATGCAACAAGGAGCCAGGAGGGAAGTGGCCATGGAGAGAGCTGCTCTCGAAAACAAGCTCCCCTGTCCCGGTGTCTAGCTTCTAAGAGTTCTCGAGCATTTCTGCTTAAGGAACTTCCCTTCCTTAGCTGAAAATGAAAACCAAACAAACAAACAAAAATCTTAGTATTTTTTTTTCAGGAAAATTTCAAATGATGCACAACTTGGTTTTCCTCAATCACCAATTGTGAAGCTTCTGCTGCCACTCAAATGGGAACCATTAAATAAGACAATTTCCCATAAAAATTCCTTAGTCAAAAAAAGTTTCCAAATTACAGATAAAACAATGATTGTTTTAAAGACCTGTGTTCAAGCTAGACATGGTTTTTCTCGTATATGCTATTTTTAATAACAACAAAACGTTACCTCCTTTGAGTCAACTGAGAAGTCAAAATTCCTCTGTATAATTTTTCCCATCATATCTATAAAGAAAAAAAAACAAAATACTAAAATTATTTTTTCAGTAAAAGAATACAATGCATATACATGGGTTTACTAACTACTTATAAATTATTTTAGGTGGACATAGCATCCTTATAATGATAGTCCTATTTCTACAGTAGGTAAAGGACTAAGCTAATGAGCCTAACATTACACTGAAGTTGCTGAAGTGTCTTAGCATTTATTCATTGGAGAGGTAGGACAGGTACACAGTATGGACAAGGCCAGGGGCTCTACCCTTCAACAGCACATTCTGGAGGTCAGAAGACAGCTTGCTAGAATCAATTCCCTCTTTCCACCAGCATAAGTTCTGGGAATCACACCTGGGTCGTCGGACTTGGTGGCAAGTGCCCTTACCCACAGAGCCATTCCACCGGGCCTGAAGTTGCTAATTTATAGACAACGTATTTCCAACATTTGCAATATTTACAAATGATTCCTAAAAGCCAGCCTGACCTGAGGGTTGTTAACATGAGAACTCCCTCCTCTTAAGCAGCGTGTGAAAACCCAGAAATACTGTGGAAAATTTTCACTTTTCCATCCTTGCTCATTTGGGGGCATTTTCAAATAACAAGCGCTGGACCAAAACTGGACTAGAGCCATGGCTCTCTCTGAAGCTCCACCAAGGCAGGATTTGAGACAACCGAGGTCCAGACAGTGAGTGACTTGCCTAAGAATCTCAAAGTGATTGATGGTTAAGTCAGGCCAGGGCCGGGTCTCCCTTCTGGATAGGCTCTTTCGCATCCCATCAACACTCATGTCCCTCATGCCCAGATGAGCTTCTGGGCTCTCTCTGCCTGTGGCCTCACGCTGACCTGCATCAACCACTAAAAGACTCCCATGGAAACAAAGATGTTCAGACACTTGCTGCAAAATTCCATGAGACTGACAGTTCTTTCTGGAAAACAGTTTTGTTCTGTGCACAGCTGAGATCCGAACCAAGGTATGAAGTCCATGTTGTGGGAACAGGTCTAGAATTCTGGCAAGCTGTGTCTGTTCCTTCCCACTCCCTGTGGGCAGCTCCACCCCAGTCTCCCTCCTCTGCCGCCAGGCAACATGACTCGAGTTTCTGGTAGAATTTCACTGAAGAGTTTCTGTTATTGACTAAAAATTTTAAATTAATGGTCATCTAGGTATTCAAATATGTTTCCAAAGTTATGTGCATTGGGCTCTTGAAATAGTTCAGAGGGGAACATAGCACAATAGCAGAATGGATCAGGTTCAAAGACCCAAGCTCTATTGGCAACACCTGAAGAATTAGTCCAGTGGCTGGGAAGACGGATCCAACTGGTAAAGTGCTTACCATGCAAGCATGAGAACCCGGATGCGAGCTCTAGCATCCATGTGGAAAGCTTCGCAGACACTCATGCATTTGCAATCCCAGTCCTGGGGAAACACAGACAGGAAGATTCCCGGGACTCACTGTTCTGACAGTCTTAGCAGAATTGGTGAGTCCTTGGCCCCACTGAGAGACCTGGTCTCAAAAGAAGTGGATGGTGTTCCTGAGAATGATAACCAAGATGATTCCCTTGCCCCTATGAGTACATGCATGTGCATGCGCAATCACGACATACATGCCCATGAACACACACTCACAGCCCCCAGTCTCGCCACATAAATACACATACAAAGGTGTGGGGGCACATGGTTAGTGTTTAATATCAGGTACAAAACTAATTACCACAAGCGACCTCACTGGGAAAGGGGGACAGAGAAGTCTCAATTCTCAGAGCATAGGGTTAGGATGCACAGGCTGGAGCCCCTTTTGCCTTCAGTGCCCCTGTCTTACACACACTTGTGTTAATTTGTGTGCTAAATCATCGCTGATCAAAGGGAAAGCCTCATTTGTACCCATTCGAATACAGTGAGTCTCAAGTACAATGTAAAGAAAGTCTTTCCACAGGCCCTTAATTCCAGAGGGACGAGAGGCACACAGGTAAGTCAAGTGCTTGAGTCCAGACACAGATCTAGGCCGTTCAAAAATTAATGTAGTCATGCTTCATGGCACAAACCTATAATTCCAGCTGTTCAAGATGATGAGGCAGTAGGGCCGCAAGTTCAAAACCTATGTAGACAATGAGAAAATTCAAAGCTAACCACTAGCCTAGGAATGTCTCAAAGTAAAAACTACAATGGGAGGGCTGGGGCTGGGGGCTGGGGCTATAGCTCAGTGGTAGATCACCTGCCTAGCATAACAAGGCGGTTTAATGCCCAGTAGTGAGCCCATGTGGTGGTTTGAAAGAAAATGGCCCCCAAAGGAAGTGGCACTATTAGAAGGTGTGACCTTGTTGGAGGAAGTGCGTCACTGTAGAGTGGGTTTTAAGGTCTCAAATTCAAGCCACGCCCAGTATCTCAGTCCACTTCCTGTTGCCTGCAGAATGTAGAACTCTCAGCTCCCTCTCCAGCCCCACGTCTGCCTGCAAGCCACCATATCTCACCATGATGATAATGAACTGAACCTCTAAAACTCTAAGCCAACACGTCAGTTAAATGTTTTCCTTTATAAGAATTATCGTGGTCATGGTGTTTCTTCACAGCAATAGAAACCCTAACTAAGACACCCCAACTCCCAAAAATTAACTTCCTGGAAGCGCTGCTATTGTGTATAAGGGGGAGACTAAGGGTATTTGACCCCAGAGGCAGATTCAGCACAGCCTGGTGTTGAACCTAGTCAGCATCTTTCACCACCGCTCTGGTACCTTCACTTTCTGCTCTTCCTTTTCTGGCTCTTCAAGGAGAGACACAGAACATGGGTGCCCAGGAGCACGGCAGCATTGCTGTGTGGCCTCTTCTCCCTAGGCCCATATCCCAGATCTGTGCCCTAGGTCCTCTGTCATCAGGTAGCAGCTAATGATATGAACTGTGACTATAGAATGTGAAAGATGTATGTATATGCATGGCTTCTAAATCTTCCCACAGCCTTCATCATCGGTGGCTACATTCCTCACCTCTCTGCTGAGAATAAGGGATCCCACAGGAACACCTAAATCCAGAAGCATGACGGAACCACAGGGAGACAAACGAGCAACCCCAGGCGACTCTCCCTCGACATTGGACCTGGGCCTGTAGAAGCAAATGATTCCTACCCATGCCTGTAATCACAGCACGTGGGAGACAGGCAAGATGACTGAGCTATCCTGAGCTAAGTAATGAGATGCATGCCAGCCTGGGCTAAAGAGTGAGACCATGTCTTTAAAGAGAAAAGAAAGGACGGTAACAAGGAGGCTTAAGAGACGATGGTGCCGACCACCAAATCTGAAGACCTAAGTTTGATCTCTGGGACCCACATGATAGATGGATAAAACCAACTCCCACCAGGTGCTCTCTGACCTCCACACCCATGTTATGGTGCACAAACACACACACACACACACACACACACACACACACACACAGAGAGAGAGAGAGAGAGAGAGAGAGAGAGAGAGAGAGAGAGAGAGAGGATTTAAAAAAAATTCTCCCTCAGAAAAGAAAAATCACTAAAATTGAGGCTTTTGGTATGGCATCACTGTGTTTAATAACATATGCTATATCACTTCGAGCCTTTCTTCCAGGGTGCTTCTTGCCACAGTTTGAACATGACTTGTCTCCTTTTGAATCTGTGTTGAAACTGACTCCATTATACGATGCTAGGATAAAGAACCTCTCAGAAGTGACTGGGACTCTGCTCTTAGGCACACTGCCTGTGTCTTGCCATGGAAATCTTGCCTCAACTCCATACTCTGCCAGCATGAAGGCCAGCTCCATCTGAGGTCACTCAGCCTTGGATCAGAATCAGGAATCAAAATAAATTTTTCTTAATAAGTTATCCAGACTGTGGTTCAGCGTCAGTAGCTCTTAAGATTCCTTCTCTAGCTGTAATTTTTCTGCCAGTCCTGACAAAGTAAGGCTAAGAAAATGCTCGTTTCTCTCAGCAGAGAGCATACGCAGATGTGCCGCATGCAGACTTGGAAGACACCAACAGATCAGCAAAAACGTAAACTAAGACTTCAAAGTCATCTTCATGTGGATTCTGAACTCGTGGAATCATAAGAAAAAAGGATACATTAAAAAAAAAGTCCACTGAAAACCATAAAAGTCACTTTAAAGATTAGTTTTAAAATATTTCTCCCATCTGCTTCTCATCCCTGTGTCTTCAAAGCTCCAAGATGCCTTACCCCACCCCGGCGGCCTCATACATACGAACACCTTCTAAAGCTTTTCTCCCACCCACCAGATTTTTCTACTCTACAAAATGCACACTCATAACCAGAGTAAACCACTGCTTCTATGTGTGTACTGCTAAATATCGAACAGCGTTACTCTGGGCAGATGGAGATTGAGGCTAACCTGATTCTGATTACACTCCCAAGAGTTAAACATGCACAAAATGGTCCACAAGATGAGTCATGAGCACCAGCTTGCAGACCCTCACGGCTCTTTCTGAAGGAGAAGGCAGGTTGAAATCACGAAGGGGCCAACTGGTGCAAACATAAATCCCTGTGTGCTTATGCATGGCCCCTAGCACTTCCCTCCCCAGGGGGAAAGATCTTGGATTACTGCAGAAGAAATTCAATGCAATTCTCTTCTTCTGTCTTCTCACTATAGGTCACAGCGTGCTAGGTTCTGTGTTTGTGTTTGTTGATGCTCTTCCTGAGGCAGAATTCTAAAATGAAAACTCCCAACAGGAAAATATCTCATTACTCCAAACAAATACAGAAGTTTCTGATTAGTTGAGTAGGTTGCTTCAGTTTACTGTTTTTTTTTTTAAGTTTAAAAAGGCAATTGCTTTCTCAAATCTTTAAATTTTGACTCAGTCAGTATAAGTATGACTGGTTCTGGTAACCTGACAAGTTTATTACAAAAGAAGTGAACCACATCCTCGATGTTTTTTTGCTCCAAGACAGGTCTTCTCTGTTAACAATCCTGGCTGTCCTGGAACTCTCTTTGTAGACCCGGTTGGCCTGAAACTTATACCTCTGCCTCCTAAGTGCTGAGATCAAATGTGTGCGGCACTATTGCCCAGCCACGCCTAGAATTTTAGCTTAACCCCCGCATCTGTTGATGCACATTCATTGCTCAGCATTTGATGCAAATTGCGTCCTTTTCCAAATAAATCACTGGAGGTGATTAGATGGCACCTGTGGGAGTAGGGCGACGTCTCGGTGGGTAGAGCCCTTTGAATTCCCACAGTGGTGTGTGTCTGTAATCCCAGCACTCCTGCAGCGAGATGGGAAGCAGAGATAAGGAGAAACCCTAGAAGCTTGTACGTTGTGGAATAGTATGTTACATTTGTTTATGCTGTGGGACATTTGTTTAATGATGCAAAGATGTGCTGCATTCTTTTATGCTGCATTTGTTTAACTCTGTGAAGCTGTGTTAGTTTGCCTGTCTGAAACACCTGACTAGCCTAATAAAGAGCTGAACGGCAGTAGCTAGGCAGGAGGACAGGTGAGGCTGGCAGGCAGAGGAAACGAATAGGAGGAAAAATCTGGAAGAGGAGATCGAGAAGCAAGAGAAAGGAGGAGGGGAGGATGCTCCAGCCACCCAGTCACACAGTCAGACACATAGTAAGAAGGAAAGAAAAGATACACAGAAATGGGGGGGGGGATTAAAAGCCCAGAGGCAAAAGGTTGAAGGGATAATTTAAGAAAAACTGTCTAGAAATAAGACAAGCTAAGGCCCAACATTCATAAGTCTTAATGTGTATTTATTTGGGAGTTGGGTGGCTGGCTCCCAAGAGTAAAGAGTAAAAACCAACTGCACCTGTAAACCAGTCAACAGTATGTGCCAGCGTGGACAGCAGAGACCAACAACTGAGGCTGTCCTATGACCTCTACCTGCCCCACACCACTTGAGCATGTGTGCCGAGACACAGGCACACACACAAACATGTGCACACACACAAGCACATACACACACACAGGCACACAGGCACGATATAGCATCTTTGGCAAAGGTAGATCAGTGGGTTAGGAGTGTTCATAGGAAGAGTGCTTACATAGCAAGCATAAAGTCCTGAGTTTGAGCTTAAGGACCTAAAAGCATAGGTATAAAAATAAAGGCATACTTATGCCGCCTGCCCCACCTCCAAACCCAAAAGACTCAAGGGCATGACCTCACAGGCTCACTGGGCTGCCATGTCCAAACAGCATGGGAGCTTCAGAAGCATCATCAATCATACTTGAGAGTCAAGAGACAAGTCTCCTTAACTCACTGACTTGAGAGGCTGGGCATTTACTGAATTCTATACTTGTGCTAGTTTGAAAAAAATGACTTCCATAGGTCCATAGTGAGTGGCGCTATTAGGAGGTGTGGCCTTGCTGGATGAAGTGTGTTACGAGGGGGTGGGCTTTGAGGTCTCAGAAGTTCAGGTCACGCCTAGTGGTTCAGTCTCTACCCGCTGCCTGTGGATCAAGATGTAGAACTCTCAGCTCCTTCTCCAGCACCATGTCTGCCTGCACACGGCCATGCTTCCTGCCATGACAATAGTAGACTAACCTTCTGAAGCTGTAAGCCTGCCCTAATTAAATGTTTCCCTTTAAAAGAGTCGCTATGGTTGCAGGATGGTGGTGGCTCGTGTCTCTAATCCCAGCACTAGGGAAGCAGGGGCAGGTAGATCTTTGAGCCCAAGGCCAGCCTGATCTACAGAGAGAATTCCAGGACAGTCAGGGCTACACAGAGAAATCCTGATTCGAAAAACAAAACAAACAGACAAAAACCAACCAAACAAAGAAGCATTGCTGCGGTCATGGTATCCCTTCACCACAATAAAAACCCTCACTAAGACAGCGTTCTTCCACCCTAATCTCCAAACACTGCAGACTGCACGACTCCATCTGGATTCTCCAGAAACCCAAAAAGACTAAGAGAACTGAGGGACAGAGATGCTTGTCTATAGATGGAGACAGAAACACTGAGGTTAGCTGTAAGGCATCATGTCTGTTGGCAAGCCTGAATCTCAGGGCAGGTTGGTCATCAGTGTTGATGTTAAGGTTTGACTGGTCTCAACCAGGCATTGTATTACATAAAACTGCCAAGTCCATCTTGACAAAACTCCCTTCTTGAGAAGCCTAATGTATTTGTTTGTTTGTTTAACTTTTGCTCCTAAGGTTTTCAACTTGCTGTATGAAGCCCATCTATATTATCAACTCATTGCGGGCGGAGGGCAAAGTGCCGTTACTAAGTACACGCTTAGCATGCTCAGGACCCAGTGTGACCTCTAGCACCTAAACACAGAGTCAACTAATAGTCAATGTTAAACCCATCTATAAAATGCACACATGTTAGTGTTAGACAGAGTTACTGAATAGCTTAATCTGGCTAAACTGAATACAGAAAACTGTCGGTCTTTTGGAAGTGGCTGCTGCTTATCATGAGACTAGCTGTTTGTAGAGGGCAAAACAGCTTTGTGCACACAGATAAGCACCGGAGAAGCCGGGAAAGCGAGGCAAACTGCTTACCTCTTCAATGGTATGAGGAGCACAACCGCTCTTCCCAAAATGCCAGGGATGATGTGGTTTTACAACCTGATGATCCTTTGCCCTCTAATGAGACAGGCTCTGCTGTATCTCCCAGAATTTATGCTTTTACTTATCCAAGACCTTTTCTCCTAAACCTTGAGCATTGCTTTTAGACCATAAAACCCACTCTTATGAGTAAGGTCACGTATGCCTTACAACAGCCCAAGTGACTTCTGTGTTATCTTAGGGGCAGGCCAATCCTGACACCACAGGCATTAAGTTTACCTCAGTCAAGCTCCCTAGACCCTAAATCTTGGGCACTGTCTCTGAGCCAGCAGTACCCATTCTTATGAAAGAAGCCAGATGTACTTTGTAAAGAATCTCAGTGTAAACATGTCTTAAATCGTTGTGCATTTGGGGCTGAGTTAATTGTTATCCAAATACTTTTATGAAAAATTGTGCTGTGCTTAAATGGCTAAAGCAAAATGATCTGGGCCAGACTCTGGAAGTCCTGGTCCAGCACTGGTTACAATAAAACCGGGCTGAACCGAGTTTCATCCTGGTCTCTTGGTGGATTGGTTTTTCCCTGCCTGCTGTAAAGCCTGCAGGGGGATCACCACAGTTACAGGTACAGCAGGTGTGATCAAGCAGAACATCTCAGAGCATCCCTGCTTCAAAGAAGAAAAGCAAAGCATCATTAATAGAAAATTCTTTTTTGAAACTTTAAAAATTTATTTCAGAAAAAGCATTGACCAAACATACTCAAGAGCCAAGGGATGAGATCACGTGACTCTGACTTGAGCAGATCAGGCTTCTACTGAACTCTATACTCTTCCACCCTACTATCCAAACACTGTGAAGAATGGCTTGCATACATCTGGTTTTGTATGCATGTATGTGTATGTATATATGTAGTATGTATGCTCACTGTGTGCAAGTGATATCCACATTGGTCAAAAGGGGGCATTGGATCCTCTGGAACTCCGGTTAAGAGAGTGGTAAGCTGCCATGGAAGTGCTAAGAATCAACCCGTGTTGTCTGGAAGGCAGCCAGTGCTCTTAATGGCTGATCTCTTGGCAATGTGATTTCTCCACGCCAAGGCAAGGGCAGCAGCCAGGTCTCAGGCAGTGCAAGACTGGGAGAAGACACTCAGCTCAGAAAAGAGCTAAACTCGATAGTGTTGATCTCTGCTTGGTGGGCACTGATTTCAAAGGCATCTGCAAAGATTTCCATTGGAAATGATGGAGCTAAAGAAATATGTTGCTGAAAAGGTTAAGTGTTATTTTGAGGAATTGAGGCGAAATGTCAGTGTCACCTTCTAGCAGTCCTAATAGGTTAAATATGTCTGCCATCACTTTCAGTGATCCATGTGTCTGCTACTGGACTCCTGAGACCTGGTCTGAATCCCTGCCCCAGCCCTACCGGACTTCACAGTTTTGTGTGACGAAATGCCTGAGAGAGACCAATCAAACTCCAATAGCAACCTAACTAAATTTTGGTTTGCTTCTTAATAAAGAGATTGGTGATTCAGACATGTAGGAGCCAAGTCAGGTTTATCAGACTTACGAAGTGTACGCTCCCACTTCTAAGCTCATGATGGAATTGGTCAGGGAGAGCCTTCTTCCCTTCCTCTAGAATACAATGGGGTGCAGCAATGCACACGTGTAGTCCCAGCACTCAGGAGGCTGAGGCAGGAATACTACTTCAGCTTCAGGGTTTGAAGCAGTCTCCACCAACATTTGTTCTTCAGAGGAATGTCTCAGGGTTACTCTTGCTGCAATAAAACACCATGACCAAAAGGACATTGAGAAGAAAGGGGTTTATTTGGCTTACACATCCTGATTACAACACAGAGGGAAGCCAAGGCAGGAACTCAAACCAGGCAGGACTTGGGAGGAAGAAGCTAATGTAGAGGCTGTGGAGGAGTGCTGCATATGGGCTTGCTGCCCAGAGTTTGTGGAGCCTCCATTTTTATAGAACCCAGGACTACCAGCCCAGAGATGGTACCACCCACAAGGCATGAGCCCTCCCCCATAAATCACTAATTAAGAAAATGTCCACCAGGCTTGCTTGGCTGGATCTTCTGAGGCATTTTGTCAATTGAGGTTCCCTCCTCTCAATGACTCTCACTTGTGTCAACTTGACATAAAACTAGTTAGTACAATGGATAATTAAGAAAATGGTGACAGAGGAAGTTCTGCTTGTGATGTCATCTGGGACCAATCTGGCCCTTTTTGCTTCTGCCAACTGTGTACTCGTGCCAATCCATGGATGGTGATTTACTCTACCTGTGCTCACTCTGCCTGCTGTCTGACCCGAGCCAGGCCGGTACTAGGCTATGCCTCAGTCATTTCCACCTCCTCACCTCCTTCAAAGGAAGCTATGATGTTATACAGGCCTTTCGAAGGTTTCTGATGTCTGCTGGATTAGGAATCCTTAACAAGGCTACCTCTTAGATAAGCACAGAGGACTGAGGGGCTTCTGTAATTTATGGAGGAGCTGCAGGGGCTGGCTCCTCCTACGAGATGCTGTCTGGGGCTCTGGCAAGGCAGCCCATGGTGAGTCCAGAAGTTAAGGCCCACTGCCAATGTGCGATCCTCCCCTAGACATGACGAGAGAGGACAATTCCATCTTCAGCCTTTGTTTCTCTTCTTCATAGGGAAAAAGTTTGTCTTGCGGACCTCTGAAAGACATGTGGTTCCACTTACGTGTTTCATCTATACCGGAGACCACATGACTTTAATGACAAGGCTGTAAGAGCGTGAATCAAGCAAACTCATTTTGTTACATTGCAACAGAGGCTTGACAGTGAGAATGGCCTCCCGGAGACAAAGTGTGTTCTAGTGAGAAAGCGTGGAGGGTTTATACATACTTCTAGGTCATGTGAAAAATTTTTAAAGTTTTTCACTTATAAAAGAATTTTATTGGCATATTCTTCTATATCCAGGTCAACTTCAAGACTGAAAACAAAATATCATAATATAATTGCTGACCAAAAAAAAATGTGGTTAAAATTCTGGTTCCTGTACATGTAAAATCAGATTTAACCATATTGTGTGTAGGATAAGTGACCTGGAATAATCGTCTGATGTGGGATTCCCCTCAGTATGCTGTGAATACCATTGGTTCATAAAGAAACTTTCTTAGGCCTGTGATAGAGTAGAGTAGAGCTAGGCAGGGAAAACTAAACTGAATTCTGGGCGAACGGGCGTGGAGTCAGGGAGAAGCCATATAGCCCTGCCAGAGACAGACATGCTAGAACCTTGCAGTCAGGCCACGAGCTTCATGATAAAATATAAAATTATGGAAATGGGTTAAATTAAGATGTAAAAGCTACCAATAAGAAGTTAGAGCTAATAGGCCAAGCAGTGATTTAATTAATACAGTTTCTGTGTGGTTATTTTGGGAGTCTGGGCAGCTGGGAAATGAACAAGTGGCCTCCTTACTACAATCGTCACAGTGTCTCGGCATAAAGTATGCCATTTGCCATGAAACCTAGCCAAGTGCCAGTGATAACCACAGCCCAGCCGTGCTGTATAAGAGGAGTTTATGTTCTTTAAATTAATCCATATGCAGATGGAGATGAGGAGGGAAAAAGAGGAAGGGAGGGAGGGAAGGATGGAGGAAAGGAAAGATGGGGGAGTATTTTAACCATATATCAATCAGTCCACTTAAAAGTTTCTAAGGATCGAAAGTACCTGTCCTGGTGTGCTGAAGTCCCGCCTTGCTGTGCACCTCCAATCCCCTACCAAGCTATGTACTTCAGACAGGCTTCGGGGGAAGCAGAGCATGTGACATGACATGAGCCAGACTGGCTTCCAGCTCTGCCTCCAGCACTAATGGCTCTAACTATGTGACTAATCGGAATATGTGTCAAATGATGGACACTCCCCAGCTCCTCTTCTCCTCCTCTGAAATAAGAAGAGACTCGCTGCTACCTTATGACTGCTATCAGAAAGATTGCAAGTGACAGTGGCCATCTCATAAAATCCTCCCTGTAACCTTGTGGATGAAACTGTCACTTCCCCTTCGAGCTGTAAAGTTCCTCACACATACAATGACATGGTCCAACATCATTCTTGAAAATGAGGACTACTGAGAACTCAAGAACAATGGCAATGGGTTTTTGATCCTACTGCACATACTGGCTTTGGGGGAACCTAGGCAGTTTGGATGCTCAA
>NW_004949103.1:9420666-9448197 GCF_000317375.1 Microtus ochrogaster
CTAAGGCCACAGAGCTGAAGAGATGTGATCCACGTTTGGCGGGTTTTCAGAGTGCTCATGAGATAGATAAGCAAATAAAACAGCAGGAATGTTACGTAGCAAGAGCCAAGCACACGCGGCTCAATAAGAGCAGGTGCAGGAGAAGCATCTGCTAGGACAGATAGATATGATAGCCACTGCATCTGGAAAGAGAAGTGAAGCATTCAATGTGTTAACTAAACAGAAGGAAGCTGAGGGACAGGGACCATCAGGCACAAGGATGAATAACATGGCATCCCAACATTAACAGACTGCAAGCACTTGGCACTGCTTCAGTAAAGAGTCCAACAGCAAAGAGATGAGGGGAAGGCAGGAAACGAGTGTCCCCGTTGAAAGCAAAGAATCCTAGTCCTTCCTCTTAATGACAGTGCAGCCTTGAGCAGGTGGGCCTTGAGCTTAATTACTCTGGGTCTTGGTTTCTTCATCTGCAAATGCCAAGCTGTTGTTATTGGGCACTGGGGACCATCAACTAATGATGATTATCTCTGAACTTCTGAAAAGTTCTATGGAGTATAGAGTGTACCCGACTGTGTGTCAGATCCTCACTGAGCACAGACGGGATGACTACGTCCTAAGAGGCTGAGGGAGGACATCACGTAGGACTAGTAAATCATCCCCAGGGTGTGCTCCCACAAGCTTCTCCCTTGCAGCCAACAGTAAAGCCACTGTGGCTTTGACCGAGGACAGTCTTTAGAGATGAGATGAACGCCACTTCATGAGCCAGCGTCTACACAAAATCCTCCAACTGTTCATTCCTCCTGGTGCTGAGAACACAAGTTTGCTTGGAACCATGGATCAGTAGGTGCCTGGTGGTCCTGTGGCAACTTCTTGGTGTAAACATAACACCATCACATTTTCAATTCTACAGGAAATTCCTGAATGTCATGGGAAAAAGAAAAAAACAAACCAAACCCAGAAGGGTACTGGAGATGCAGTTCTGAGGCAGAGTGTGTGCATAGTGTTACAAGGCCAGAAAAAAAAAAAATGGAAACAGGAAGAGAGGAGGGAAGGAAGGAGAGAAGCAGGGAGGGAAAGGAAGGACAAAGAAAAGGAAAGGAAGGAGGCAGGGAGAGGTCAGGGTAGGGGAGAGGAGAGGAAAAGGGAAGGGAAGGAGAGACTAAGTGGGGAGGGGGAAAGAGAAGGGAGAAAAAGGGAGGGTCAGGGCCGCCACCATCCGGCTATTAGGCCTTTGCACTGGCTATGCAGTGAAAACGAGTGTGACCGAGGAGAAATGTTGCACAAGCCCTGAGTCTCTCAGCTGCTGAGAAGCCCTCCTGGGACCCAGACACTGATCGTCTTTTCTCTCCTGTGGTGTCTAGAGCTCAAGGCCCAGCCTCCTTCACTTCACTCTCAGACTCCAGAATCCCGAGCCCTGCTTGGAGGTCTCACAGCTCTCAAGAAACACTGAGGTTTGAGGGCTTCTGCATTCCTATAGCACAGGATGCTCTTGACACACAGGAAGGCGGGAAATGGGGAAATCACCAGTTTACACCCACAGCAGTGGCCGTGCTGGCAGGTTGTCTACTATTATCATAATTACCCTCCATCATGTGCTATCCTGGGGGACAGTCAAGATGCAAGCAGCATCAGTGAGGACTTATTAAAGCAACAGGAAGCTACAGACCCTAAAAAAAGCAATGGCTGTTGGA
This sequence comes from Microtus ochrogaster, assembly GCF_000317375.1. Lineage (NCBI taxonomy): Eukaryota > Metazoa > Chordata > Mammalia > Rodentia > Cricetidae > Microtus > Microtus ochrogaster. The sequence goes on from NW_004949103.1 coordinate 9,422,355, forward strand.
GAACAGGATAGACTATGGAAAAATATAGAAGACAAAACTGCCCTTGGAATTTTCTAGAGAGGATTACCCGTGGGGGAAGACCATGGAAGTTAGTGGCACCATCACATGTGCTGGGATCCCTGGCGGAATGAAAAGGAGAAAAGCAGAATGCTAAGCTCTGGCATTTTCTTCCTGATCTATCAGGATGTGAGAAGGCAGCCACCTGACGCCACCGACAGGAACGAGTTGGCCACCTTGCCTTCCTGCCATGGTATATGGCTGAACTGTGAGCCGAGTTAAACTTCTATTTCCTTAGGCTTCTGTGTCATGGAGTCCGTCCCAGAGAGGAGGGAAGTGACAGACACACTCCTCCAAATCCTGCGCTCAGCTCCAGGTTAGCCAGTGGGGCGAGCCTCCTGATTTATCAGGTTCAGAACTTTCTGAGTCTATTTTACAGTTTCCTTCCTTATTTGCTGGTTTCTGGTTTAAGGTGAAGAGGTCAAGAGGTAACTGAGCAAGCATGGGTGCGAAAATTAATAGCAGAACTCAGAGTTCTTACTGATGGCTGGAATGATAAGGACAAACAAAATCTCACTTCTTTCAGAGTGGTGTTGTGGTTGAAGGGAAACAAGGTGATGCTTGCCTTTGCCTTGGTTCTTCAGCAAAGACAAATGGGAGGCTAAAACAAGGCTATAAAGCTAGATGAGATAACTGGGAAACAAACTCAGGGCATTTTCACCTGGGGAAGTGGTGTCTGAGAATGTATTGTTCTTACTGCTGGCTTTGGGAAAGCATGAAACTTATCAGTGAGAAGTTAGCAGAAGACTTATTTCCCCCACACTCTGTCATCCAGTCCAGACATTCACCAAGCTGGCTGGTTTAATGAAGTCACTTGCTGCCACTCCTTTGGCCTGCCCTCTCCTCTCTGCTCCACAGAGTGCTCACAGATACATCAACTGCCTCTCTTCATTGCCATGAAGCTGTTTACAGCGTGACCACAGCCCGCCAACTCGAATCAAAGTGAGTATGGACTTTGTAGGGGAGGATCACAAAAAGCAAAGTTAGGACTCGGTTCATGCAGACAGTCCTGGTTTACAGTCACTGTCCTGATGTGTTCCTTGCCAAAACTTTCTTCCCCTCTTAACCTGTGCCACTGCATATAATAAACCATACAGCCACTGTAACTGAGTAACTCTGAATTCAAATCTCAGGGCTGACTTTCCGTGTTATATACTTGGTACAGCTTGGAACATCATTTAACTTCCCTAATCCCGTCACATGGAGGTGATAATATGCATCATTAAAGGCCTAAGACCTTAGCAAGATGTCTAGTACTTGGTAAGAACACAGCAGACTGCTGGGTGGTGGTGACCCACATCTTTAATCTCATAACTCAGCAGGCAAAGTCAGGTGGAATCTCAGTTTGAGGCTAGCCTGGTCTACAGAGTGAATTCTAGTAAAGCCTGGGCTACACAGAGAAGCCCTGCCTCAAAACAAACAAACAAAAAGAACACAGCAGACAATTGCTGTAATTACAAATCCTTAAAAACTCGCTCAAATGCAGCCGCATTGCTACAAGCCACAACATTATACAGTAATTACTCAGCTGTCATTTCACAAGCAACATATCAGAATCGAGGGATCTGATAAAGGCGAAAGCCAAAAGGCAAGGCTTTTTGGTGTTATTGTTTGTGAATAAGTGGCTGTCCTTTGCTGTAGCTGACTTCCCTTCTTGTTAAATATCAGTGCTTAGGGTCTAGGCACAGAACATCACATTTAAAGATATTCACAGACCTCCAAGGACATAGAATTAGCAGCTGTTTTGGTTTTTCCCTCCTTAAAAGATTCTTAACTCCTTATACTCACTTTCACCTCAGTTTACTGATGATTCTAATTCAGGAAATTTGCAACTTGTGTTTTACTCTCAAGGACAGCAGAAGAGATGATTAACTGCAGCCCAGAGACAGACCCACAGCACCCACAATCAGAACGGCTAATAACAGCATAGCCCAGGACTGATCATTTAGAGGCCTGGGTCCCTTCGCTTAGAGCAGTAAATCTAATCCAGACCTAGGCCCATATGTGTTTTCTGATCAAGAGCTTAATCATTAGCTTCTCCTTGACTGTTTACGCAGATTGCCTGGTTACCTGGTAGCCTCTCTGTTTGCTGGGAGAAAAGAAGCTGAGAGCTGATTTAAACAATCTGTACCCTATTCATAACTTGACTAAAAATAAACTTTTTAGCTCTTTACTAACCACCTAAAAATCTAGCGTAGCACACCAACTTTTCTCTCCAGAATTCCCTGATGGTTTAATTCCTTTCTTAACTAACTTTCCCAATTAAGGAGTTCACTGACATGTACTAGCCACTCTCATGGATCTCTCCCCCCCCTCCTCTCTCTCTCTCTCTCTCTCTGTGTGTGTGTGTGTGTGTGTGTGTGTGTGTGTGTGTGTGTGTGTGTGAAAACCCTTATCTAATTTTCTATGGGGAAAAAGAATTCCGGCCCTGGAACCTGCTAGGACTGGGAAATTGTTGGTTTTAAGGATATGACAGGGAATGTTTGCAACCGGTAGAACAAGAATAAAGAAACATGGACAGACCATTCCCACTATGAGGAGACTTCTTTACCCTCAGATTTCTAGCCCCCCTTTAGCTCGTCTTTAACTGAACCCTGTGACCACATCTCCCATCTGGGCCCTCAAACAGACTCACTCACCCCCATCCTCCCCCAGGTTGCCAATGTTATACCTCCATCAACTGCATCCTCCCTATTCTTCTAGGCTAAACCTGAGTTGGGTAGCAAACTCCTCTAACATCAGATGCTTATACCTCATTACCCACCTGTGCCATTTAACAACCTGCTGTCTAACATAGACTTAGCATCATTACTTCTTGTTTCTGCCATCAAGGAAACTGCTCTTTCCTTAAGGAAGAAAATGTTCTCTCTCCCACGTAAATCCCATAGCCCCAAACCAGGACTCTGCATCTGTGCCAAGTGCTCCGTAAAACTTGCAAGCCCTAGACAAGACGTGAATGAGATCCAAGAAACTAGCATCTGTCTACGTGGGAGTATAGAGTTTCCCCTGAGAACAACAGCAACAACAAAAATCTAGAAATATAAGCATGGCACTTAAATTTGAGGTTTTTCTTCATTTTGTTTCTGTATCCTTTCCCTCAGCTTTCTTATTAAGCCATGAAGGCGGATGGGATGCAATGGATGATCAAAAGCTTCTTACATACTTAAAACACAACTGCAGTCATCACTGAACCCCAGGCATTCAACATCAGACAAAACCTGGTTTCCTCAAAGCTCTGCATGGGCTTTCAGGCTGGCTTGTAAAGGCAGAGCCTTTTTTAAAAAAGTTTCATGTATATAATAATAATAATAATAATAATAATAATAATAATAATAATAATAAAATCATTGAACCCTCGAGTGCAGACAGTTCTAGATAATCTGCATATGGGGGGACCTATAGATAATGTTTCAAAACTTGATGAATTTAGATACCCGTTTTTTTTCTCTAGGTCCTATCTGAATTTGTATATTATGTGGGAATATGGTATGATTTAAACTCTGACCAACAACACAATAGTTTTCAAAACAGCAGACCAAATGTATACCGTTATCTACAGGTAAACATGCACCCTTTCTTATTTGTTTCTTACAGGAAAAGCGCTTTCCATAAAATGGAAATAAAGTAGATAGGTCTGCTGTGCTTGAGATGAATAACATCGCAAGAAATAATTCAGCATCGAGCTTCTGTGGTCAAAAAAGCATTTCAATATCACCATAGAACCTTTGTCCGACAACAGATGGAGACAGAGACAGAGATCCACATCGGAGCACTGAACTGAACTCCCAAGGTCCAGTTGAAGAGCAGAAGGAGGGAGAACATGACCAAGGAAGTCATGTCCACGAGGGGTGCACCCACCCACTGAGACAGTGTGTCTGAGCTAATGGGAGCCCACCAAAACCAGCTGGACTGGGACTGAACAAACATGTGATTAAACTGGACCCTCTGAATGTGGCTGACAATTGGGACTAACTGAGAAGCCAATGATAATGGCACTGGGATTTGTCTCTACTGCATGGACTGGTGTTTTGGGATCCTAGTCTATTTGGATGCACACCTTTTTAAGCCTGGATATAGGGTGGAGGGCCTTGGACTTCCCACAGGGCAGGGTACCCTGCCCTCTCTTAGGACTGGACTGGGAGGGGAGAGGGTAAGTGGGGTAACAGGGGGGAAATGGGAGGAGGGGAGGAAGTGGAAATTTTGAATTGGTATTATTTATAAAACAATAAAAAAAAGAAAAAGCATTTCAATGTAACAGGAGTTTTAACTGTATGCCAAGCACCAGGAAGTCAGTTGAGAATGACGGAGGAGATGCTCCACCTCTGTGTGTTGAGTGTTTTCCAGAGCACGACATTCCCCACCTACACCCCCATATCTCAACCCTTCTCACCCCTTGTTCTCCCCGCACCCCATCTGTTTGTCCCATTAGCTGACATTGATCGCATAGCCCTGAGTGAGCAAGCTTCATCTCCCACAGCCTTGGTATTCTCTATAAAAGAAAGCAACGAATGTTTATGATCTTCCCTAAATAACAAGTCCCCTCACACCACGTGTCCTAATTAGTGCCAGTTCTCAGTGACCAAGTGAGGCACAGCGTTCTATACAAAGCTCTGCTGAGCAGGAATCGCTAATAAAAAAAAAAATTAAAAAGCAAAAAACCGTGGCCTCAAGTGCAGAAGTAAACAAAATCCTTTCACAAATGAGCTCCTCAAAGGGGGAAAGTAACACCTGGGGAAAATGGCCCCCCTCCATAGTTAACAGAAACGTGTGCTACAATCAATACGTACCGTGTACAGCTCAGTAGTCTACCACACTATACAGGGAACATAAAGCTTTACAGACCTTCCGATGCACTGGAAGTCGTTCAAAACCTTTGAAAATAGCATTTTAGGACTAATAACGCTACTGGGGGTAAATATCTGAAATGCAAATAAAAGTTCAATGCATTCATAACCCTAGTGTAAAACTAAAATGAAGGGGGGTTCAGTTTTCCTGTGATCTCACCCCTTTTCTCTGTGAACACGAATGGTGGAGAGGGGCTCAGGTGAAGGTGGAGGAAGAGGAGGGAGGACGCAAGCAGAAGAAGGAGAGGCCCTGGAGCCACTGGAGAGCTGGTTTTAATGTCTCGGGGTCTCTGTTTTCTCTTAATGCATCCAGCACCTGACCGCTCCCAGAACAAATTACCACTCTAAACCCACTTGCCTGCCTACCCCAGCTCTGCAAGAAAATACCCACCCACTAAGAGGAATGCATTCATACTGATGGCTGGGTTCATGAAAAAGCCCTCAATGTCAGGAAGGAACTCAAAGTTTCTGGAAACTGAAAGGCCAGAGTGGCTGCAGTCCAGCAATCCAGGACAGAATAGTTGGAGACAGACTCAGAAACGAGCAGAAATGTTTCCTGAACAGCCAATAATATGTTTATTGGGCTCTCAATAAGTTCTAGGTACCATACCAGGCTCTGGGGATACAGGACTGTAAAGTTAAGTGAATTTAATCATTAGAGCCCTTCCCATAAAATGCTTGGATTCTGAGAAATAGAACAGACAAATACTATACAAGCATTATCCTTTTATTTCAGGGGATATGTTTCAAGACCCCTCAGCTGATACCTAAAACTGCATATAGCACTAAACCCTAGATAAACTGTTTCTAATACATGCAATCTAAGTTAGGCACAGCAAGAGATGAACAGTAGCTAATAATACAATAGAACTATAACACATTAGTGCAATAAAACCACCCACATCCCTACTCCTGTGTTTCAGGTTCATTATTCAGAAAAATAAGGGTTACACAAGCATTGTCAGACACCACACCAGTAAAGGTGACAACAGAAATGGCTAACAGTCAGGTAGCTTATACAGCATGGATGCTGTAGATGAAGGGATGGTTTACGTCCTGGGCAGAATGGATCAGGAAGACACAGAGTTCATCACGCTTCTCTAAACATACAACCTGAAGTTTGCAAATTGTGCATAACTGAAATTTTCAATGAAACACTTTAGAGTATGGAAAACTGAAACCACAGATAGTAAAACCCCAGAGAAGGGGGTACCACTGCAATATTAGGGCATATGAGATGAAGAATGAAGGAAAGAGAGTCGGGGGATGGCCCAAAGGGAGGCAATCTGACCAAAGATTGGAGGGAAATGGGAAATAAGCAAATCCAAAAGAATGGTTCAAAGGGAAATACAGGTGCACAGGACCTGAGGCAGGGGGATGCTCAGCAAGTCTCGGGGACAGCAGGGAGGCCACCTAGCACAACATCACGGTCTTTGCTACACATGCTGAAAGCCAACCTGGGCCATAATCCAGGTGCATTACAGCCTCGGCTGGGAGAAGACAGTGCTGCCAGACAGAAGGGGACAGAATGACACATACTCCTCAGACAGTTCCAACTTCCATGTGAGTGAGCTGGCTTCCAGTAAGACTGGGCCACCCTGTTGCTCTATTATAGACTGGAGCTCCCTGTGGCTGTATTATAGACTGGAGCTCCCTGTTTATTGCTGTATTATAGACTGGACCACCCTGTTGCTGTATTATGGACACGGGAAGTTGCCGTTTCCAAAGTCAGGAAACTTAATTTGGCTTAAATGTCAGAAGCACATACTCATTTCTGCTCAGTTTCATCCATGCACAAGTTGTATCTGGATGGGGCAGTCTCTTTAAAGAAATGCAAGAGGATGTCAGTAAGCCGGGAACATCATCCTCAACATGTCTCGCTCAATTACCCTCCAGACACTCATGTCCAAATCTCATTAGGCTGGGCTTCTGGGTCAGCCAATGCCTAAGAGGATATTGAAGCATACGCAAACCTTTTCTTATCCCCTCACCCAGACTGTACAAAGAGAGCCCTTGACTCAGTTCATATACCCACCGTTTTCAATCACTAACAACATCCGACTGAGACATTGTAAAGCCAAGATCCAAGAGCTTACAGATTCCTACTGGAGAAAGATTGACTATGAACATACTATCACATGATTGTGTTTGGGATCCCAGAGTTGACTAAGAGAGAAACGAAAGAACGGAAGAGCTAGATCAGTCATCAAAGCATATCTGGAAGTCCCATGCTGACAAACCCTAGCTCACCCCAGGGCACCCATCCACACAAACCAGCAGGAAAAGAAGTACGTGAAGAAAGCCCCAGCAGAAAGTCCTGCCCTGGTGGTTAAGCGGACACTGCTCTCCGGTTTCCCAGAAGACACGTGGTACTACTCAGGGCAATTGTTTAAGAAACTCTAAAGCCTGGAAAGAAGCCACTTTGGTTTGTTTTCTTCTGACACACACCCAGCAACAATAGCCTAAGAGGGTAAGTTTCACGCACAGTTCAGAGGATGGCAAGGAGACACAATGCCTAGGGGCATTGAAGTCCGCACACAGGTCACGGCCAAGGATTCGTCTGTGTGTATTTGAGGGCGTGCTGTTGAAGACGTTACCATTTTGAAATGAACAGACCGTATCAACTGTATTTAGTCTTTATCATAACTTTTTGTCTATTTATCCGTCTGTCTGTCTATCAAGACAGGGTTTCTCTGTACAGCCCTGGCTGTTCTAAAACTCACTTTACAGACCAGGCTGACCTCAAACTCAGAGATCTGCCTGCCTTTGCCTCCTGAGTGCTGGGATTAAAGGTCTGTGCCACCATGCCCAGCTCATCACAACTTTTTTTAGTTTATACTGTGTCTTTTACATCACGTATCTTGATCCCATTCATTTCCCCATCCCTTCAAATCTGCCCACTGCCCCTGTGCCCCCTCCCAACTAAAACAAAATTTAAGAGAAAAAAGGAAAAATATAAAAATGGGAAAAATTATAAATCTCATAATGGAAACTACAGTGTGACACAGTAAGTCACACCCTAGACCCCTTTGCCTATAATCTTTACTTGGAAGTGTTCCTTGCAAAGAGTTCTAGACTTCTGGTTTCTACAACAGTACCAATGCCGGGCCCTCACGAGCTAGGATTCTTCTTGAGCATCCTATTGTTGCCCTGTGTTGTGGAGATCCTGAAGCTTTGGGTCTGTGGGTCAGGTTCCTTCACATGCTCCGATAGGTCATTGATGGGGTAGATGTTGTGGCAGGTGAAGTCATAACCCTGAGTGTGGGCCTGAGCAGCTGTAGGGTTGCTCCACCAGATGAGAAATAGAGACAGCTCTTCCATGTTTAGAACTTCGTGGCTGGCTTACTCGTGCCTGTGCTCCTAGGGTGGCTCTCCCACTCTTATGACCACAGGACCAGCTCTTCCACCTGCCCCAGGCATTGATGGGTGGGAAAAGACGGCCACTCTCCCCGACTTATGCCACTACAAGACAGATGAGAAGTGGCGACACTCTCCTATGCTTACTACTTTGGGGCTGGCTTATCCACAGCGCATTAACAGGGTTGGCTCTGCTGTGCTGCCCTGGTGAGGTGCAGGGTATGCTCTCCCGAGGGCTGCAGTTGGTTGAGGTCAGGGATGGGTCTTGCACTCTTAGGAACACCAAGCCAATCCTGCCACATGTCTCAAGTGTTGGTGTGTTGAGGAGGGCATCATTCCACCGTCCATGCTGTCACAAGACAGATGGGGGATAGGGGCATCTCTCCCATGCTCACAGCTTCAGGGCTAGCTAGCTCACCACGACTACTCTAACAGCGGTGGAACCATTGTCATCACAACTTTTGAAATGGGTAAAAGTTACTTAAATGGCATCAGTCCTACTAGAAAAAAAGAGAAGATCAAAATTGAAATAACTACTAGAAAAACTTAAGAATATCACATTTCAATATCTATAGGACAAGGCCTCAGGGATTTTTATTTATTTTTGTAGGAACTAAGAATCAAATTAAAATAGATACACTTCAAAATTTATTTAAAAAGCAATTAAACTTTTAAAACTAGAATGCATTAACTAAAACTATATTCAATCGGGCTAGTTGGGGTGGAACAGGATTGGAATTAGAAAGCAGAAGCAGGAGGAATCAAAGGTTCAAGGCCAACTTCAGCTATGTAGTTGTGATTTGGATGAGAATAGTCCCCATAGGCTCCTGTTTGAATACTTGGACCCAGTAGGTAGAACTGACTGAGAAGGATTAGGAGGCGTGGCCATGCTGAAGGAAGTGTGTCACTGGGGGTGGACTTTTCCATTTCTAAAGATTTGTGCCATTCTCAGTGTTCTTGCTTTGCTTGCAATCAATACGTAGGCTCTGGGCTATTTCTGGTGTCTTGCATTTGCTCTACCATCATGGACTCTAACCCTCTGAAACTGTTAAGTCAATTATAAACTTTCCTCTATAAGTTGCCTTGATTGTGGTGTTTTATTACAGCAATCAAAATGTAACTAAGACAGAGTGAATTTAAGATAAGCCTGGGCCACAAAGGGAGACACTGTCTCAAGCTATATGTGCGTGCGTGCGTGCGTGCGTGCGTGCGTGCGTGCGTGCGTGCGTGTGTGTGTGTGTGTGTGTGTGTGTGGAGAGAGAGAGAGAGGCTGAACAAAAGGTGTTAATTTTTCCTTTAAAAGTTATCTGTTACTGGGGTTGTTAGGGTCAGAGTTGAGGCCTTGGCAGCCCCAACAAGCTAGGCTTGGCCACTCATCTATCAAAACAAACAAATAATAGCAAAAAGGTAGAAAAGGGAAATTTATTCAGTGTAACTATACTGGGAAGAAAGAAGAACAAAGAGGTCAAGTGACCTCCAAAGTACACCTCGGGCCCTGACATGAGATTTGGTTTTAAACAGAAGGCAGAACGTACGCATAACTAGTCAGTCCTGGACACAGTGTGGTTCTGCCTGCCATCGACCCATCACTGTCTACCCCAGTCTCTACAGTGAGAGGTATCTGATGACCTGTGTGTATCTTTCCCTAGGAGACAAGTTCCTCAGACCCTAGGCTTCAGTCTTTTCCTTCTCCCAGCCTGAGACTCTTGAGGGATTCCAGGTTCTTTAGGTCCATTGATAGCCAAGTCGTTTGCTAGCACAAGTTTATCTCATATCTTCATTTCTACCAGGATGGTTATACCCCAGGAGCTGGTAAAGGCCAGCTATAAATACTGGGTCTATTCCTGTTTAGCAGGGAACACACAGCAACCCAGATATAGCATTTTCCCTGTGTCTGTCTACAGATTTTCTCCTCTGAAAGGACAGACACTGTGTGCTGGGGAGATGGTTCAGTGCAAGGATGAAGACCTCGATTTAGATTTCCCAGCAACCAGATAAGAGCCAGGCACAGCCCTCATCTGTGACTGCAGACCAGTGCAGCAGAGACAGAGGGATCTTGAGGGCTCACTGACCAGCCAGTCTAACTGAAACAGCAAGCTCTATGTTCAGAAAGAGATCCTATCTCAGAAAACAAGGTAGAGAAGGCTAGAGAAAGGTACCAATATGGATCTTTGGCCTCCACATAGACACTCACAGATATGAGCATCCACATACACACAAGACAACACACACACACACACACACACACACACACACACACACACACACACCAGCCTGCTCTAGTGTGGCATCATCTTAACCATAAATTACATCTTCATTGTTCCTAATTTGCAAATTCTGAGGTACTGGGGATTAGGACTTCCATATACAAATTGTGTAGATAAAATTCAGCCTATGACACCGAGTTTGCTAACCAGCTGTAGTCTGCTTTTCATATACACTAATAATATAGTAATTAATGTGTGGTGACCAAACATCACCAGAAGTAAAGAGACAGGAATGTAAAGACATTGAGAGTTTTAAAAAATAAGTCAAAGACATGAGGATGTGGCTCAATGGGAGGTCACTGGGATCAATTCCCAGCACCACACACACATACACACACACACACACACACACACACACACACACACACATCAAATGTAAAACTTTAATAAATGCCAGAGGTTTGGATGTATGAGGAAAAAATAAACTACAGATCTGGAACTCTGAGATGCAAGTGGTTTTGCTTTTGCTATACTTCAAAGAAATAAAAACAAAGAAGTCTAAAATTATAAAGGATGTGAGTGTGATTTATATCAAAAACACTAATTTTGGAACTTCAATTAACTCATAATAAAAACAAAATTTAAGCCTTGGCTGTACATCAAAAGATTGTCCAGTGGATGGTTTAAATTTTTTGATTAAAATGAGTTTTTAAACCTAGGAAACATTCTAATAACAAGCATGGAAAAATGCCCTTGATATGCAAAAATTTCAAGTCACAAAATTTCCAGAGTATCACATTCTTTCTCAAAATTTGAATGAACAAGACCCCGACCATCAGGGCCACCATAGGAGCGGCATATAAAAAAGACACGACCAAACATTATCTAACTTTTGTTTTGAATGTATGTCAACATCTACAGATGGTTTTATCTCACATGTGAACCTTGATCTGACCTTTATAAATACAATCAAACCACCTTATTCACGGATTCTGCCTTACTGCATTTAACCAGCTGGGAATCATGGAATTTGCCTCAAAATAAAGAGAGGGGTACAGGCTAGGGAAAGGGTATCCCGAGGAGAGTGTTGCTGAAAAGGGGCCGGGTCTCGTCATAATCTGTCCCTGCTCTTGTGTGCATCTCAAATGTTTGTTTTCTTTTTTCTTCTCCATGTGTATTGAGGCGCATGTCTTAGTGTGTTAGAGTGTGGTACATGTGGAAGCCAGGGGTTGATATCTGGTCTCTTTCATGGATTGTTTTGCCCTTCATTTGTTGAGATGGAGTCTCCCAGTGAGTTTGAAGCTCTGCTTTGGCAGGTAAGATGAAAGAACCTGCCTGTTTCTCCCACACCCCCGCTCTTGGGTTACAAACGTGTGCTTGATTTTTATCTGAGTTCTGAGGAGCTGAACGCAAGTCCTCAGAAGTGCTTGCACGGCAGTACAGAACAGTATGACTCAACCAGAAACTCTCAAACACCAAGTTGAGTGGATTAACAAAATTTGATATGCACACATTACAACTATACATAACAAATAGCTTCATAAATGAGAAGCTGAAACCAACGGCATTTGGGGTGACTCTACCAGAAATAACCAGTCCTTGCCACCACAGGTTGGCAGAGTGGCTAGTTACTCTTGGTAGACAGTGACCAGAAAGCAAGTATTAGGAGTGGACTTGTGTTAGACGGGTCCCTTCTCTGCTGTAATGTCAATTTGATAGCTTATCTGTGTTGATCTGTACACATATTGTTATTTTTTTACTGTTTTTAAAAAGTAGGAAATTATTATAATTAACAGTTTCTGCTAAGCCCCCAGGTAACACTGTAGCTGGAGTAAGAACGAGCTAACCCTAATCCAGACGTAACAGGGATTCTTAGAAGGCTGAGGGGAACCACACACTTCTCTGTGGCTTCCTGCACATAGCTATATCTATGGTCAAGAGTGTAGGTTTTCTTAGTGATCTGTAACTTCCTACTGTCTGTGGAACCTTATGTGGACACTCCACAGCCTGTCTGATATCCATCTACCTACAAACCTTGCCCTCCCAGCTCTCCGGGTCCTTTCCTAAGTCCATCTGTCAGCTAGCATCACTCAGCCTCTCCCTGTTTCTGTGCTTCAACCACACGTTCTCAGCTCAGTTCAAACTCTAGCCCTTCGGGGGAACCTCCCCTCGTTTCTCCGCCACTATCAATCAGAACTGCCACAAGCACACCATTCAAACCTTGGGGTGACCGTGGCCCAGTCTGCCTGTAGCAGAGCTGATTTGGGGGGAGGGAAGCCCTAATCAGCTTCAGGGTCTTTGGAAGGTGGGCAACGCAGCCAAAGCTCCCAGCCAGACAGCACCAGGCTCTTGCCCCGAAGGAAGGCTTTGCAGAACTGGAATGTGAGTGCTTGGAATCAGACAAACCAGGTTACAATCTGGTCTACTTTCTAAGAATAGAACTTGAGGCTTAGCGTCTCTGAGGTGCACGGGGTTATTAAGAGAACCAAGGAAGAAGGAAAAAGTATATCGCATTGAATGGGGACCATCAAAACGACATATCCAAGTGCCAAACCTAGAACCTGCAAATGTTATTTGTGGGAAAATCTTTACACACATTTAATTAGGAGTTAAGGATCCAGAGAGGACTGCATTCTGGGATAGTAGGGTCCTAAAAAGAGGAGGAGGGACAGATGGCAGGGACCCCACACAGGCCAAGAGACACTTGGCATCGTCAGACTGGAGGAAGCCATTGTCTCCTAGGGTCTAAGGAGAAGGCAAAGCTGTGTCTATGCCTTGATTTTAGACTTTTGGCTTCTGGTTATGATACACTATTCCAGGGCTGGTGTGAGTGTCCAGACTGAGCATCTGTGATCACCACCCTGCAAAGTCAATAAGCACAGGTCATGTGACTGCTTCTCTTGTCTCTGTGACCTCCAAAACCTGACAATAACCAATACAGATTATAAACATTCTTATGGTATTTGATAAACAAATAAATGCCGGTGTTACTATCAAGTGTTATTCTAAGGGCTTTATAATACTATTTGTTTAATACTTAAATACAGTGACCCCAGAGTAGATTGTATTATTAACTGTCGTCTACCGTCACAGAGCTAGTAGAGTTAGAAGGCTGATCCGGGCACAGGCTCTTTACTGTCACTCAGAGGCGTGAGTTTTGTAAATCTAGACCCCAGACACACTGTGGAGTTCTGATCTTTTGTGTGCACACGAATGTTCACTCTGCTGGGCATCCTGACCTAGCACTGCCCTAAGCAGACCACACTTTATAGCTGCTCCTCCAGGGGCTGAGGGCCTGTTTCCCCGCCAGGCTGCCTTCAGCCTGCAGCTGCTGAGGTGCCTCCCGGGTTTGTGCTCACACTAATCTCCTGCTTCCTGGGGGAAACTCCTGAAGCATTCCAGTCAGGGCAAGGCCCCACGGAGCAGGAAGCCCAGCTTCTAGAGCCTTTTGAAAGACGTTTCCTGCTGCTTTCTAGTAGCTTACAAAAAGATTGCCTTTCAGGCAGAGAAACTCTGTGTGTACGAGGAAACAAGGCAATAGTTGGTAGGACATATCTTGCAGTTTGGCTACATGGTTGTGCAATGAAGGGGGAGACAGACACAGAGAATTGAGGTGCATGTCATACTGGTCATACTGTGACACATTCACTGTTCGCCCAACCCCACACACACACATGCACACACACATATGCACACACACAGATGCACACACACACATATACACTCACAACACATGCACACACACAATATGCACACACACACAGGGCACTAGGGACCGTGCAAGCACAGTGTGAAGGAAACATCTCTATCCACAGAGTCAGGGATTTCGGTCAAAGGTCAGCATGGAACCTGGCAAGATGGTTCCGTGGGTAAAGGCGCTGGCCACCAGACCTGGCAGTCTGTGTTCAATTCCCTGGGCCCTTCATGGTGGAAGCAGAAGAGTGACTCCAGCGAACTGTCCTCTGATCTCCACACGTGAGCTGAGGACGGAGTGCATAGGTAGGCATGAGTGTGAACACACATAGAAATAAATGTAAAACAGACGTTCAGTGTGGTCTCAGGCCATCAGCACAAGGGACATAGAAGCGTTCTCTCAAGCCTTTTGAGTCTCACTCCTTGGGAGGAACAAAGCTGCAGTCACTGGGCAATCTACGCAGTGCTCCAGCCTCAACCTCAGCTCCTCAGACACTAAGAGGGTTCAGAGTGGGCGGCTTGTCATCCTGTAAGGTTGCTGGGATGGCAGGAGAAGTACAGGCCTCCCAGCAGAGACTGGGGAACAAGGAAAAAGACACTTCGGTTTTTGCCTTGGTGACCTTATTTTTGGCAAGGTCCAGTGCCAACGTGAGTCACACGATCTATAAAGGACAATGACTGCTTTGTATGAATTAGGTGAGAACATACAGGTGCCATAATCTAGTGTGTCATCTAGTGCAGGTGCTATAATCTAGTACCTAGATGTTAGTACAGACACACCTGTAGGACTGTCCCCAGGGCCAAGGAACTTTCCCTGAACCACCTCTCTATAATCTAGTACCTAGATGTTAGTACAGACACACCTGTCAGACTGTCCCCAGGGCCAAGGAAGTTTCCCAGAACCGCCTCTCTCTGCTTCTGATGTTGTGGTGACGGCAATGACTCAAAGCAGTCGGGCCCTCTCAACACTGCTCTGGCAATGGTTATTGAGAGGACCCATGGTTGATTGGCTTCCCCAGGGGTTTAGAGTTGGAGATGAGCTGCCCCCAGCTTTCTCCACGAAACTAATCTGAAACCTGTAACACGGGTAAATAAATTCTATACAACAAAAACGGTAGGAATTGAGAGTGAGGGCAAAAAGGCAGGGCTGGGAGGAGGCAGGAGATGCTAAGGTCTTCGGGAGTTCTGAGAGGAGGCAGAGGGAATCTCAACAAGGCTAACTCATGCCTCACTGGGCGCCACGGCACAGCCCTCTGCCCTGATGCTCAACTCTTTTGATCACTCAGCCAATGAGCTTATTTAACTACAAGTCGGAGAGCTTCGAGACTCTAAGGTCCTGAAGGGATCCCCAACTCCATGGGAACCCATCCTCACTCCCCATCAACTGCCAATTCTAACTCCTAGTCAATGCACCAGATCCCAGGGTCAAATCATTTTAGTCCAGAGATACTTTTTGAAATAGGCCATCAGTCCTAAGATCAAATTAAGAATATGCTAAAGCAGGGTGACCAATTATTTTACAATATTTCATAAAACTAAAAGCAGACATTCTTCCTGAGAATGGCTGAGTCTAGAACAAGCACATTGTTGCCACACAGAATTGAAAGAGGCACTATTTAACAAGTGCAGTGGGCCATCGGCAGTGCCCACAATCTACATGCAAAGGCTGTAACTTCTCATATTCTCTTATGGTTGTGTTAACTCCTTTTTCAAAGAAAAAGTCTGGGTGTTATTCTTTACATTGTTTGCAGTTTTGTTGCAATACCTAGCCCATGGTTATTTTAAGAGCACCATATTAAAATAAAAGGAAAAGCAATTTACCCATAGGAAGCCAAGGACAACTGAGCAAACAATGAGCCTCAGAAACAAAGGTCTCCCAGTCTGCCTCTTTCTAACAACTTGAGCATGTACTCTGAGTTTCCCAGCCTGTAAAAAGAAATATGATTATCACGGATACTCCACCTATGGCCATTACCTACCTCCATAAGTTGTGGAGGATTTCTGTGAGTTCAAAGGTAGCAAAGCAAGCATTGCAGTTGATTGCTGAGGACAGAGTAAAGAAAAAAGAAGCAGAGAAAATCCAAGAGCCTGTTAGAGGCAGACATCCTTGTGAGGAGAGACGACCACTCAGAAGGGACTAAGTTCTGAATCCTGGCGCCCATTCTGCCACTGGGAGGCCTGCCAACCAGACATGGTCCGGACACCCTGGGAAGTCATAAAACTGCTTTCACCAGGGAAATTCTATGTAGAATATTCCCGAGGGAGCAGAAGCAAGGGCATTTAAATGATGCCTAGGAGTTGGATACCCGCAAGATCTCCAAGACTCAGGTCGGCACAGAATATTCCAGAGGAGTTCTGGTAAGGATTCAGTGAGGATGGTGTCCCAGAAACCAGAGCCCTTGAACCAGACCAGTGACTCATTACAATGAACATTTGCCCACAAAACTGATGGAGCAAAAGGGTATGCTATATGGCACCCCGAAGACTCCAATGCCACCAGGGCGAACAAAAGAGGTGTTGGAGAAGCAAAAAGATTTTTCTGTTGTTGAGATTTTTGTTTTGCTTTGCTTTTTTCTGGGGGAGGGATGTTTTTGTTTTTTAAAATTTGTTTCCTTTTGTGGGGAAATGTCAGAAATGAGGGAAAGATATTAGGGGGACTGGGAGGTAAGCAAAATTGGGGTACATGATGTGAAACTCCATAAGAGTTAATAAGGAAGTTAAATAAAAAAACAAAAATTATGCCTAGGGAGTCATCTTGTTCCCACGTCCCCTCCTTATATCAACTTACACATTATATTTGGCCAACTTTCCCTCTCAGGTAATAAAGTTAATAGAAACCCCAATTATCGTCTCTTTATGGTACCCATCAGGCACGGTATTAAACATAGGCTTTACATACAACATCTCATTTAAGACTCACGAATAAGAGCCATAAAGTGGTTCAGACTCCATCTACAAGAAACAAAGACCTGAGAGTTGACAACTTGACTTGGATCATCCCTGCAGGACACTGTAAAAGCTAAGACATAAACACAGTCCTTTGGACATGAAATGGATACTGCATTCATCGCGTGCCTTTCCCCCCGACTTTCCACTTCGTTATATGTTCATAGTTAACCCTCTAGACCACTGGAGGGGCATCTACCTCCATGTGATCTGCCCTCCAAGCACTGATGAGACTCTTCCCCAACCCCAATTTCACTTAGACTCTGGCTCACAACATCCAACAGGCGCACCTCAGGAAGTTGGGATGATCAATAAATGCTTCTCAATGAATGCTGTCCGTTCTTCCTTCTTTCCAGCTTTGACTCTTATTGACCATGGCCAGATTATTCCATGAGCATGCTCTCTTGCTCACTGTGGTGGTTTAAATAAGAATGGTCCCTCCAAGCTCATACATTTGAGTGCTTAGTCATCAAAGAGTGGTACTGGTTGAGAAAGACTAGGAGGTATGTGTTGCTTAGCAGGGGTAGGAGCAACCTTGTTAAAGGAAGCGCCTCTTTGGGAGTGGCCTTGAGGTTTCAAAAAACCAAGCCAGGCCCACTGGCTCTCTCTTCCTGTTGCCTGGGGATCTGGACGTAGAACTCCAATCTACTTCTCAAGCACCACGTCTGCCTTTGTGCCACCATACTCCCTGCCGTGATCATAAGGGACCAAACCTCTGAAACTGAGAGCAAGTCCCATTTTAATGCTTTCCTTTATAAAAGTTGCTTGGTTTTGACGTCTCTTCATAGCAACAGATTGAAGACTAAGACATCCACTGGTAGGGGCTGTCTCTGTGCCTCCCAAATTCATAAGCCAAGATCTAATATGTTGGCCTTTGAAGGTATGGCCTTTGAGGGATAACTAGGTTTAGTTATTAGGTATATAGTATATATATAAGCATATAGGCAGAGTCCTCATGGTGAGATTTGTACCTGGTGAAAAGAGGAGGAGAGGAAGGATGCCTGTCTGACTGTCTGTTTTTTCTTTTCTTTTTTAAAATGGGTAGCCCAGACTGGCCTCAAACTCGTGATCCTCCTGCCTCTGCCTCCTTCAACAAATCCTACCTGTGTGAGCCACCACAGCAGGCCTGATTGTCTGTTTCTATCTCCAAGCATGCATTAAGGAAAGGATATACAACCACCCAGCAAGAAAACAAAATTCTCATCCTTCAGCACAGGGACACCCAAGGTGATGAACAGCTTTCTTCTTAGTGAGCCTCAGGCTAGCACAGAATCTCTGTCTGGGTGACTCCAAGCCAGGAAAATGTTCATGAGATAACCATACCAGGTTGTAGAATGCACTGTGCTATGGCTCAGTTACCCACATTCTTGATCTATTCATATCTATTCTCTTTTGTCCAAGAAATAAAACTGTGTCTCAAGTCCCAACAGAACAAAGCTGTTCCATCTCTACCCTCTTCAGGACGCAACACGGGCTTCTTTCATGAATTTCAAATGATAACAGTCAACTAATTTTGTTGGACACGAGATGCATGGCAAGCAGAGAGAACCCAGACTTCAGTATCGTTTCTTCCTCTGTCTACACTAAACTCAGGCAGAAGCACAGACCTATGGATAACAGCATCTGTCTTAGTGTTTCTATTGTTACAATGAAACAGTGTGACCAAAGCAAGTTGTGGAGAAAAGGGTTTATTTGGCTTGCACTTCTGCATCATATAGTACATCACTGAGGGAAGTCAGGACAGGAATTCCAACAGAGAAGGAACCTGGATACAGGAACTGATGCAGAGAATATGGAGAGGTGCTACTTAAGGCTTGCTCCTCATGGCTTTCTTCTAGAACCCAGAACCAACGGCCCAGGGGTGGTGCCACTCACAATGGGCTGAGCCCTCCACCATCAATCACTAATTAAGAACATGCCTTGAAACTAGATCTTATGGAGGCTATAATTTTCTCAATTAAACTACCCTCCTTTCAGAGAGATAACTCTAGTTGTGTCTAGTTGACATAAAACTAGCCAGCATACCATCTATCAACATATTAGACTTGTCTCAAAATTTTCTGCTTGAGTTAATATTCTAAGGGTATGCCCCATGGCACCTATGGCATGTATGGGCCCCAGATGAAAGCCATGTCTATTTCATTCATGTCCTTGACAATATAAAGCACTTAGCGACACTTGGAGACTATTATGAAATCTGGTAATTGGGTGGAACAATGTAGAAGAAACTGAGATGAGAGAAGGAAATTGAAACCCTAAGGTGTCAACTGTCAGATTCAACATTAGGTTGAAATATGAAACACTCTAATAATTTTCCTCTTCAAAGGGAAAATTGTCCTGCTTTGGTCTGCTGCTGTAACGCAGGCATGTCTCTCTTCACTACGACGAGCCCAAGCTACCAGTAGGCTAACATCCTCAGAATGTTCAGATCTCTCCTCGCCAGACAGCTCTTTTCTAACCTAACAATGCTGCTGATGGAATCTAAAACCTGCAAATACACCCTCAGCTAGCCTGGTCACTGAAGTGAAGGCTTTGAATGTGCATTGCCTTACAAAGTATGAAGAGCCTCCCTACGAAATTACTCCAGAGGGAGTAATGGGGAAGAATGTGTGGAAAGAGTTATAGAATAAGCTAATTATACAATATGCCTTTGAGTGAGACATGGCCAGTTTCAACTCTTCTGAATTCATTGTAAATTCATACAAAACAACTGAATTATAAGCTTTCTACACACTTTTTTAAGAAAGATGATTAGAGGCTGGGGAGAAGATGGCTCAGTTGGAAAATATCTGCCACACAAGCACGAGGAGCTGAGACTGGACTGCTAGCAGCCGTGTAAAACAGGTGCGGCAGCATGTATCCAGCTGGTGAAAAGCAATAAGGGATATTCACATCAGCCTCTAGCTTCCACACACCCATGCACCTTCACCCATATGCAAATATACATACGCAATCACTAGAAATACACACACAAATAAAAATTTTAAAATAACCAGGAGCCAGGCTGTAGTGGTGCACACCTTTAATTCCAGCACTCGGGAGGCAGAGCAGCCAATATGCGACTTCAAGGCCAGCCTGGTCTACAGAGCGAGTTCCAGAACAGCCAGGGCTGCATAGAGAAACTCTGTCTCGAAAAACAAAACTAAAAACTGACTAGGAATAGTAGGAGTTACCTGTTTCTGCAGTAACATTCATAGTAAGTCTATAAAAAAAAATCAAGATAGCTATTCCAAACAGATACTATGCAATCAATGCTAACAGCTAACCTGTTTTCTCATTTCAGCATACAGATTTCCAATTCTATTCTTTCAAGCAGTAACAGAAACAGTAGACAGTGTTAGTTCAAAGTCATCTTCAGCACCATGAAAGGCCCAGGCTGACTTACTTCTTAGAATTGGAATTTAAACAGAACTTTGACAAGAGTACTTCAGACTGTGTCAACTGAGTCTAACCCAAACACAATAAAAATGCCAATGAACATGCATTTAATGAAACTATAAACAGCCCTGTTCTCATTCAATTTATGATTAAAAAAATAATCCTGACAAAAAGCAACATGGGGAAGAAAGGGTTCATTTGGTTCATAACTCTACCATTTCAGGGAAGTTGAGACAGGATCACAAGCAGCCAATCACATCACATCCACAGTCAAGAGGAAAGATAACAAATGCGCCCAAGCCACCTGCCTGCTCACTGCTCCTGCTTCCTTGGCTAGCTTTCTTCATTTGTGTACAAGGGCCCGGCTCATGAAACAATACTGTCCACATTAGGTGTGGGTCTTCCATCCTACCTCAGTTAGGCAGGCAAGACACAATCCCACAGACATGCCCATACCAGCATGCCAACCTGATCTAGGCGATTCCTCATTCTCCAGACTGGCAAGCTGGCATTTAAAACTTAACCAGTCTGGGCTGGAGAGATGGCTCAGTGGTTAAGTGCACTGGCTGCTCCTCCCGAGAACCCAGGTTCAATTCGCAGCACCTACATGATACCTCACTACTATCTGTAACTCCAGTTCCGGAGAATCTGACACCCTCACACACATCTATGCACATAAAATAAAAACAAATGAATTATTAAAAATAAAAACAGCATAATGAACACAGCCCCATAATGTGAGCAGGTGATAAGGCTCCTCTCTCTCCTCTCTCTCTCTCTCTCTCTGTCTCTGTCTCTCTCTCTCTCACACACACACACACACACGCACACACACACACGCACGCCTTTTAAAACACTAGCCAAGACCATCTACACTCTCCTCATTGTATTGTCTTCTACTTTCATCTTTTGGACTGCCATAAGTTTTACAACCAATGACTGTGCTCGAATTTCTGTCAAGCTTAGCAGAGGTGAGGTGAAACCTAAACTAAATTCACCGACAAGGCAGAACACTGTCCTCTTAATGGTGCTGTCCCTGGGATCACACACACACACACACACACACACACACACACACACACACACACACACCAGGGGACTTCCAGGTGAAATAATTACAAGAAGTTCAAAGACAACAGTTCTGTGTATAGAGAACATCCGTGACCACAAAGCTGTGCCCTCTGAAGTGACCAACACCCCCACACCTCCACACTAAACTCCTAGTACTGAAACCCTCAGTCAGAAATCAGGTCTAAACGGGTCTGCCCTTGCCCGAAGACTGCAGTTGGAGGTGGGCAGGGAAGAGTTAAATCTTTAAGTGATGCAAGCAACAGCTGCCAGGTAATTCTCAATCTCTCATTCCACAACAAAAAACTTGCATTTTTACCTTAATTTTCACTTTGGGTATGTGTGTGCTTTGGAACAATTCAATGCTCAAGGCAAAATAAAGCAAGATAAAATGAAAAAAACAACCAAGCAGAAAGATTTGATTTTGTTTCTCACCTAGCTTAACCAGATACACAT
Organism: Microtus ochrogaster; assembly: GCF_000317375.1. Taxonomy (NCBI): domain Eukaryota; kingdom Metazoa; phylum Chordata; class Mammalia; order Rodentia; family Cricetidae; genus Microtus; species Microtus ochrogaster. The sequence goes on from NW_004949103.1 coordinate 9,444,361, forward strand.
CTTTTAAAATTCTATATAAATATTTTCTGCCCCTGTATGGCCAATGCTTTTGAACTTCATACTGTACAGTGCTGAATATTTTCTAGGTGGGTGGTGTGGTCATTCAGAAACCAAGAGAGACAAATTCATCTTCCCCATGGTCGACACTTACCTTGGGGGAAATCATTCGGCTGGACCACCTGGAGGAAGATGTGTACCATTCGGTAGAGAGGGCCAACGGTCCCGGCATTGAATGTGTCTGGGGTCTCATACTCTGAGGTAGGCAATTCATAATCCAAAGCCCCAGGAGTGCTTGTGGACACAGGCTGACCTCCTGAAGCAATATTTCCACACAGCCCCAGTAGCAGCAGGACACCGAATACAAGAGCCATGGTCATCCTAATTCCCCAAGCATGAGGTAGTTTCTGGAAGGTTGTGGGTAATGGACCTTTCCTGGACCTGTGGAATCTTCTGCCTCCTGGATGGTAGCAAGAGGAGCAGAGGAATGGTCTCCAAGGAGGTCATTCACTCAAAGGACCATGCCTGGCAGGGAGAGAAAGAACATTGGTTACTTAGAGACGCCTTGCCTGCGCCAGGAGCCCACCACAGAGGATGTGGTGTGACTTAAGCAGTTAGGCCTAATCGGAGTGCGTGGAAGCCAAACACAGAGCTGCTCCAGAGCTGCAGGTAGGGACTATCAGGAAGCTGAGGAATGGACTTTCCAGGGCTGGGAACACCAGGCAGGGCTCAGGAAGCTGTTTGTTCTTGGAAGCGGACGCTCACGGAGCTCTTGCTGTGTTCCAGGTTCTATCCTACATGTTCCTAAGGCATAATCCCACCTTCTTGATGAGGGAACTCATGCAGAAGAAACTTTAGGAACCTGCGCCATGCAGACACAGTAGGACCAGAAGGCTCTGATGCTCCAGGCTCACCCACCCTCCCAAGCTCCCGCTGGTGCCACAGAGTCCCCCAACTGTAAACGGTCCTTACCTTGTCTAAGTTTCTACCACCCTCTTTGCTCTGAAGATGCAGCTTACATAACTTACACTCTGCTTGTTTGTTAACAGATCAAATTCCAGGCATCCATCACTGCGCCTAACCCAAACCCGAAAGGCATGGCCTCAAGATCATAGACAAACAGAAATTGAAATCTACTTTTCTGATAAGCCCACCAGGTCACTGTTGCACGAATTCTAATTAATCTTAATAATAAAAACTCAAGTCAGCTATCTGAAGGATCAGAGAAGCAGGGTGGCCAGCAACTAGAGTGCTTGCTTACCTCTACCAATGCGCGGATCAAAGGGGCGGTCCTGCCCCTATGAACCCCCAGGCTGCATCTCAGACTGCAGCCATCTCCGTGAATCCTCAGACTGCCCTGTGCTCCTGTCTCCTCCTGCCTTATAGTCCCCTCTCCGCCCAGCCATATCACTCCTGTCTCCACCTCCCTAGAGCTGGAATTAAAGGTATGTGACCCCAAGTGCTGGGCTCATCTTTGTGAGAGCTGTTTCTCTTTTAGACAGATTCAATCTCGTGTAGCCCAGGATGGCCTTGGACTCACAGAGATTAGGCTGCCTCTGTCTCCAGAGAGGGGGAGTCACCACTACCTGGCCTCTGTGGCTAACTAGTGGCTTAGCTCTGCGCTCTGATCACCAAGCAAGGTTTATTTGTTAGAGCATAAACAAGATATCTCCACAAGTCATCCTATGAGACCTCCATTCCAAGTCACAGTCTCCAATGACTAGGCACCAAGGAAGTGAGAGGCAGGGCCAAAAGAGGCTTCCTGTCCACTTTTGAAGAGATGGTGAGAAACAGGAATCCTAATGATGGCCGCCACCACATTTGGGAAGGGAAAGGGACACAGCATTGATGGAGAGCAACACGGGTTCTTTCCATTCTGCCAGAAGGCATCTCTACTCAGCAGGTAAATGTAAGAAATAAAGAACCCAAGCCAGATGGTAGTGGTGCATGCCTTTGATCCCAGCACTCAGGAGGCAGAGGCAAGCAGATGTCTGTGAGTTCGAGGCCAGCCTGGTCTACAGATCTAGTTTCAGGACAGCCAGTGCTACCTGTCTCGAAAAAAAAAAAAAAAAAAAAAGACTTCTGACTTCATCAGCTCATGAGGATAAATAAATCAGCAAGCAATCTAGACATAGGTGTTATGTGAGACTTCACCGTAGCCTTAGTTCTGAACACACAGCACATATGCTTTGCAATGTGCATGCCCTCGTGCCATGCACACAAGTGAACACAGCCAGAAATGCCTTAGTGCAGATTCCAGACTGCTGCACCTTACAGAGTGCAGTGTTTTTACCAACATACAAGCAGTATTGCTCGCATAGAGACATAATGGTTTGATTACAGGAAACAAGGAACTTTAATATTTTCCTGCCATCATTTCTCAGCATGTTTCAAATTAGTGTATCTTTGAGTTGTACTGTGTTAAACAAACAAGCACGTTCACCTTATTGGCATGTAAGTTTCCTTTAAGTAAGTGGTAAAAATTATATAATGCTAAAATCGTTTTAAAATAAAATTATTTATCATCTATTATCAGCAAATGTTTATTTAATTTGTATGCCTATATTTCCAGATTTGCATTAAGAAGTTCTTGGGTGCTGGGCAGTGATGGTGCACACCTTTAGTCCCAGCATTTGGGAGACAAAGGCTGGTGGATCTCTGTGAGTTCTAGGCCAGCCTGGTTACAGAGCAAGTTCCAGGATAGTCAAGGCTACATACAGAAACCCTGTCCTGAAAAACAAAAAACAACAACAACAAAAAAGTTCGCAGGTAAAAGGAGTTGAAGGGCCTTGATCTAGAAGGCAGGCTTTTATTTTTGTGCTAAATAGACGCTTTCAGGGTAAGCATAAAGTTGCTCTAAAATTCACACAGGGAGGGGGACCTGGGGAAAATCAAGAACTGCCTATATTCTAAATCAGATCCTGCTGAGAGGTGCCAGCACAAAACACAGAATAGGATTTACTATCAAAGTTTAGAACAAGTGCACTTTAAAACCCAGACAAGAGGTAGGATTTCTTGAGCAGTTTGAATAAAGATGCAAACTTCTATCTATGAGGAATGTGAATTCTTATATACCCTATATGTATGTATCTATAATCCCTTCAGATTCCACCTCCTTTTCTACCGCCCATCCTGCTCCAATCACTTCTATCCAGAGCTACAACAAAATGCCTCTGAAGTCTTCCTCTGGCAAACTACCGACTGCTTGGGTCTCCAGGTGTCTCCTGGGATCAAGCTCCACCATAGCCACACCATGCCCTGTGACCCTGGTGATGGTTCCTAAGGGCTTCTTCTGAACGCCCCCACCCCAACATGTCTCAGCTTGTTCTTTGCTGAAGGTTCTCAGAGCTGGACGGATTAAAGGCTCAGATGCTGAGAAAGGCACACTTCCTGGTAATGAGAAGAAGCCACAGATAGAATCTCCCCGAGATCTATGAATAAACAAGCTTCTGAGCTCCCTCTGTGGAAATGAACAGAGGAAATCCCAAAGGAAAGAAAATACCTCCGCTCACCAAGGCAGAGATGGAGGTGCCCATGGCTTCAGAGGCCAAGTGGGATTCAATGCACACATCTCTTCATATCCCCTTGCAAAAAGTGTAGATCCCTCTTCAGTATTAAAATTTAAGAAAATATCAAAGTCTCAAGAGTTACAAAGCAGGCAGTTGCAAAAAAAAAGATAGTAAAAAAAGATTTTTAGTGGATGTGAATACCCCAGGTAGAGGCAGAACCCTGAGTTTGAGACTAGCTTGGTCTACAGAGTGAGTTTCAGAACATCCAGGGCTACACAGAGAAACCCTGTTTCACAAAACCAAAAAAGAAAGAAAGTAGGGAGGAAGGGAG
>NW_004949103.1:9448462-9454624 GCF_000317375.1 Microtus ochrogaster
TGTAAAGTAGGCTTTGAGGCTGGACAGATGACTGAGCAGTTAAAAGTACTTGTTGACTTGTTGGCCTTGCAGAGGACCTTGGTTCTGCTCCCAGCACCCACAAGGTGGTGCACAACCATTCAAAACTCCAGTTCCAGGTGATCCGGTATCTTCTAGACTCCACAGGAAGCAGGCATGAACCTGATATGCATACTGACATGCAGGCAAAACATGCCCGCACATAAAATAATTTTTATTTTTTAAAAAAAAAGGGGGTGTGACTTAAAATACTGATGGCCAAACCCAACTGCCGGGATGGAGCTTTTAAATCTGCATTTAATATTTTTTTTTATTGTGGGGCCAAGGTGATATACACAGTGGCACCTAAGTCAGAGGACAACTTTCAAGAGTTGGTTTTCTCCTCCTACTAAGGGTTCTGAAACTGACCTCGTAGCTTTGACAGCTGTTTATTTTGTTTGGTTTTGCCCTACTAAGCCATCTTGCCAGCCGTAACTTGCATTTTAAGCAACAACCCTGAAGGTAGCAAAAGGTTGAAATCAACACTATTTTTAGAATACCTGCCTGCCTTCCTCATTCCTGCCTCTTTCCCAGGACAATGCATGCAGGCTTTCTGGATGCAGCTTCAGGACAACAGACTAAGGTATGAATACCTTGTACCCGTGGTTTTGACCTGATCTGCACCAGATGAAGTGCGACATGCAGGGGATACTGACTCCTCCAGGTAGGGCCTGGTCCGGAGGAGATACCCAGTAAAGGATGGCCGAGATGGGAATGGGGCTGCCACAAGGTCATCATCTTTGCTTCTACAGCGGAGCCAGGCACCTACCTGTTGGCAATCTTACACCCTTAGGGAGGACAGATACTAGCCTACCTCTAGGGACTTCTTATGATCACTATGATCACTTAAGGCTGCTTTAAATTCAGCAGGCTGTCTCTTCACTGCCTCCCTCCCCGGCAGGACTACTGATCCATCATTGAGCCTCACCATTGCAAGCTTTGGAATCTGAGTCCACTACAGTCAATGCTAAGCACGTACCTCCCATGATCCTGAGTCTGAAGTCTGGATAGCTCCATTTCTGCATGTGCAAACGGGGTGACCACTAGCTTCACGCCATTTTCTTTTGATGGGAAGGTAGTGCTCACTTTTCTACAAGGATCTCCGTGGTAGATGTAAATGTTTGTCTTCAGAGCACTGCTTTGGGGGTGAGGGGCTACTTGACTTCTGAGCCCACCTTTATGAGTTCTCTGGGGAGCAGCCCTACCTCTCATTGTGAGGCCACCTGGGGTGCCCAGATGGGTCCTGGGGTGAGCCATCTAGGTCGGTCAGATGCTTTCTCTTGGTCCTGAGCCTGGGGTAGACACTGAAGCTGAGTGGATTCTAGCTGAATTCATTCTAGGATTGCTGGTGGCAGAACAGCAGCCATATCCAAGATCTGCCGTGCCCATCACAAGTATACACCAACCAGGAGGCCTGTCACCCATCCTGTGTCACTAAAGCTGACTATCCAACCCTCCTGCCACTTCCTCTAAACCGCTATCCCCCAAGAACATCTGTCTGTTACACACATGCTGGACTAGTTTGTAACAAAGCTTCCTGGTTCTTAAAAGCCAGCAGGTGGTTCTTGGCAACTGACAAAACCTATTTCCCTCAAATTACAAACAAAATCAACAACATGTAAAATATTGTTTTCTTTTTTAAGATTTATTTCTTTTATACGGGTGTTTTGCCTTCGTGCAGATGTATGTGCACCATGTGCATGTCTATTGCCATGGATCTCCTGAAACTGGAATTACAGACAGTTGTGAGCTGCCATGTGGGTGCTGGGAATTGAACCCCGGGCTCTGTAGAGGAGCAGCCAGTGTTCCCAAGCATTGAGTCATTTCTTTGATTCATAGTGTGCTTGATGTGTTTTGTCCTTTGGTGTGTTTGTTTAGTTCACTGAACTAGAACACAGAGAAATACTTCAATATAGAAATCATAAGGAAGTCCATAAAATTTTTTATGAAACACCTAAAAGAAAAAAAACTAAAGAGCCCTGATAAATAGCAAATAAATGCCAAATTTTCAAACTGGGCCAGGTCTCTCTGGTCCCACTCACTAATCCTGTGAGAATGAAAGTTGCTTACGTTCTCTGATGTGAAACGGGCTTCTGCGTGGGGTGGGCAGATTAACATGCTTACAGGTAAAGAAGTTAGCACAACGTGTGCTGTCCATAAACTTTAACGGCTAACAACCGTGACTCCTAGGCTCATGCAGGCAGATGTCAGCTCCGTGGTGATTCAAAGAGGTAAATTCACAAATGAATGAGAAAAGTAAGTAGTCACTAAAGCTGAACCGTATGAATTTGCCAATATTCAATTGGCCAATCAAAAGAAAAAACTTTTTCTTATGGTTCAATGCAACTCATTGTTCAAGTTGTTTGGGTCTCTACTGAGTCGGGGTGGAGGGGCCTGCAGGACCTCAATCTTTCACTCGCTTAACAAAGACCAGCAACCGCCCACAAGACATCGAGCAAAGCTTTCTCCGCCCGGGCATGAGAAAAGTGCACAACTGAACAAGAGAGCAACAGAGTGGGCTCCCGGAGCAAGGAGGAACTGCAGGAAACGCGGGCACCTTTCCTCCAAGCTGCCACCAAATCGGTGCCCTCCCTCCCTCCCTCCCTCATTCCCGGCTTCGCAGGGGCCTCTCCTGGACTGCTGAACACAAAAGAACCGATGCGAGGCGGCGCGCGAAGCTGGGAACCTCCAGGAATCCGCTGTCGCCCTGGGGGAGGGGGTCGTCCCTGAGACCCGCCGTCCCGAGCGCCACCGCGACGTTGCCCCCTCCGAGTCCCTGTAGGACAGGATCTGAGGACTGGAGCCGAGCTCCTCACAGTCCCTCTCCGACCCGTTCTCGGAAACTCAACCCGAGTCCCGATATTCCAGCTGCCACGAAGCTCTGGTCTGTCCACACTCCTTTGTTGTCCCCGGACCCCGCTTTCCGTCAAGGTGTACCCGAAGCGCCCCTGGTCTCCATCCCCAGGAAAGCCGAAAGTGTCGGCTCTGTGCGACCCGGAGGGTTGGTTGAAGCCAGGGCTTCTAGCCCCGAGTGCGAGCGCTCTTGCAACGGCCGCGGGGAGGCGGTTTGCTCTTGCTTCCCCGTCGCCCTCCCGCTCGGACCAGTAGTACTGTGCTTTGCACATAGGTAGCAGACGGTGGCTGGGAGCCCCGCGTCCCCCGGGCCTTTCCCAGGGCTCTCCTTACCGCAGAAGAATTCTCAAGACGAGGACTGAGGGCTAAGTCTTGAGACTCAATCCTCCTCTGCTCTCGCCGCCCTTTCCGATAGCCGGCCGAGGGCCTGGGAGTCTCGCCGCCGCCTGCTCACGTCTCCGGAACTCAGAGACCTCCACCCCTTCCATAGGATGGAAGAAGCACCGGAGCAAAGCAATACCGCGCGGAGCCGGTCACCGCCACGGGAAAAAGTTTGCACGCTCTAGCTGGCCCTTCAGATCCCGGGATCTCCCGGTAGCCGGGACCTAAACCACCTTGCAGCCCCTCCAGCGCTGGGAATGCAACCTAGGCTCCCGCCACCTGCTGTGGAGGAGCTAGGAGGCGCTGGACGACCTCCTCCACTTCCCATTCCCTGCCCTGGGTGTTCTAGAAGAGGGTGCGCTCAGCCCGGTCCGCACTCGAAACTACTCACCTCTCCGCTCCAGCTCTCGCTCGGGTCTCGGCGCTCTCCAGCCCCACGCCTCCCGGGTAGCTCCCACCGCCTGGTTCATGAATTATTTAAATCCAGTCTGCGGACACAACCCTGGTTGCTGAGTGAGAGCCCGCCCCTCTGCCCCGCCCCGGGTTGCCTAGGGGCGCAAGAAACAGGATTAAGGGACTCCAGAACTCTGAGAACCTGTTGCGTCCTCCTGGGTCCCCCCGGCGAACATCTAGGGTTGGAACTAAGGACTACACCTACTCCTTCAGAAAAGGACTCGCCCGTGGCAGAGCTCAAGGCCAGGTGCCGGGGTCTCTACCCGGCTCAGTACCTTAAAAAGCACTAAGCCTAAGGCTCTAAGCGCTCTCTGATTGGACCTTCTGAGCAGCTCGGCCACAATGCCCTGGGGCCATACACCGGACAGCGTGTATTTCCTGCTGAAATTCCTGCTCAGACCCAGATCACCTTTCTCTATCACTTAATCCTAAGTGGCTCCTGGAAAGGAGGCTAGCTCCTAAAATCTCTCTCCTCCACGCTTTTTTTTTCCTGGCCTCTTTGGTTACTGGCGTCCAGTGTATTTCATTAAAAACAAAACTAAAGAAAAAGTATGGGGCTGGGATGTCACCGCTGTACTATCAGGGATGGAGACTCTTTATCAACTCACATTCCTGGATTCAACCAATGGGGGATGGGGGGGATAGGAAAAGTAGCACAATTGGGATACTTCCGAAATGTGGACGGGGGTCAGAATAACAGCCTCATAGAAGAATAAATGGGGGTGGGATGGAAGTAGTATAGTTAGGGACAAATGAACTTTTCTAAAAGATGTATTTTATATGGGCGAATGACTTGCCTGCATGTATGTATGTGTGCCACGTGGTCACGGAAAGCAAAAGAAGGCGCTGGGTCCCCTGGAACTGTAGTTACAAATGGTCATGAGTCACCATGTGGGTGGAAGGAATCAAACTCGGGTCCTCTGCAAAAACAACCAGTCAATCTCTGGCCCCCACAAATGGACCTTCATTTAGTAATCCTTTCACCTCAAAATCTAGCATCAACTGAGGATGGGAAAGGGGGAGGGGAAATCTTAAAGTGGAAATTGACTTTGAGTGTGCATATTTCCAAGTCTAGAACTGGGAGTTCAGAAAGATCCCTGAAAAATCCCTCACAGCTGCGGTCCGCAATGTTGGGGTACCACAGGTGTTAACACTGCCAGTTACCTCCTTTTTGGTCTTTGGTGCTCTCAGCCTCCCTCCTCCCCAGCTTTTCTGCTCAGAAGCAGACATTCCACTAAGGCTGGGGTTATGGAAGGCAGTTCTCTCTCCTGAGAGCAACTATTTGGCCCTAGCTGCCTGCCTATTTTAGCAGCATTAAGACACTGGTGGCCTGGTCCCTCTGAATCTCAGTTCCCATGTCTGCAGAAAGTCACAGGGGTGACATACTCACTTTCAAGCCTAGTAGCATCCACAAAGCAAGAACAGTGGTATGATGAGGCCAGACCATGTGCTCTGAATGAATTTTATATAATCTCAGCAGCACGAGGGTTCTGATACCCTATTAATGATTAATGATAATGATGTAGGTTTAATAACTTGAGTGAGTGAAGCCGTAAATCTGAACCCAGGTCTGTCCTCCAGCACCTAGAAAATAGCTGATAGTGTCTCTGACATTGAAATGAAATGGGTGACCACTGCTGTGTGACTCTCCTGAGGAGATGTGAGCAAATTCCTGTGCACTCCAAACAGGGCATTCATTGATAATAAACCAAAGAAACATTTCTTCCTAAATCTATCTCAGGGGGATTATTTATAGGGATACAAGTGAGGGGTTCCTTAAAGAAAGGGGTATGAAGAACTCAAAGGTAGCTGCAGCAACAGGAAAGCCCATCCTAGCATGGGTGCAGCTCATGAGAGAACTCCATTGCTGGAGCTCATTGCATTGCTTGCACGCAGCTCCGCTGGAGACTGGAGCAACTGCCAGTAATGACTGCCGCTGTGGGGCCTTAGGAGCCGTTGACTTTCTGAGCTTTGCTGAGGCTTACCTTCCTCCCTGTAGGAAGGGCTGTGTCAAGTCAGAGGAAATGGCCAAATAACCACCTGCCTTCATATTACCTAGGACACTTAATGCTTCAACAGTTCCTTGCATTTTCATATTCGACCCTAACACCTATTCTGCCTGAACCATTGTATAAATTCAGTCTCAGCAAATGAATAAGCACAAAACGCAACAGTAAGATGTATCCTGGATAGCCTTAAGCAGAACAACAGCTCAGCAGTTGCATTCTCCTACTGCTCTGGCAGAGGATACTAATTTTGTTCCCAGCACCATTTGAATGGTTCACAACTGCCTGTAACCCCAGCTCTGGGTCTCCTGTAATGTCACCTTCTGGTCTCCTCTGGCAGCTGCACTCAGGTGTACATACATACTGATACAGACAATACAAACTAAAATAGGTTTTAAATGTAACAAGAGTT
>NW_004949103.1:9454832-9468845 GCF_000317375.1 Microtus ochrogaster
AAAAAGAAAAGAAAAAAATGAAGCATTGGTCAGGGACATTATAGCTCAGTAGAAGGGCACGTGCTTAGCATGTCTGAGGCTTAGGTTCTAGTACCACATGAAGAGAGAAGGAGGAGGCTTGCAGAAATAGTGAAACATAGGCATAACCCCAGCACTGCAAGGACTGGGGCAGTCAAGGCTAGCATGGGCTACCAAAGCCATTGCCAGAATACACAAAGATCAATATTCCGTAGTCCTTTCCTTGAAAAGATACTTCTTAACCCGATGGTGGTGGCACACGTCTTTAATCTCCAACACTTAGGAGGCAGAGGCAGGCAGATCTCTGCGTTTGAGGTCAGCATAATCTACAGAGTGAGTTCCAGGACGGTCAGGTGACATAGAGGAACTTTGTCTTGAAACAAACACTAAACAAAAACCTTCTTGTGGTTTTAAGTAATTTTTTTGCAGTCACTAAAGTAAAATATGTTTGTGAATAATCTCTAATTAACCTGCCCATTTCTACCATGAGTGAAGGTGTTCTGAAAGGAACAATGTCATCTGTCACATTCTCTGGGCAGTGCCGCTTTAGGGGTCTTTGAAGACAGTGGTCTCCACGGCGAAGCTGAGCAAAGGGGTCTAGCAGAGGCTGGAGTAGCTCAGCCCAGGGCCCTTTGCTCCCTGCACCCTGGAGCTTACTTTTTCCATTTACTTGGGATTTAAGAGGGCCGTTGATTCTGAAGTGTCTGGATCAACTATTTTGAGCCTGCCCTGGGGATAAAGGACTACCTGGTCATCCATCTTTAGAAGCAGTCCTGGGATAGGACTATAGAAGGCATGTCCCTCAGATGAAGTGAAGCCAGAGGACATAGAGCCTAGGCAGACTAGGGACATTTGTGATGGATTATAACAATGAACACTTTCAATAATTAAAATAATGTTTTTCTGTGACTCAGACACATGGCATCATAAGTTTAGATAATAGAATTTTGCATCTTAACACTACTCTTAAGATTAGAATGTATGTGACATGTAACCAAGGAGTGAGGACGAAGGAAGTGAGAAGAGAAGAAAAAGGACAAAAAGAAAAGGGGGGAGGTGAATAGCTTCAAGCAAGCCAACATTTCCCTGTAAATATTTTCCTGCCCGGGTTTCCTGATCCTCTTGCTTTTCTCTACCTGCTGGGCTGGGCTGCCAAGAATAACATTACTGGCATTTGATATCCAAAAGGTAATAAAAAATTTCTCTTGTTTATCAGGTGTGATCTGTGCCTGATTGGCCAGGCCCAGTCCACAGTCTAACTTGAGGGCAGAGAGAGTGAGAGAGCGAGAGCGAGAGCGAGAGCGAGAGCGAGAGCGAGAGCGAGAGCGAGAGAGAGAGAGAGAGAGAGAGAGAGAGAGCGCTTCCACACAATGAAAATAAAGCACATGGAGGAGCCAGACAGAGCAAGGGGAAAACAGCAGGGTCCCAACTTAACATGGAGGGGAGGGCAATGGGGAAAGTTCAGTCAGTGGTTTAATAGGAGTGAGTGTGAGGTGTTGTGTTTTGGGCTTGACCGTCTACCTTCCAGTCTGTAACTGTTTCAGATTCCTGGTCCTTCGAGACAGTTCTCATCTCAAATGGTAGCAATGTGCGCTCTATCAAATGGGGGCATTTATCTCCAACAACCAATTAATTTATCTTTAATAACCCATGGAGACAAGGAGAGCATCAGAAAGCCAGAGCTACAAGGTGCAAGGAAGCAGCAGTTCCACCTGAGAAACAGCTACATGAAGTAGGAGCGAGTCCACCACTATCAATCCTAAAGCAGGCAGTTGCCATAATGCACTCAAAATGCAGCCAGGAACTCAACAACACAAAACAAAATTCTCACCTGTGCTAAGCTACGTGCCTCCCCATTCCTTTAAAGACTTCCTAATTAATGCTCCCCCTTGACAGCCGAAAGTTGACAAGTTTTTCATCTATTAAAAAAAATATTCACTTCATTCCCAATTGCCCATAGAAATGTCATTCCTCAAATCACACTTTAAAGCAGTCCAGCCACAGCCTCCTAGTGGCTGCCGCATTAATTCACGAGCCCAGCAAATGCTTTCATATGCACAGTATTTACACGGGAGTCATGTTTCTTAAGTCCTTGAAAATTATAACGGAGGAGCCCTAATGGGACTTGTTATCTCTAGGGAGACAAATAACAAAGTTTAAAGCATTATACAACTGAATTTTTAAATTAGACTATGCACAGAGAAATTGAACCCTATGGTTACTGTTAAACAAAGCTTCAAGAGATTCTAAAGTGGGCAGGGATTATAGCAGCCGTTGCTTGGCTGGGGCGCAACTCTTGCATGTACACAGCAGAGGTCCAGGTCATGCTTCCATGTAAGTCTCTTCCACCGCAGCCACATTCAGGACAATTGCAGCTGCTGGAGGCAAAGGGACAGAGCAGAAGGGCTAGACTCCAGTGAGCTCCCTTTGGCTACGGAAAACATAGAATGATTTTTTTTTTCCTTTTTAACTAGCAAGGATGATGGCTGTTTCCAGTTTTCTTCTGTGGAACCACAGATGGAAGCCAGGACCTCAACATGTTAAGCCGCACAGCGAAACATGAGGGGCGTGTCAGCTGGGTTTTTGTCAATTTGACACAAGCAGGAGTCATCTAAGAAGAGGGAATTTGAGTTGAGAAAACTCATCTGTCAGATTGGCCCGTAGGCAAGTCTGTGGTGCATTTACCTGATTGATAACTGACGTGGAAAGACCCAGAGCACTGTGGGTGGTGTCATGCTTGGGCCGGTGGTCCAAGTATATAAGAAAGCTAGCTGAGCAGGTAAGGGTGAACAAGCCCATAGGCAGCATTCCTCCAGGCTTCTTCAATTCCTGCCTCAAGGTTTCTGCCTTCAGTCCTTGTTTTGACTTCGCTCAGTGATGAACTGTTTTCCCTGGGAGTATGAGATAAATAAACCCTTTCTTCCCCAAGTTGCTTTTTGCTGTGGTGTTTATCATAGCAACCGAAAGCAACTAAGTTCTTAAAGCAAGCTGGTTCTTTTTTGCTTGTGACAACATAGTATCTTTATAGATTCTTTGGGAATTTTACATCATAGACCTTACTCACATTTACTTCCCAGTCCTTCCATGTCTGCTCTTTCCACGCTTATGACCCCTTCCCCTAACGAAAGGAAAAAAACAAGTCCAGTTTGGGTTATCTATATATACACTGGAGTGTGGACAAAATCGCAGTGGCCTGCCCCTTAAGTAGAGCTGAGTCCTTCCCCTTTCATACCCCCACCGGAAGACATCTCTGTGGAGAGCTACGCTTCAGCATCCTATCACAGATTTTCAGAGTTCTCTTTGATGGCTTCCTATTTAGGCTGTTACTTTATGGGGGTGGGGGGGATGGGAGGTGGGGGTTGTCATGGATGTTTTCTTGTGCCTGTTTCTCAACTCTGCATCTGCAGTTATTGCTATCACTGCCAAAATGGCTTCCTTGCTCTACAGTCAACAGAAGCATGGATGGATCATGGGCTTCCACATGGTTTCTGGCTACAGCACAGACCACAAAAATGGTCCCTGGCTACAGTAGGGTCACGAATCCAGACAAGGCGCTCAGAGGCAGCAGGAACCACCAATATCAACATGACCTCAGCCTGCAGCACAGACCACGGGCTTTGGCATTGCCCTTAGTGGCAACACACGTTACTCACAAAAATATGGTCCCCAGAGACAGCACATCCTACAGAAACCAATATGACTTTGTGTGGCAGAGCAGGCCACAGATAGCCACTTGGCCTTCTGTGGTAACACTGGTAACAGACATCAACACAGACCCAGCTGCATCAGGACTCTGGTACCAGACATGGCCCTTGGCAGCAGCTCAGACTCAGACATCACCATAGCTCCAGGTGACAATACAGACAACTCACATCAACATGGTCCCCAGATGCAGCACTGCCCAGGGACACCAACATGGCTTTAGGCACAGGCCACAGGCATCCCAATGACTCTTGGTGGCAACACAGACATCAACACAAACCCCAGCTGCAGTAGGACCATGGACCCCAACACGATCCTCGGCAGCACACTGGTTCTTAAAGACCAGTATCCAGTATTTGAATAGATGCCCTTACCCATGAAGACCAAAGGATATCAAAGCCAGTTTGCTAGAGGGAGATATTTGTAGGAGTCATGCTTGGAAACAGTAACAATGTTTAGATGACCGGCTGACCTAGTATACACAGTGGTGTATAGGCACCTGGTATATGCAGAGCCCCTGCCTGTAAACAAGAGGAATAGAAAACCAACACTTGAGGTTGTCTTCAAACCTCCACACCTATTCGTGCCTTCCCTCAAGCTATACTCACACTAATTTTTAAAGATTTATTTATTTATTTTATGTATATGAGCACCCTATCTGCATGTATGCCTGCCTGGCAGAAGAGGATATTAGATTCAACTACACATGGCTGTGAGCCACCATGTGGCTACTGGGAATTGAACTCAGGCTCTCTGGAAGAGCAGCCGGTGATCTTAACATCTGTGCCATCTCACCAGCCCCCTACGTTAACTTTTTAAAGAGGATTGAACAAAGGGGCCCTTAGAAAAAAGGAACATAATTCTTACTGAAATTTCCAGAGGACAAAGTGAAATGTTGCTTAGCACATGATAGGTCTTCAATAAATCCCAGGAGAAAAGCAAAGGGCAACAGTGAAATGTCAAGCTTTGAAGAAGACAAACAACCGTGGCAATAGCAAAAGCATCCTGGAAGATCATGGAGTATTCTGCAGGGCAGCCGAAGGCATCTGTGACTGTCACTTACTAACCTGCTGGCATTTCCCAGGCACCGAATTGTTTACATTCTCTTAATTAAGTCCTAACAGCTGGAGGAGGGGTGTTTTATTCATTTTCCAGAGAAGAAAACTGAGATTTACAGGCTCAGGACTTACTTAATAAAATCAACAGTCATCTTTAGTGGAGGCAACCATTATTTTAAGCACTGTACATACACAGTATTTGAGATCATTTCAGGAAACAATATCCAACAAAACTAAACAGAAATATGTCAAATAGCCATTTTATTCCACTAGTTGTAGAAGGGGTGACTTAAATATGCTGTCTTACAGCCTAGAGGCCCAAATCAAGCATCCTCGGGGCTCCTTCTGGAAGCTGTGAAGAGAATCTGTTCCAGGCCTCTTTTCCCTTTGGGCCCAGATGTTCTTTGATTGGCAGGTAAGATGCCCCATGTGTCTTTCCACCACCTTCCCTCTGTGCACGTCTGCTTTTGGATCTAAACTTTCTCCTTTGTGAAAGGACCACACCGACCATATGATCTCTCCTCACCTGACCGTCTTGAAAAAAACCCTGTTTTTTAAATGAGATCCTGTATAGGCCTAAGGACATTGACATCCTTTAAGAGCACACAACTCAACCAGAGCCACGTCATTTCATGTTGCAGCATCTAAATGCTCTGGGAAGTCATCATGCCTGAGGATGCCTAACTAGCAAGTAGTTAAAGCAGGATTCCAAGTCTGGCTGACTCTATGGGTCATGCCTTTAAGCAAGGTGTGCAACCAATTTTCAAGGAGAGAAGTCTTGAGGAAAATACTTCAGAAAATTATCACCTAGTGATCATGAGAACACATTTATTCATCCAACCAACATCTATTGATATATAATATGCTGCCAGCCTGATGCAAGTCCTTCAGACCAATTAGAAACAAAATCATGATTTCTGCTTCCTTGGAGCCACTGTTCCAGACAAGAAAATAGGCAATAAACATTCAAACTGGAAGAAATTGGTAAAGGCTAAAAAACCGAGCTGGAAGGATAAAGCACACTGTCCTGAGCACGGTGACTGAGCACGGTCTCAATGAACAGAGGACGAGGTGCAAACCAGCTGGTCAGGAAGAAGGGAACCACAGGGCAGAAGGCATGAGAATGAGCAGGCTGGCCTGGCCTGGAAGCTCCCACGAGACCCAGTGCTAGCCAGAGAACGGCAGGCATGCCCAAGTCAGTGTCAATTAGCAGCGAATCCACTTCCAAATCCCTCTTCTTACTTCCAAGTTGGAGGCTTTTAGTACAAGAACAGAGACAGAGGAGCTGAAATCTGGGACTGGAAGAAAGCTTTAGCTTTTAAGAAGCACTCAGAATGTGCCAGGCAGGCCTTGCCTTGGGCACTCTGAGACACAGAGTGACGTCAGTCCATGTTGATGAGAACTCATGCTTGGGCCTGGAGACTCGTGCACTATAGTTGATCAATTAAGTTCTATTAAATGGCAGATTAAAAACAAGCTAATAACTTAAGAGGAAAATGTGGACTCAGGACACAGTTCAGCGACACGGTGCTTGCCTAGCAGGAGAAAGCCCCGGGTGTATTCCCCAGGGCTACATAAAAACAAACGAATACATTTTTCCTTTAGTCCCTAGATCTGTCTTAGTCCCTAGATCTGCCTGAAAACAACACAGTGATGACGATCAGGCTGGAGAACCAAGGCCTTGGGAAACTGACTGAGGTTCGAGGAGTCTAGAGATGAACAGAAACACAAAGGCAGAGAGTCACGAATCTGCTTTAGAGGCATTGATGGGCATTCATTCTGCGTAAGATTTCAGGAACTGATTTTATCCTCAATGTACAAAGACTTAAAACCTCATCCCTTGCTTACCTCAAAGAGATGGGAACCACAGAGAAAGGAAAACTGATACCAGCTTCTGTCCAGAAGTGCCCTGCTAAGAAGAGGTAGCTCTGTGGGAATGTCGGGGCACACTGTGAACACAGCTGTCAGACTCGGGTCAGAGAAATCACTGACCCTGGGTAATGGGTGCCGGGGGTGCTTGGTACAGTTCTGAAATGTTCCATTATAGAAAGACAAAGGAAAATATGGAAGGTGGGTGACTTGGACACTGAGGAAGTGCACTCTGAGCTTGGTAAATAAGCCACCTCTCTGTGAGGCGGAGGGTAGTAACACGTCTTTAAACAGACCAACTTGGGGCTCACTCTCACTGTGATACATGCTGGGAGCCGATTTGAATAGCTGCCATTACAAGATGGCATTTGGCCCCAGCCTCGCTTGATAAACTCCATATTAGGGTTGCAGTTCTTCCACCGGAAAACAGGGTGAGTTGTTGTGATCTAGCTGCCCACACTTCCCCTGACCGGCATGGAAACATCCTGGTCTGTAACTGACAAGGATGTTTTCCTGCTTTCTTTCCTGCCAGTGGGTCTCCAGATCAAAGTATCAAAAAGTTGCTAGGCAGACTCCCTATATAAGCAGCCATAGTTCAGAGCCCCTTGCCCCTTGCTTTCTGCTCTCCCTACAACGAAGAGGATCCAATAAAGCATGATTTGAGAAGAATCCTCGTCTGGTGGCTGTTCTTTCCTGCTGGTCAGAAAGTTCGCCACAGATACACCTAATTTTCTGTGTCCCATTGGACTCCCAAGGCAATGGCAGTAACATGTCAGAGAGGGTCTAATAGGAGTAGACCCTCTGAGCACTGCAACCTGGGTGACACAAAATGACTTTTCCTCAGGTACTGGCCGCTCCCTCCTCCCATCCTAGAAGCGTGTGACTGATGGAAGAAGCCAGACAAAATGATACCAGAAAGATGATACAGCTCTATGAGGTCAAAAGAGCTCTGGCCTTAGACCAAGGGGGCATCCCTCCTGTTGCACCATGCTTGGCCACGTGAAGAGGACCACCTGCCCTCCGCAGTCATCCTCACCAGAGAAAACAGTCCTGTGTGCTTCCTAGCACTGATGGGACCAAACACATTCCTAAAAAACGGAAGCACTTGAGAGCAATTGGCTTTCCATACCCATGGGCTCCAAATCGAAATATTCAAGATGGAATATTACAAATATTATAGACGAAAAATATTCATCAAAAAAAAACCCACACTGCTGCTGAAGTGTGCGGTACAGTCTCCCTGAGTGGCCAAGTCTGTTCTGAACTCTCTTTCTTGCCATTGTTCTCTGAACAACACGAAAGGACGGCTGTCTACATGGCATTTACATTGCATTTGGTATTGTGATTGGCTAGAGATGATTGGATCCAGGAGGGAGTGTGAATATTATGCTCAACCACTACCTCCTTCTCCGTGAGGGGCTGAAGATCTGGTGTCTAAGAGGGCTTCTGCTACCTTTCCTCCATGGATCCCAAGGGGGAACTGCATTTTCCTTCTGCGAATTTCCACATTCCAAAAGCGAAACCAAAATCTCTGTTGAGAATTTGTTCTAGAATGTCCTCCCCACAGATCTTTCACTGGAGAGGTCTATCTTTTTTTAATTAATGACCTCAACCAGATGCCAAACAGAAGAGTTCCATCTTTTCTACATTCTTTATCATTTTCAGTGTCTTCCAGACTTGACCCTTTCCCCACCCGGAAGAAACTCCTTGTGGAGCAGTTGCTTTATCCAGTCCAGACTGGATAGTCAAAGAGCCAAGCCATGAGTTTCCTCTTCACACCCTTTTGGTATCCTGCCAAAGGCCACATTCACACAGGACTTTGCCCCTGGATGTGTGACCTAACCTGACCAATAGCCATGGTGATCTGGGTATGGGTGGGACCATATGTTAGTTGTGCGTCCTGAGCAGGCTGTACCCATGCTTGTTTCTGATTCTACCCTCCAGACTCCAGCCTAGGCCTGGGGTGATCCAGTACCTTTCTGACACAGTCTAAGTTAAGCCAGGAATGGCTTTTATCGAGCTCTGATTGACAACCACACACCTCTGACAGCTCTTTCACTGCATTTTCTAACTCTGCCCTTGCTTGCTAGTCTCTGTGTGTTAATTCAACTGCTCAGCACATGCAATGTCTGGGCTCTCCCTCTGTGCTCAGTGCCAGGGCCTGGAGCCAGCAAGGGTGCTGAAACTCAGGTTCGGAGCCAGGTCCTGCTTTATCCAACACTCTGAAGCAGAGTTTGGGTATAAACATTTTTTTAAACATTTAAAACTGCATTAAATGCCATTGGTCTTTAATGACCAGTTTGGGCGTCTCATTTGCCCCTTACACAACCATGTGCAACAGTGACCCAAGGAAGCACTCAACCACGTTCACACACTCATGCACTCGTCAGATTCCTTAGCGTTGTGCTCTGTGCTCAGCTCTGCTTTGCTATGAGGACACGGAGCTGGTTCACAGGGTGCAGGTTGTCTAGATGAAAGCGTAGTCACTTATAACACCCCCTGGCAAAATGGAGCCACGAAAGGCCACAGAGCGTGGATCTTCAGATGCCAATCACAGAGCGTGGATCTTCAGATGCCAACCACAGAGCGTGGATCTTCAGATGCCAACCACAGAGCGTGGGTCTTCAGATACCAACCACAGTCTGATAGCAGAAACTTCCTCAAAACAAAGTCAAAACCAGGACTTTGCACAAAAGCCACAACAACCTTGTACACAGTCACCTCTATGCAGAAGTCCACCCAGCAATTGCCTGGTCAACCTCAGGGTGATGACATCTGATCCTGGAGGCAAAGGTGATTATTCCAAAACAACTCAACAATCCTCATCTTCAAACACTTTTGTCTCCTTTGGACACACCCATAATTCACCATGGCACATGTGATTTATTGCAATTCCCTGACTTACTGATGGTACAGTTTATCACTAGAGAGGCTCTCAGTTTTTGTCTAGGTTGATACTTCCTGTCTAGCCTGGGAACATGACTCTGGGCAGCAGGGAAAACAGGTACATGCCAGTGTGACTTTTAGAGGCACCAACCGTGGATGAGTGCATGGTGACAGGCAGGAGACCAGAGTAGAAGGTTTGGCCTTTGTTAGAGACTTAATCTCCTCCCAGTGACTGGAAAACTCAGTAGGTGGAGTCTAGTTGAGCATGTAGGTGCTTGACCTTTCCTGTATGCTGCTTCCTATCCTCTGTGAGCTGAGGAACATCCTACACCATGATGTTTCCCCAAAGTGCACAGGGTCCAGCAACCATTGCTGGAACCTTTGATACTGTAGGAAAAGCAGTACAAAAACCTGCTTTGACTTGTTTCTGTCAGGTATTTGGTCACAACAATTCAAAAGAGACCAATACAAGAAAATGTAATTTAACTCAGTGTTCTAGCTGGACAGAGTCCAGGGCTTTGCCCCATCTCCATGTAGGCAGGAGAGTAGTCTTCTTCTTAGGTACTTGTTAGGTATGTCGGCAAGTCTAGAACCAGGGAATTCACTCACAGTCCACCCCTGTATCACACACCACTCAGAATTGTTTGTGTTCTTAAGATCTCACTCTCTGCACCTCTGTCCCCAAACCACCTAAGGAACGTTTCCGCTGAACGTGCTGAGACACTCAGAGCCCTGCTAACAGCCATCACAGATTCATCCAGAGTCCTGGGCTCTAGGGGCTGCATGGATGTGGGGAGAAGAGACTCTCCCACAGATCTGACCTATAATTCAGAAGTCAAGATGCCTATACACTGTCCAGAACATTCCTAAGAAGCTTGGGAATGGTTTTGTTGCTCTTGCGATCTTATTCCTCTGAGCAGAAGGTCTCAAACACCAGCGCTTCATCCGGATATGGGCAAGAGAAAGGCCTTGGGCCTCTCTGCTGTTCTCAGTCCCCTCTCTGCCTTTCCTCTCTCGTACCTCAGCTCAGGAGCTCGTGTTCTACCTTAGTGTTCAACAAGTTTGCTTCTCTTCATTGAAGGGCTTGAGTTCACTGTGGAACTAGATGCCCTGTTGGGAATTACCTAATTAATTGCATGGTCCATTTCTTCTTTAGACAACTGCTCAGCATTCAGTTGCTCATCCCACCAAGATGCCAAGAGTTGAAGTTCTTCGTGGCTGAAGGCTATCTGAAGCCCCACTCTGCAAAGCATCCTGTGCCTGAGCGTACAAGGCAGAGGATGTTCTTGGCTGATTAAGAACATCCTCAGAGGGGCTGATTCCTCCCTCATATTTCAATGTAAAGCCATGGTGCTCGCCTCTGTTGCGCATTGCTGGAATGTTAAACTGTCATTTTTCTTGCCTCATAAGGACAAGGCTCTTCATCTGGTTTCGTTCAATAGGATACCCCACGAGCCTAGAACTGACTGCACCTGACCTAGAACTGGAGCTCAGTAAATTCATGCTGGATGAAGGAGTGCTTACCTCTGGCAATCAGGAGGCATATAGACGGAATACAGTTGACATCAGCACCCATACCAGCCTCTCTCCTCTCTGCGTGGCTGAGTCACGTTAGTGCCATCACTTTTCTCTTCTGCGTGTGTTTCCATGCTGGAAATGAAGCGCGCAGCTGAACTGAAGAAACAAAGCAAGGGGTGAATCCACAGAATGGTTACAATCACGGGGACAGACACAACACACAGCATATGCTAACAGGTGTTTCTTTATCCTTCCTTCCTCCCTCCCTCCCTCCTTCTTTTTTTCCTTCCCTGTGTCTCTGTCTCCCTCCCTCCTTCCCTCCCTTCCTTCTATAAAATCATTTATGGAGCATGCTTGTCAGACATCCCTCCCAGTGTTCAGGACATACAGCATTCCAACAGAAGAGAGGAAAGCTGGCAGATGGTGCTAGCAACCACAGAGGGAAGGGACGGGAATAAATTAATAATAAAGCACCCGGGAGTTGCATCTTCTCGAGCCTCTGTCTTGCCTCTCTCCACTCTCCTCCAGCTCTCCCATCTTTGCCTCCTCGATCCAACATGAGGATCAATGTGTGGCGTGGGTGGGGTCTACTTTCGTCTGGGCTCTGGGCTGATGCTAGATGCTGAACGAGGCAGGGGCTGGAGGTTTGGGGCCTGACTCTGGCCCTGGTCAGACGCAGATGCTGAGAGAACTGCCTAAGATCATTGGATATCCGCTTCCTGACCTGAGTGTGGAATGGGTTCTTCTCCATGCCTGGAATTTATGTTCCACCTCTCTCCAAGGTGAGTATAACACTGAGGCAAGTCTGTGATGTGTGTTTTAATTTGGAAAATGACATTACATTACTTAATCGACGCCAATGGGCTATTCGGCAACTTCATAAGTCAATTTGTCCTGGGCCTTAAATAAAAACCTCGTGGTGTTACAGCATGTTAATACTGGATATCATTTGTGTGCGAGCTTGTATTATACAACCCAGCTACCCCTTTCTTCAGGGACTTCCACGCCCCTCTAGCTTTGCCTATGTCATAAAGCTTTGTGTAGCCACGGCCTTGTTGATGATGGTTCGAGGACACTGTAAGAAACTGCACAGTCTGGAGGCATGGTTACGTGGGTCCTTGAAGACGTCTTCATATGGCAAGTGTGTATTCTATGGAATGGCTGCAGATAAAGACAGGGAGTAGGGTGTGGGAAGGAGAGCAGAGTTTGAGAGCTACACTGAGCTAGTTTCAAAACTGCTACCGCTGCATACTGTGTGTTCTTGTGCATGTCTTCTCATGGCACACATTTCAGTGTTACCAGCACAGAAAACACGGGAGTCCCCCCACAAGAGTTCCACTGAATGGCCGACTGCTGCTTCTCTCAGAAGTTGCATGTTCTCTCTCTCTCTCTCTTTTTTTTTTGTTTGAGTTTTTTGTTTGTTTGTTTGTTTTCAAGACAGCATTTCTCTGTAGCTTTGGAGCCTGCCCTGAAACTCACTTTCTATGCCAGGCTGCCCTTGAACTCATGGAGATCCACCTGTCATTTCTGCCTCCTGAGTGTTTGGATTAAAAGCGTGCGCCACCACCACCTGTCGAGATGCATGGTCTTGAGCCTCTGTCTTGCCTGGACTCTCCACCCTCCTCCAGCTCTCCCATCTGCCTCCTCCTCAGTTTCCTTGATCCCACCTGAGCCCTGGAGAACTTCTGAGAATAAAGACATCAGTCACACCTTGGTCTTAACCCCAGCGTTCAAATGAAGGCTTTCGAGGAATGCCCAAAATGTGTTCTCCAGGACCCATATGCCTCAGGGTAACTATGAACATGGCTCAACACAAAACCATAAACTTACTTGAACCATGAGATAGTTTTTGTTGTTTTGTAGCTCAGTTGTACAACTGAGTTTGTATTTTTGTGGATAACTTTGCATCAAAGTGTCAAATGGCTAAACAGAACCGGATTATTTAACCTCTTTGCATTTCAGTCCCTGAGTCTGTATGTTAGAACTAGTTCCTGACATGGCATAAATAAGTTTATACACACTAAAAACAAAGTGCACCTCACCTGACACATATAGTTATCAATAAATCTTTATTGTGCATCGGCCTTGTGAAGGCAGCTTCCTTCTTAGTGACATTGCCATGGTTTGGATACTGCTGTACCCAAAGGATATACTCACCAGGGGAACACTTTTGGGAAGTGATGACATCTTTAAAAGGTGGGTCTACAGAGAAGTTCTTGGGTGATATACCCTTAGAAAGGATTAAGGTAACTCCATTCTCCTCCTTGGTAGTTCTTACAGCAGGCTAGTTGTAAACAGAACAAATGTGGCCCCCCACTTTCTCTGTCAGCTTCCTGTTCGAATGTACTCTTTCTGTGATGTAGAACCATCAATCACCTTCACCAGAGGGCCAAACAACACATCTGCCTGATCTGAACTATCTGTGGATAAAGACTCATGCATTGTTTGCCATGGATCTGACTCTAATTCCTGGGCTGCTCCTTAAAATGCTCAATGCAGGGTGAGGTAAAAGTATAGAGATTCAGAGAATGTTCCACCAATGGCTCTCAAACTCCCCAGCACCTTGCACAGAGAGTCGGGTAGAAGAATCTCCCAAGGACATACAGCAAACCCAGGTCACCTCCTCTTTAGAGCCCACCACCCCCTTACTTCAGCATTTAGAACACATATTCCACTTGTCCCTCCCTCCACAGTGCAGTGATGCCTCCTAGCATGCTGATGCCAGGTGCCTGGGGTGACTGAATACCGGCTGACAGTGAGCTCCTGGTACAACCCTGCTGTTCAGACCTCCTTCCAATCACTTCTTTCCACAGTTCCCCTTGCACTCTGTTGAAATAAGGAGCGGCAGAGCTGCGTCCCCAGCACCCGGCCGCCTGCACGGCTAGCTTTATACCCGAAATAATTACACGGAAACTGTATTCTTTTAATCACTGCCTGACCCATTAGTTCCAGCCTCTTATTG
>NW_004949103.1:9470305-9479679 GCF_000317375.1 Microtus ochrogaster
GTCAGGGAGTCGCTATGATTCTCCCACGCCAGACAGACGCAGGTTAAGATCATTCCTGGTAAGCCAGCTTGTGTGCTACAAAGATTAATAGAAATGGGTTAGATTAATATGTAAGAGCTAGTCAATAAGAGGCTGGAACTAATGGGTCAGGCAGTGATTAAATGAATACAGTTTCCATGTAATTATTTCGGGTATAAAGCTAGCCGTGCAGGCGGCCAGGTGCTGGGGACGCAGCTCTGCCGCTCCTTATTTCAACAGCACTCGGTCCTTGATCTAGGTGGTGGCAGCAGCATTGGTCATAGACTATGAGTAGATTATGGAAAGATGGGCACCCCGAGTTCCTCAGGCCTGGGGTCCGTCATTCAGCTTCACAGTCGGAGAAACTAGAACTTAAGCAAAGACCCCCTTGACCAAATGAGAGGCAGGAGGGAGAGGAAAGCTGCAGGTATGTGGGTGAGTGAAACCATGACGTTAGCCAAATTGATTGTTCTTCCTGGTTCTCGAGTTCTACGCTTTGAAATGAAACACATTATAAGAACATGCATCAGCAAAAGTCAGTCTTCATGCAAAGCCTGTCATGCCATCCATCCGCAGAAAGTGTGATGCTACATATGCGTGTGTATGTGTGTATGTATTTACTTACATATATACACACACACACACACACACACACACACACACAAAGCCTATAGCTCTTGTCTTCGTTTCCCTCTCCTGTGAAAATTCTAATCTTCTTCCATCCTTCTGTCTGGGTGCTGTTGAGAAAGGATTTCTCTGGTCTCCATTGCCCAATTGGTTATTGGGCTCCCATTTCCAAGGACAGCTATCCTGTACCCTAGAGGGAAAAGTGTCAAGGAGAGGCCAGGAACACTTTGAAGGCAGGCTGAGCCTGTTCTCACTTGCTCTACCATTAGTATGTGTTATCCTCTGGGTCCAGTCCGTCACATTTCCGCATACTTGCCCAAGTTTCAATTATGCGTACGTAATGAAGGCCCCATAGAAACCGAAAGGACAGCAGGGGTGGCACAGCATGGAATATGCTACCTCATGGAGGTCCTCAAAGGGTGGCAGGCAAGGAGGGCTTGGGATGCCAAGCATCTTCTCAGTCCTCACTCTGGACGTCTCTCAACTGTAGTCCTCATTACATCCACTATAATAAGTAGCAAATGTCTTTTTCTGTCCACGATTCCAGCAAGTTAGTAGACTCTAAAGAGGGATCGCTAATGTGTAGGTTATCATCAGTAGTACAGACTAAGCGAGCTGGGGCTCATGTAGGATCTAGACGTCTTGGGAACAGGGTCCTCAGCCTGTGAGATATGATGTAGTTGTCATCATGAAGAATGGCAAAGCAGAACTGGACTAGACAAGCTGGGCTGGAGACCGCAGCAGAGCTATTTGACTGCCAATGGGAAAAGCCCCCAGCCCTCCCCAAAGCCCATGACTTGCGTGGTCATGAGAGTGGTGAGCACCATGGGTGCTGAGCTGGGGAAGATTGCTTTTTCCATCGCCATAGTGAAGGGCTCACTGAGATGGTGACTTGCCAGCTACCCCACACAGAGCCCTGGAGAGTAACTGGGAAGCCGTCGTCAGACTTCCAGTTCATTTCAAAGCAGTCAGATGCAGCTGTGTCAGACAAAGACGGTAAACTCCTAACACAATTTTTCCCCAAGAAAGAAAGTGTTCTGCCTTGTGCCTCCAGCTCAGCATTGGAAAATGACTAGCATCAGTAAAGCGCTGGGTTTGGCTAGCAGCCAAGCACCGAAATATATTAAGGAGGTAGCTAAGACGAGTCTCCCAACATCCATTCTCCCTGCTTTCCTTTTTCATAGAGACTTTGAACAAAGCAGACTTCCTAGAGCAAAGATTATATTTTCCAACTTTCTCTGCAGCTACGTGTGCCTGTAACTAAATTCAGGCCAAATGGAAATAGTCTCAGAGGAAAAGAGCCCACCCCGCCCCTTTCAGTTCTTCCTTCTATCTGCTAATCCAAATCTCGTTTGATGGCTGCACCTCTAAAGTCATTGTGGTCCAGCAGTTGATATTGAAAACAATAATTTTACACAAACCAGCCTATGAAAACGGTAGGTGCCTGATGCAACAGGTCCCTCTAGCCCTGCACTGGCTTTTTTTTTTAACAGCTGGGGACACAAATGACCAACTTCCTAGGGACCTAGGCACAGTCATGAAGAGTTTTCTATTATTTGTGACCAAAGTTCCTCATGAGTAATGCAATTCTAGTGTATCTCACTCAGTGGAAGCATGAGGGTTCTGTGTGAGCCTTTGTCTTTGTTCACATGTTACACATGTTCACGTAATGTATTTTAGATTTCTTTGTCACCCCAAACCACAGATTCGTCACTTGGATCAGGTCCAGTCACAACTGCTCCACAGTTGATAAAAATAAGAGTTTCTGGAGGGACAGAGGATGGGATCCCAAACAGGGCAGTACAAGCCCATCTCCTCCTTCCATGCATCTGTCTGTCCTGCTAAGTCAGCAGTGAGTGACCCTCTGCCAGGCCCTTTTTAGTGTCTGACTTAACCCTCATTGACTGAACAATGATGGGGACAGTACTTTTGCTTCCAGATAAGAAAACTGAGGGTCAGGAGGTAAGGAAATGAAAGACTAAAGATGAGTCTGTCTTTTTTGAGCCAGTATTCTATATTTAGAATTATGTTTTTTAATTATCCAGTGTAGCTCCATTTGATGTGTTGCATTGAGCTGCTCCAACAAGGTAGGTGATCCACAGGTCTGAAAAATGCCCCATTCCCATGATGGAGTGAAGAGAGGTTAAACTAGCCAGTCTGAGGACTGTTATCGGTGGTTGCTCTTGAGGGAAAGCCCCAACCAAGCAAGCGGGAAAAAACAACAATTGCCAACGAACCGGGAACCCAAAATTGGCCGGGGGGAAACCCCAACCACCTAGATCCACCATTACAGCTGGGAAGGGAAAATACAAGTCAAGGACACAGAACACTGTAACTGCGCCTACTTCTACCACCTTATCAGCTGTGTGTCCTCAAGAAGATTGGTTGACATCTCTGAGCCACAGATGAGCTCAAAAATGAACTCTGCATGCTTTCCTATGCTTTTCTTTTTCTCGTGACCTTAATTTAGACCTGGTCAGAGCTTGACAGGACAGTGCTATTGAGAGTGCTCAGATGATATTGCACACTCGGTGGGAAATCAGCCGCCCTCCGCGAGGCCTCCTCTGCTGACTAGTTTTTAATCAACTTGACACAAACTGAAGACACCTAGAAAGGAAGAGCCTGGCTGAGGATTTCCTTTCGTCAAATGCAGCAGGAGGCAAGCTTGTGGGGCATACTGATCGATGAGAGCTATGGGAAGGTCCACGTCACTATGGATGAGTGCACCCCTGATCATTCTGGGTAATATAAGAAATTAAGCTAAGCAAGTCAGGAAGCAGCTTTCCTCTACCATCTCTGCTTCAGCTCCTGCCTCCAGGCCCCTTCCTTGAGCCGCTGCCCTGACCAACTCTGGATGATGATGCACTGTAACGTGTCAGTAGAAACAAATGCTTTCTCTCCCCCACCCCCCTCGCTCAGTTGCTATTGGTCATAGCACTAGGAAGCCAACTAGGACTGAGACTTGTCCCAGAGAAGTGGGCATTTACTGTGAGAGACCTAGCTGTGCTTGGGGGGGGGGGCAGATGGTGACGTGTTTAGAGTGCTGGGCTAGAAAAGGCTTTGAGTACCTAGAACTGAATGTGTTTCTCTGTGGGAACTTGGAAAAGAAGATTAAAAAATATTCAGATGCTTGTGAAATTTTAAAGGGAAGTTGGAGAGCCCCTCAAAGATTAGATCTGGGGTGTTCATGTGAGATTTTAAATTAATAACCCTTATTTTCTGGTCTGTTGGAATTGAAGAATCAACTGGGATTAACAAGAGACCAGTACCACTGAAGTATAACACCTTTGTGTTACTGGGACAATCTCTACTGGTTAGTTGTGACTGAAATTCTGCTATGATTAATAAGAGCCAAGAATGGCTAAGGTGAAATCTTCCAGGGTGTTTTTCCCAGGATCGGGACACAGAACCATGGTCTGGAGGACCAAGGCTGCATTTCAATCTGGGAGCTAAATTTCTTAATGTGTAAGAGTCTCCCAAATGGTACTGATTTTGGACACATGAGAGCTACATGGTTGAAGGGGGTCAAGGAGAACAGCTGAGGTTTGACACTGTGTGGCAGGATCGGAGTCCCTGTAGAGAGGCTGGGGAGGTCACTGAGAAAGGTGTACCCTCAGTGGCAGCAGAGATGCAAGGCTATTGAAGACTCTGGAACCAAGGGATGTTCGCTAACAACAGTGGCGGGTGTGAAATCGAGCCAGCTTGATCCTGTGCAGACCAACTATGTGATGAAATTGGAAGGGCCAGAGAAGTAAACTGTTCAAGTCTTTTGGACCCCAGAAAACAGTAAATCCCAGGTACCAGCCACTTTGGGACTTTGATTTTGCTTTGATATGAAATATACCCTGGTTTTTTCCCCTTGGAATAGAGTATTTAACTTACTTTGAGTGTTACAGGAGCTCATGGTTAAGACCCTGGGCTTTAGAGGGATTAAAGTTTTAAAGTGTTGCAATTCTTTAAAAGTTGGAACTTTTGCCTGGCGGTGGTGGTGCACGCCTTTAATCCCAGCACTTAGGATGCAGAGGCAGGCGGATCTCCGTGAGTTCGAGACCAGGTCTAGTTCCAGGACAGGCTCCAAAGCTACAGAGAAACTCTCTCGAAAAACCATTAAAAAAAAGTGGAACTTTTAAAGTTGGACTTTGTTTCCTATTGTTATACTAGCGCTAAGTGTTGAGGGTAAACAAGAAAGGAAAAATTATGCTTTAGTATAGTGTAGGAGGTCCTTCTGTATTTGTGTTGATTTCATTGGTTGAATAAGGAAGCTGCCTTGGCCTTTTGATAGGGCAGCCCTTAGGTGGGAGGAGTAGAAGAACAGAATGCTGGGAGAAAGAAGGCAGGCAGAGAGAGCCACCATGGAGTTGCCAGAGTCAGACATGCTGAATCTTTCCTGGTAAGCCATGACCTCATGGTGACATACAGATTAATAGAAATGGGTTAATCAAGATGTGAGAGTTAGCCAATACAAGGCTAGGGATAATGGGCCAGGCAGTAATTTAATTAATACAATTTCCATGTGGTTATTTCAGGGCTAAGCTAGCTGGGTGACAGGACGCAGCCCGCCGCTCCTCTTACTACATTAGTAGTGATATAAACTTGTGTGTCAAGTTTATAAGGGGAGACTTGTGAGGGTTAGTCTTTGTAACATGCCACAAACTAGAGCACCTGGAAAGAGGGAACCTGAATTGAGAAATTGCCTTAGTTAAAATGGCCCATGGACATGCCTCTGAGTCCTTGTCTGATTGTTAATTGATGTGGGAAGGCCCAGCCAACGGCAGACGTTGCCTCCTCTGGGCAGGCGGTCCTGAGTTGTATAGGAAATCAAGCTAAGCAAGCCAAGGAGCACTAGCCAGAGAGCAGCAATTGTCTACTGTTCTGCTTCAGGTCCTTCCCGGGCTTGCCTGGATGATGGCGTGTAACTGTTGAGTGTAATATAAACCCCTTTCCTCTCTAGGTTGCCTTTGGTCAAAGTGTTTATCATAGCAATAGGAAGCAAACAAGGACATCCTTAAAATAATTCACAAAATAAGTAACAGGCTCCAGTTGCTTGTTTCCTTTTTTAAAAGAGAAAAGACATTCGAGAAGAAACGGTTGCATGGAAATAGTCACCACCATCTCTTTTTGCTCCTCCTTTTGTTTTTTTGTTTGTTGTTTTGTTTTTTTGGTTTTTTTTTCTCTCAAGAGCATCCTTTTCAAACAAGTCCACAGAAACAGGTGTCCAAGCTTGTGTGCGTATGAGCTGACACCATGACCACTCCATGGCAAGGTTAAGGGGGATGTCTCTGACGTGAGAGACAGAACAGCCAGAAGCTTCTGGGAGAGTCCAGAGAAAGAAGACTGAACAAGGCTCGCAGACTGTGGCCAGGGCTCTCGTGAGAGAGGAGAGAACAGCACGTGCTGGCTAATAGAGGAAACAGTGAGAACAGCAGGGTGCAGCATCAGGAGGGCTAGGGAGGCCTGGTGACAATAACAGGGCTATAAGGAGCATGAGCGGCTGGGAGGAAGGAGGCCCAGGGCGGAATGCCAGCAAGGAAGTGTAGCAGGCACTTCGGTATGCAAATAGGCACCACAGGTCGTCACATGCCCCTTCTGCCAGGGACAAGGTTGGTAGAAGGGAACTGGCTTCATAAGTTCCCGAGGAATGCTGGCTTTTATCTAACTGCCAGAAATCCTTCTATAATTCAGACTGAGCCGAGTTCTGGCTATTTTGTCTGTCTTTTGGAGTCTGGGAAATTGGGTTCTCCTTTGGACCAGAAATAACCCAAGGTCAATGATTAACTGAGCGACCAGCCAGAGCTCCAGTCTGATCAGGAGATATGGTCCTATAGGTTGGCGTGGGGTCAGAAACAAATATTTTCGTTTGTGTGTTTGCTTGTTTGTTATGATTTTGTTTCTGAAAGGGGGGGTCTCAAGCAGCCCAGGCTAGCCTCAAACTCACTTAGTAGCCAAGAGTGAGTGATATCAAATGGCTAATCCTTCTGTCTCTACCCTGAGTACTGGGATTACAGGTTTGTATCACCACACTCAGGTTTTGCAGTTTGGAGGATTTGGAACTCAGGGCTTTGTGTATATTAACAAGCACTCTATCTGAGCCAACCTCCAAAGGCCAGAAGTAAGTATTCTTTGAAAATGTCTTAGGCTGTGGGGAATATTCAGGAACACTTACAGAGCAGGTAGCTAGGGAACTTTTAATATATTTGGGGAAACTTGAGTTCCAGAAAAACTGTGTATCTCATTTATGAACTATGTAAAGCTACGACTAAACCATGGCTTGCTGGGGCATAAAGAAGTCAGAATGAAGCTGTGCTTGGTGCCTCACACCTGCAGGATCACGTGGAAGGTTGTGGAGCATGTTTTCCCAGAGTTCAAGGCTAGCAGGTTTCATGGATTGGAAGCTACGTGGTAAATTTTAGGCTAGCCTGTACCAGAGAAAAAGACTCTAACTCGCAAAGAGGAAGGTAGAACGAACAGAGGGATAAACAGAAAATTAGAATCAGGTGTTTTTAGCCCTGATTTTTCCCATGACATTGGGCAAGTGTTGGACACCAAATGTTCAAAGACTCAGGACAGTAGATTCATAAGCCTGGGCGCCTGGCCTAAGTGCTTCCCGGATCAAAGGGACTCCAACTGGCTCTTAGCAGTTGGGCACGGAAGGGGAACCCAACAGATGGAAGGGATGCTTACATGTAAGAAGTAGACCAAAATGGAAGTGAGGGGTTGCAGGGGCACTGAGTTCACCTGGTCCACTATTCTGCAAGCTGCAGGCTGTTCTCCTGAGACAAGATGGCTGAGGACGCAGAGGCTCAGGACGATTCAGTCGGGTGATGAGGCAGAGGAGAGTGTTTTGGGCATTGGAGCAGGTGTGCAAGGCCATGGAGGCATCAGAAACATCGACCTCCAGAGAGTCAGGAGAAGGATTGTATATGACAGGTTATATGAGGAAAAATGCTCAATGGTATATGCAGGCTCTCAGAGGTCCCCAGGCTCTGTCCTAACTGTAAGGGAAGGGGCAGGGGTCTGAAGAGAAGGTCAGCTATGGCGATGCCTAAGATACACTTGTGAGTTTTCATCTGCAAATGCGGGTTCTCAGACATTCCCTGCTTTCTCTTTGTCCATTTGTGGTCTGAGTAGTGGCAAACGCCTTTAATCCCAGCACTCAGGAGGCAGAGGCAGGCGAATCTCTGTAAGTTTGAGGCCAGTCTGGTCTACAGAGCGAGTTCCAGGACAGGCTCTAAAGCAACACAGAGAAACCCTGTCTTGAAAAAACATTAAAAAAAAAGACTTAATCTAAACTGACATCATGATGCTATCAAAATGGACTGTCACCTTTTGCTCTACAACCATCGATGGACTTTATGCCCTCTCTTACAGGGCATAAAGTCCAAAGTGCACTGTGCCTAGTGTTCCCAACTCCCACGCTTTCTGCCTTCAGCTACACAGCAGCCACCCTCCCTCCCCACTGCCCCTAAACGCTCAGTACCCATCCTTTCTGTGTCTGCACGGAGCATCTCCATACCCAAAGGCCTCTCTGACCTTTGCTTATTAGGTCTTCACTCTCTGTCCCTCTGGGCCACTGTGTTCTCCTTTAATGTAGTAACCGTATGCACACATCCTTCTGGCTCCTTCTCAGGAGCCCCTGTTAGAAGCAAGCTCCAGAGCAGGGGACTTAACCCTCCAGTCTCTGCTGTTGCCCCAGTGTCTGGTATGGAACCTCAGACAGTGTTTGTTGTTATCTGTGGCTGAATAATTCCCCAAGTGTACACTGAAAAGCTGAAAGAATAGAATTGCTGCAATATAGCGTTGGGCATGGCAGAGCGCTAACTGGTCCATGTCTGCCCCATGCTCCTTGCAGACTCCCAGTTTGAAGCTTGTTCCAGGGAAGAACTCTCTAACGCTCCCACTCAACCCCTAAAAGCGGCTGTCTTGTCCTCACCCAGCACGTATGCTATTTTAGCCAATGACGATGCCAGTTGTTGGCTGTTTCCCCAGCTGAGGGTAGATGTCGCCACCTTGTAGCGGAGATGGTTTGTTTGGAGGTCGGCCCTTCTTGGGGCTTGTCACTGCACCTGTGTCTCCAAACACTCTGAACTGTGTGGTCAGAACCTCCAGATGTGATGAGCACACCAGGTGGCACAAGAAGTGTGTCAGGCCCGTTGTGAGCCGAAATCGTTTTGTAGGGAGAGAAGGGGTTAATGCTCTCTGGATGCTTGACTGCTAGGCTTTGCCCTGCTGACCCAACAGGCTCAATGCCCCTTGGCTTGTGGGCTCAGGATGGTGCTAGGAGAACCTGCTGACTTCCCTTCTCATCAAAGGTCATGCCGCACTCCATTTATAGTGGAGAGGCACCAGTCGGGCTTCCTGAAGTCCTTTCCACTCCTCCCCCATCCCCTCTTTTGAACTCACAGAGACTTAAGAAGTGGGGAGGTGCAAGCTTCTATAGGAGGATGGGCTCACAACCGCCAAAGGGCCTTTTAAAATATCCTGGCTGACGTCGCTCAGTTGGTAGACTGCTTGTCCAGCACGAAGCTGTGTTTGATCTCCAGTAATGTACAAACCATTGGTAGAGACACACATCTTTAAGGCCAGCGCTCAGGAGGTTGAGGCAGCAAGATCTGAGAGGACTTGCAAATTTCAAGGTCATGTAAATTTCAGCTATAGAAGAATATGTTTCTAAAAACCAGCGTTTTCCTTAGATCATTTCTTTCTTCCCTCCCTCTCTCCCTCCCTCCCTC